>NC_048595.1:355020452-355377452 GCF_003668045.3 Cricetulus griseus | reverse complement strand
CTTTTCATTGAAATTTGCTTATTTCTAAATTTTAGTCATTGTAAATAAAGCTACTATGAATACTGTGATGTCTTGAGTAGGAAATGTGCTCCATAGGCTCCTGTATTTGAACACTTGGTAACCAGTTGTTGGTGCTGTTAAGGAGGCTTATGACACCTTTAGGAAGTGGAGTCTCGATGTGGGAAATCCATTATTGAAGTGTGTTTGGAGGATGTATAGCCTTGTCCCACTTTCTTTCCTTTTCCTCTGCTCCCTGTATTTAGATGAAAACATAATCAGCATGGTTCTTGATTTTCCTAGCATACTTTCCCTGATTGTTGCCATGCCTTGCTCATTTATGATAGAATATATAGCTGAATTGTTAGTTAAAATAAGCATTCTTTCCTTGAATTGATTTTGTTAGAGTGTTTTATCACATCACTTGAAAATAACTAGGATAGACACGTATGAACAAATCTGTGTAGGAACTTATATGTTTTTCTCACTCCTCTCTTGTCTTCCCTCCTCCTCCCCTCCTCTTGAATTGCTATAGAATGCAGCCTAAACTTAAGTTCACTATTAGCTCTATAAACCCAGGATCCTCTTCCTTCAGGAATGTGATAAATTATAGCCTCTATCTGAGGGGACCTTCAAACAATGCTTTTCCATTTTTAGTGGAAGGATGTTTGAGATGGAGTAATTTATCTTTCTTTGTTTTTATGGAGGACATTTCCCATGATCTCCACAATGACTGAAAGCCCAAATCAAGATGTATTTAATTTTCTTAAATCATATAGAACTTATTCTTCACTCTGACTTATTTATTAACTGGAAAAATTAATACAGTGTAATTTAATTTACAAAGTGGTGAATTGCTATGTTGTTTTCTAAACTGGAAAAGGTCCAGAAATCTACTGACAGTTCATTTTTCATTTGCCTGTGTGTGTGTGTGTGTGTGTGTGTGTGTGTGTGTGTGTGTGTGTGTGTGTGTGTGTGTGTGTTTTGTATTTGGAGACAATGTTTCCCTGTATTGCCTTGGCTGCCTTGAACTTGCTGTATAGACCAAGCTGGCCTTGAACACATGGAGATTCAGCTGCCTCTGCCTTCCAAGTACTGGGATTAAAGGCATGTGCCACCACCGCCTGACCTACTCACCTTTCATAATGCAGGAAATGAGAATGTCCCTGTCTTTCTCTGTGTTTCAGTGGTATAAATATAGACTAGGTTTTGACAAGAGTTTAAGCTGTTCCTGGTTCTTCCCTCTCATACTGAAGGGAAAAGTAGTAGAAAACAATGCCTATCACAGAGCATGTCACAAATAGGAGAGGCTCCATTTGCATTTCACATTGCTTGTTTTGGTGTTGTAATTTGCCATCCCCTGGGTTCTTCTAACTATAGATGTAAGAAGAATTATTTTAATGAGGAGGACATGATGGGACAGATCCTTTATGAATCCCATGAGTTTTTTATTTTAAGTTACGGGTAAGAAGAGCTACTTCTGGATATGACAGCTATTTTTATCAACTCTAAGAAAGTGACCTGTGAAATCTCAGAGATTTAAACTGAAGGCCAACAGTGAAAGCTCTTCTTTATAAGCCAAAAAAACACTTCTAATAGATGTCCTGTTCTGTTTTGGAAGATCAGGGATATGATCATTATGTGGTATCAAAGTCTTCCCAGCCTCATGATCAATCCCACTGTAGGTTGTGCCATCCTGAACAAGTGTTTCTGGGATGT
This sequence comes from Cricetulus griseus, assembly GCF_003668045.3. NCBI lineage: Eukaryota > Metazoa > Chordata > Mammalia > Rodentia > Cricetidae > Cricetulus > Cricetulus griseus. Next base: position 355,375,736 of record NC_048595.1, on the reverse strand, counting down.
ACAAGAGCAAGTTAAATAGGTCTTAGGAAGCAAGCTAGTAAACTATATTTCTCTGTGGCTTCTGCACCAGTTCCTGTTTCTAGATTCCCAATTTGAGTTTTTACTCAAATACCCCCTTTCCTCCCCACATTGCTTTTGAACATGGGATTTTAATCACAGCAATGGAAGCTATAGCTGACCTACATATTATGATGCAGCACTCCATTATTCTGAATGCTTTGATATCTCTCGTCACTGCTTCCATGGTGGTTTTGACCTGTTGCTATCACAATATGAGTCATCAGGATTTCAAATATCACCTAGCATCATATATTCACTCTGGCTACTGAACTTTTATGATCCTGTTAATTTCTATGTCATGGGAGAGCTCTTTTACAATGTTAAATTTTCTGTATGAATAGTTTGAACTTCATTAACAAAGCAAAATTAACTAAGATATTTGTATACCACATAACTTAATTTCTTGAAGTTCTAGAGGTGCATTGGGCAATGGTGGCACAAACGCCTTTAATACCAGCATTCAGAAGGCAGAGGCAGGCATATCTCTGTGAGTTAGAGACCAGTGTGGTCCACAGAGTGAGTGCCAGGACAGCCTCCAAAGTCACACAAGAAACCTTGTACAGAAAAACTAGAAAAAAAACAAAAAACAAAAACAAAAAAACCAGAGGCAGGGCTTTTGAAGCCAAGTTGCCAACTTGTTCAGGAGTTGGTGACAGTCTTCCAGAAAGGACTGTCCTCTAGTCCTCTTTGAAACAGTCTATGTCTCATTGTGTTCTGACATAGCTGAAACAGAGTCCATTGGTTCTGTGAAGTACTTTTTGGGCAACCTCAATGTTTATGAATTATCTAGTCATCACTACTGCATTAACTCTGGAAGGCTCAGCTCCAGTTATCATCACATTGTAGCTATGTTTTCAACACTTGGGCTTGGGAGGTCCAAAGAGCAGTCAGGGAATTTTTCCTTTATTCAATGTGTTATTTTTCACTTGTCCTTTGTACTGGCCACCTTAGAATCCATTCAGATACTTGCCCTGTTAGATACTTCCTGTCAGTGTTAACTAAGGCCTGAAATGAGTTTGTTGCATGGTCAATTTACTCTGATGACTCTACGTTCTAATAGCAGCAGTATGGAGTGAGTTCACCGCTAGCCAGGAGCTGGTTAAAGGCCGGCAGGAGAGATGAGGGAAATGACATAGAGGCTTTCTATGTCATGATTTCTTATGTTTCCTCCTAGCAAGGAAGTGGCTCTGTAGTTATGTCCACATTTGTAAAGACACTATTTAAAACCTGGAAATCCACTAACTTCAAATATGCAAGGTGTTGTCACCACCTTAAGTCTCTTAATTATACTTTGAAGTATAAACTAAGGATCACACTTGACTGTAGTTCTATGAATTATCCATCTTCTTAACTCTGTTAAGTCTATCTTAAGGCTGTTACTTCCTTTTATCTTCCATAGTAATGCAACATGAGAGTCCCTTTGTAATGTGTCACTGAACTCTTCAGGCTCTCGCACTTGGTTTTTAAATCTTGATTAATACCAGGAAATCTTGCACCATGTGCTTAAATACCTTCATAGCTTCTGGCAGTGGTATATGTGTCTTGAGTTTCTATAAGTAGACTTTCCTCTGAATCCCCAATCTACTGAACTGTCCCATCCATCAGGCACTTTCCCCCTGTTTTCTTCATGTATTTAGCATCAGAGAAAATTTTTTAAATCAATGTTTATTTAAATTAAAAACAATCTTATTATTTTACATACTGAACCCAGTTACCTCTCTGTCCAGTTGTCCCATCTCCCCCCTCCTCCCATCCACTCCTTAGGGAGGGCAAGGCCTCCCGTGTGGGATCATCAAAGACTGTCACTTTATTTAGACAAGTTTTTGACAGTTGCCCTACAACATGATATCAGTTTTCTACCTTTTAAGATGTAGGATATTAGGAGAGAGAGAGAGAGAGAGAGAGAGAGAGAGAGAGAGAGAGAACTTAGATCTCTGTTATTTTCCAGACCCTTCTGAAAATGAAGAATTATGGATGATCCCTTTTGTACTCCACTCAGGAGTGTTTGTGCTATCTTGGAAGAAGCTCTGTATGTGTGAAGAGAGACCTGTTTGGTTTGTGAAAGATGCAGCAATGAGGCCTATGGCTATTCTAGCCAACACTCCTAACAGCAGGTCTATGAGTGTCTCCATATTGAAACTAGAGACATTGAATGGGTACTTGGTGCTTATTAATGTCTATTCAACAACACAAATATACAAACTTCATTTTTAATATTCAATTTATTGTTCTAAATGATTACTGAGCCATGCTTATTCTGTCAGCTAATAACTTCTTTAGTTGCTAAGTAAGTTGAAGGAATTTAAATCTATCATTAGAATAGAGATTAGCTCCATTTCATAGTCATTTTACATGTACAGGTATATATGTATGTATTCACATGTTTGGAGGCATATGAATACACAGGTAAACATGTCTCTGTGTGTGTTTAGGACAGAGAACAATCTCAGGAATCATTCCAAAGATGTTGTCTACTGATGTGCCTATGTCTACATCTCTAGCAATGGGATGATATGTGTTCAGTGTCATGTAATTTTGGCCTGAGTTACCTTCATAGCCTACAATTGTATTGTTTTTCAATTATTTTATTTTAAGTGTATAAGATTTTCTCCTGCCTATATGACAATTTACATGCTTGCCTTCTGTCTACAGATGCCAAAAGAGGGTGTCAAATCCCCTGGAACTAGAGTTATAGTTTTGGGCCACCACACGGTGCTGGAAATTAAATCCTATTCCTCTGGAAGAACAACCAGTTCCCTTAACTTCCTATCAATCTCTCCTTACCCTATTTTATATTCTTAACCCTATCATTCAGTTTAATTTTATCAGTATACATTGTTCTCTAATGTTGTGTTTCCATTTGTGCTTCCTTGGAAATTCTTGCTTATCAGATATCTTGTTTATTACACATACACACACACACACACACACACACACACACACACACACACTCATATCAGAATCAAAATATAAACATTCGTGTGAGTGATGCTTAATCACAGAATATATCTTAAAATACTGACAGAGTTTAATAAACATATGTATAACATCAAGAATGTCTAACACGTAATTCATCCAATCACTAATATAATCAACTTCAAACACAGAAATAAAGTCAAACAAGTGCAATATCCTTGAAACAAGGAACAATTGATCACAATTAATTAGAATACATAGCTCAATGGACTGGCTAATTCCATCCTATAGGAATGTGTACAATAGAAGAAACCATTCAGAATATATTTGAGGTACCACTTTGCTTTTCACATGTATAAGATATTGTGCTTGTGCTAATTCTGAAATATTAAATTATTTAACTAAGTTTGTAGTTGGTCATTAATAACCAGGTGATCTATATCAGAAGAGAATATTACAAGGATAAATTAAATGTAGCAATTTGGGAATTTCTAATACCATGTTTAGAGATGATGAGGGACACCTGGAGAACATTAAAGTAACCCAGTAACTGTTAGTAAAGAGTCAGAAATGGAGCACACTTGGTGCAGAGCTTGACTAAGATGAAGTATGTGCTGAGCTTGATTCCCAGAATGACAAAGTAACTTTGCATGGTGGAGCATGCCTCTGACTCCAGTACTTGAGGGGGGTAGAAACATCCAGAATTCTAGGCCATTCTTGACTACACATCAAGTTCAAAGGCATCCTGTTGTTTATGGCAGAAAAAAAGAATACCAAATACATATTAATACTCCAACTCTAGCCCTTCAAATATAGGAGATTTTGATAGTACCTCAGTCTAAAAGCATTACTGTTTCCCATGGTATGTGGATTTGAGATCTTAGTAGAAAATGTTCTACTGCTAATCATGTGTCTCTTTTTGGTGCAATTGAAGGCTTGTTAGTCACAATGCTGTTATGGTAAAGTGACAGTGTTCAGGGTATTTGGCTGTAACTCCAAGCACACATCGAAGAAGAAATAATTCCTCTTCCCTTATATTTTCCCACCATGTTGCCTATTACAAAAGACTAAGCACAAGCGGGCTGTTACTCGTGGTTTGCAGCATTCAGGCTTTATGCTCAGAAAGCAGGTGAGGAAATGATAGATATGAAGCAGGGAGAAATGAGCTTGTAATGAGACTAATGCCACATCATATCCAATACTCATCTCCCGTAACAGCCTGAAAAGGCCAGGCAGATATCTAAACACATAAAACCAAAAAGTTAAGCCTCACTAGACCCCACTTCCTGCTTCTCAAGAACAAAGGGCCATTAATCACTGAAGCCCCTGATTGATGGGGAATGTACTTCTGTGTATATTTATCTTATTGATTGTTGAATAAAGTACTGTTTGGACAATGAGGCAGCAAGTTAGATGGGACTAAGAGTCAAAGAGGATTCTGGGAAATGTAGTAGAGAAGTGGTGATCCAGGCAGGAATTGACATAGCAAGGAGACTCATATTTAAGCAAGGAGAAACAGGAAGTGGTCCCTTTTCCTCTTCACTTCCTCCAGCAGCACCACATGATCCACAGACAAGGGAGGACACCAATGGAAGGTGTCCGATAAGATAAGTCTTATAAAATATATAGATTTATGATAATTAAGACTGAGCTAACAGATGAGAAATCCTAGTCTTTGGCCAAGCAGCATTTGTACCTAACAGAAGTCTGTGTACTATTTTGTCCATCCACGTGGCAGGCAGAACTTGGGCAGCTGGCAGAGACTGCTCACATGGCAGTAGGGCTCCGGCAACTTTTGGCAGAAAGATTTATCATAACATCTGATGACAGACTCGAGAGAAATGAAATGACACATACACAAATGACCAAATAGGGACAGAATCTGAAAAGTACCCAGGCTTCCCAGGCAAGACCTTGACCCACCCTCAACTAACTTCCAGTCAATGAAAGTTAGTAACAATGATTGCTACTCATGCAGGCCAATTATACTGTAGATGCGCCAACTACCTTAGACATCCCCCCCAAGGTAGACTTAAAATTACCCTTCACCTCTTCCTCTGGGTCTTCCCTGTTTTGCCTTTGTGCTGGGCAGGGAAGTATACTGGAGTAGTAAAGATTTCCTTGCCAATTGTATACATGGATAGTGGTCTTTTGTAGGACTTTTCCAGGGCCCCAACAATGCAAGGTGTAGTGCAAATGACCATCATTAGTTTCGGAAGGCTATGCAATTATGAGCCTCATAATCTAATATACAGAACTTCTATTGTCTTATAAAGGTTATTGTTTAAAATTGCACTTCATGCTAGACTTCTCTAATAACCTTCATCATAGATCACTTTGCTTTATTAATATTTTGGTTATGAAGTAACATGTGACTTCATGACACCCAAAAGGTTAATTTATTTTTGTGTTTATGTTCCTTTTGTCAAAATATGTGGACACAAAATAAATTTAGTGTATGCTTGAGATTGGTTCTATTTTTAACCCACATTCCATTTTGTAAAACTTTTGTTGGCAGTTTGAGTATTATTACCTAGCAGCTACATAAATTAATGAAAATTACATATAAAATGTCATATTTAAGTTCATGTATATGATGCATGGTCAAACAATGCTAACTGTGAGATTTTTGCAAGTATGGTATATAACTTTTATCTCATTAAAATATCTCTGAAAAGGCAGTTCCTTCAATGGACAAATATTCCAAATTAAGCACATATTTCTTGAGAAAAAATTCTGCGCATATATTTTTAAGTCATACATTGTTGAGTACAGAGAACTTTAGACCTGCAACTTCTGTGGCATTTTACGAATCAAAAGTTCTGACTGCGTTCAGTAATCAAACATACTTTAGACAGGATGGTACATGTCTGTAGTAGTTATAATGTAGAATACTATTTTTAAAAAGTTTCAAGGTGCCTGGTGGTGGTGGCACTGGGGAGGCAGAAACAGGCTGATCTCCATGAGTTCAAGGTCAGACTGGTCTATAGAGCAAGCTCCAAGACAGGTTCCAAAGCTATAGAGAAACCCTGTCTTGAAAGAAAAATAGTTTCAAGGTAAACAATTGTTAAGTGATAAAACTATTACCGGAGAAATAATGGACACATGCCTACGAATGTCAGCAGACAAAAGTACAGATATCACAAAAGTCCTTCTTGGTGAAACAAGGAATTTTTAAAAGGTAATTTGCAGAAATAAGGTCAGGGATTACTTACAGGAGTCAAAGTGACTAGATGACAGCTACATCAACAAAGTCCAACCCAGTATGGGTGACAGTTCACAAAAACTGGGAATCCAGAGCACACTTGCACAGCCTGATGGCTGTTCAACAGGCTGGAAAAAGTCAGGTCCCAGTGGTTCTGTTGGTCTATACTCTTCCAGGCTGCTCTGCTGATTTCTGTTTCTTGCACATAGCTGCTCTTGTCTCAGAACCTTCCACAAAGTGTGGTGTGTCTCATCAGGCTTTACTGCTTACTCTGGGAGGGAGGGGCCTAGTGAATCTGATCATTTTCAGGGACTTCCTGAAGCTAATTTTTTTAGTTGTTTGCTTACCTACTTAAGTACCTTCCATATAGGAGGGAAAGTTTCAATTCAGGAGGAAACTGTTACAAAACAGTGAGTAGAACTCTTTCCTGATAGAGATACCCAATACTTCTGTTAATAAACTCATGAGGCTCATTTCTCAGGTAATTATTACAGGTTATGAAGGCAGTAAGATCTGAACATATCTACTTAGATACTTATCAAATTAGCCTGTGGATCCCAATCTTCCCCAAGCTGAGAGCTTTTAACAGTTCCTCATATTGTGGTGGCCACCATTCATAAAATCATTTCATTGCTGTTTCATAACTGTAATTTTGCTACTGTTGTGAATTGTAATATAAATATTTGATATGCAAGATATCTGATATGTGGCCCCTGAGAAAAGGCCATTCATTGCAAAGGTTCTCACAGGTTGAGAACCACTGAATCAGGGCCATATAATTTTCCTTATTGTATACATGATGTTTCTCCTAGAAATAGACAATGTTCCAGAATTAGTATAGAAATTAAAATCTCTGAAGAGGTTTGAAAAAGAGTCTTTTCCTATTGAAATTTAAGCTAAGATAATTTATATTCAACAGTTCAGATATCTCACATGACACAGTAAATTAGCTGTGTCAGATACTCATTGGTAGTTCTTTATTGGTAAGACCCCTTACATTTATTGATTAATACTCTTAAAGCAATAATCACTACTTCATCTTCCTACTACTGATAGCTTTAAAATATGATTTTTCTCTTGGTCTCTTTGTCCCACAATATATCTCATCTCTTTGTCCCTCTGTATATTTCTTTTTCTGAAAAATAATTAATAATAATATACATTTTAAAAACAGACTAAATAAATTAGACAAAGCACTAAAATAAAAACAAATATTATATAACTGAGAAATACGTAAACATTTTTCCCTAGAAATGTTTATTTTTAAGTAAAGTGTATGTATGCATATCAGGCACAACACTGTTCAAATAGGAAACACAGAAATGCAAATGATGAGCTTTCATCATCTTAGAGCATTAAGCATGCCACCTTAATGAGAGTCTATTAAGGAGTTGTTGTCATTTCTGTTCGAAGTTGGGAAATTCCAGCCCCATGAATCAAAGGTATGTAAAGCCTATATTTAGGCTAGCTTATCTTGCTAAGAGACCATTTTTGAAACTTTAAAATTTATTCTATTAATATAGTAATTTATTGAGACAAGTCTCTAGGTATACAAATTCCAAGTTGTACAACAGTTGAGTTAATGCTAAAAATCTATTGATTACTTCCAGAGATATAGCCTCAAATAAAACACAGAAATACACAGAGAAACACAAAACTACAAACATATCACAAAAAATCAAATAAAAATAAAAAGTCCCCTCTGACAGCCTCAGATTCATTGTTGTCAGGATTCCCATTGTGGAGGAGTGTTCCCTTCCCTAAGTCCTGAGTACAGCAACCAATGAGTTGATGTCCATATCATCTGCACAAAATGAGATGCGGCATGTTCAGCCATTTTTTTTTTTTTTTATCCTTGAACAGATTAGAAGATAGAAAGAACACACTGATCCTCAGGGCAGGTCATGAGTACAGATGCACACACCGAATGGTGCACATGAATATCTACAATTGATATGGTGAATCAGGAGCTAGTTTATCTTCATGAAACTCTAGGCAAGTCAGAAAAACTGAATTGGTTTCTATACCTGGGAGACAAAAGAAATGCAAAGAGATTTTCAGGTTGCTATTTATAATGTCTGGACGTATGGGACCTTGACACAGTTAATTGCTTCCAGAGTTATTGCCATTTAGAATGCACCAGCAACTGAATATAAACTCCAATCAACATTTTGAGCCAATAAGCACATGTAAAAATGTCTCTTGTGTCCATTATCTAGAAAACACAGAGGTGAAGTAAAAAAGACTACAAAATTGTGACTGAATGAAAACAGTTGTTAAGTTCAAGAATATGTCATGAAAATCCTTTTTAACACACAAATAATTTTATGTAATTAATATATAATGATGTTAAATCCTATAATACAGGGGAAGAAGAAAATGATAGCTATGTCAAGACCTGGATTCCTGGCCTGGACTGTTATTTAAAAGATATATGTGACAATCCAAGCATAATTACACAGATATAGGAATCAAGTGAAAATGTTAGGAGTTTAGAGGGCTAGTTTTAATGCAGTCCCACTGAGGCAGTCACAGAGTTCACAGTTCCCACTGAGACAGTCACAGAGTTCACAATCTTCCCTGAGGCAGTCAGAGTTCACAGTCCCCACAGGGGTAGTCACAGAGTTCACAGTCTCCAGAGCTATGCTTTGTTAACCTCCCAAATACAGTAAAACTTTCTGTGATTAACAAGAGAACAGAAAACAAGGCACATAATGCAGTCAAACTTGCAGTTTCAGCACTCTGGTAGGCTAAAGCAAGAGTGCGGACACAAGTTTGAAGCAATACTGGGTGAGTGACATGGCGAGTTAGGAACAAGCTTTGCAAGAGTTTTTGACCTTATCTTGTATCACACAAATGCAAAAAAAATCCTGAATATTACAATAACATTGGAACATTGATAGTGAAAAAGAAAGGATGCATGTATATGATAGAAAAATCATCTGGATTCAATGTGAATCAAAGAATTGAAAGCGCTCATAGAGATCCAGAAAGCTTGTTAAGAAAGGAGAGATCCAGTTGTATCCTGTGTTAGCCATACAGTGCCAAGGACAGAGAGAAAATGTTATGCATTCCCAGGCAGACAACTAAAAACTACAATGTGTGTAACATATATTGGAGAGCTAAGTCTCACTTGCTGCATGGATCTCACAGGTTAGTGGTCAGGGACTATTTTAAATAACAGCTTTTCTACTCTGCTGAAAGCACAAACCTGACCAAAATCACAGTCCTTATTGTCTGGGTCAGGAAAAATATGACAAGGGCCAGCAAAGGTCTCAACCCTGATTTTCCCACTTTGGGATATTAGCACAAAGGCCAGGAGTGTACTAAGACCCAGTGTTGGGTTGACTGACTTTTTTTTTGTACTGAGCCATAGCTGATGCCAAAGAACATCATTTTTAAAAAATTTAAGTGCAGAAAACTCACCTCAGTAACTAAAAGACACATCTGAAAGCTCTAGAAAACAAGAACAAACAGTATCTAAAGGAATACACGGGAAGAAATAATCAAACTCAGGGTCGTAATAAATAAAAACAATAAAATAGAAACAAAAAATTGCTTTAAGCTTGCTTTTTTATGGTATGCAAATGGAAGCTCACTCTTATTCCATGCTAGAATTAGCTTTTTATCATTGGTTATGGCCTTTCACAGAGAGCCATTTATAATTATTTTGTTTCTTTTTGTTCTCAAGCCTCCTTCCATTTTCTAAGTGTTCATGCCTGCCATTCCCTGAGGATATTACTGAGATTGATTTCTGAGATACTCCATATAATTCTGTATGTAGACCCTTAGAAGCTACTGGCAAGCTCTTCCTGCCTTTGGCATTTGATTTGACATTGTCCATGTCTTCATTGTTTCAGCACGGAAAGCTTGAAGTGGAATTTATATCAATAACTGAAAATCAAGACACTGTTTGGTACAGGCATTTCCTATGTAACGTCCTTAAACATAGAATATTCTATGTTGTCACATGGACATCTCCGTGAACTTCTTCAAAAGATCTTCTTTAGAGTTTTCAGAGACATTATCTGGGGGTGTTTATGGGGCCTATGGGATCCAATCTTTTTTAAAGAATGTAAACTTAACCCACCACAACAAAACAATAACAAAACACACATTAAACTCCCACACAATAAGTAAAAATAGGCAAAACTAAGAAGAGTCAGTATGAGTGACCATGGCCAGAAGGTCAGTTTCCATTTAATTGTTGTTCAAATGAATGTAGGATTCATCAATCTTTTTATTTAAAGATTTTATTATTTAAACCTCTACTGAGCACATTTTATGTGGCAAATACATGAGACACACTAGTGTGAGAGGTATAGAAGATGTCTCTTCTCATAAAGCTTACATTCTAACTGGACATGAGAAGTAATATGAATAAATTCAGCATATACTTCTACTGAATATTTGTCTGTATGACTGAGCTTTGAAATAAATACTCTAAGAAAGGTCAGAGCTTCTGTGGGTAGGCTCCTGTGAGATAAAAAGAATTGCTGTCTGCTAGAATTTTTAACACATTTCATTTTATGCCTATATTTAACAGTATCTTGACTTTTAAGCAGGCATATTGAGAAACACAGCTATGAGTTCTAAATAACTAGTAGGGGTTTATTTAAAGGGCAGCATCTATATATAAATTAATGTGGGTCAAATGAAAAAAGAGTTGATTTTCTAAGATATATTTTATTAACTATAAAAGATTTAATATTTTGAAAGATATGGTACAAAGAAATTGAGTGTTTCTTGAATACTGCACTCTTTACATGCCATTCAGAAAACTTATTTCAGATGATTCCAAGGGTATTTGGTAAAATGTAATACCTCGAAGTTTGAATTATAATACAGCTTACATTCAAACAAGCCAAACTATTTACAAGAGCCTCCTTTTCTTGAACTATGCCTAGACATTTGAATTCAGAACCTATATCTTTTTTTCCCTTTTTTTATTAGAAGGAAAATTATTTTGCATGTCAATCCCAGGTCCCTCTCCCTCCTCTCCTCCCCTGCCCCCCCAACTTACACCCTACCTATCCCATACCCTTTCTGCTCCCCAGGGAGGGTGAAGCCTTCCAAAGGGGGTCTTCAAAGTCTGTCCTATTCATGGGATAGGGCCTAGGCTAACCCCTTGTGTCTAGGCTCAGGGAGTATCTCTCCATGTGGGATGGGCTCCTAAAGTCCATTCCTATAGTATCGATAAGTACTGATCCACTACAAGAGGTCCCATAGATTTCCAAGGTCTCCTCACTGACACCCACATTCAGGGAGTCTGGATCAGTCCCATGCTGGTTTCCCAGCTATCAGTCTGGGGACCAAGAGCTCTCCCTTGTTCAGGTCAGCTGTTTCTGTGGGTTTCACCAGCCTGGTATGGACCCCTATGCTCATCAGTCCTCCTTCTCTGCATCTGGATTTCAGTTCAGTTCAAGGTTTAGCTGTGGGTGTCTGCTTCTACTTCCACCAGCTGCTGGATGAAGGCTATATGATGGCATATGAATTAGTCATCAATCTCATTATCAGGAAAGGGCATTTAAGGTAGCCTCTCCTCTGTTGCTTAGATTGTTAGTTGGGGTCATCTTTGTAGCTCTCCAGACATTTCCCTAGTGCCTAATTTCTCTTTAAAATTATAACGTCTCCCTCTATTATAGTATCTCTTATCTTGCTCTCTTCTGTTCTTCCCCCAACTCAACCTCGCTGTTCCATCATGTCTTCCTCACCCCTCCTTTTCTCCCCTTCTCATTCTCCTAGTTCCTTCTCCCCTCCCCCCATGCTCACAATTTGCTCAGGATATCTTGTCTCTTTTCCCTTCAGGGCCCTAAGACATACATCGTACCCCCAGAACCTTTATCTTTAAAGCAGAAAGTCATTAGCAAAACACTACCTTGTGTTATTCCACATAGAGAAGGGGTTAATTCCATAATACTACCTGATGAGGGAAGTCCTTCTGTTTATACGTTTCTCTTATTTGTTAACGAATAAGACACTGATTGGCTGATTGTCCAGGCAAGAAGTGATATAGCTAGGTAGGATCAGAATATAAGCAGGGACAAACAGGAAAATCACCTCCTCTTCTCCCTTCTCTGCAGAGATGCTGAACAGTCAAGATTTAGGACACCAGAGGAGTGAGAGGTCCCTAGACCTTTCTCTGGTAAGATAAGACCATGTGGAGATACTTAGATTTATAGAAATGGGTTAATGATTAAGAATGAGAAACCTCAACCAAAGGCCAACAGCTTTATAACTATATAACATCTGTGTGCTTCTTTGGGGCAGAGAAGGGTGGCATGACCAGCCAGGCCAGAAACCTTAACATAACAACTACCTGTAGCCACAAACTGCAAATAACATTTAACAGCAAGTCTGTAAAAGATTTCGTTTATTTCCTTTTAAAGATTTAGGTACCCTTATCTTGTGTATAATAGTAAATTTTCCCAGGTATGCATGTGGACAAACTGCTTCAATGGTGCCATCAGAAGCACACAGGGGGCTTTGGATCTCCTGGTATTGGGGTTAGAGAGGAAAAGTGCTATGCAGGCTTTGGAACTGAACCCAGGTCCACTGCAAGAGAATTGTGTTTTTAACCACTCAGGATCCTCAACACAGAAGGATTTACCTAATAGTCACAATGATGAAAATTCGGTTATTATTATTACTATTTATCATCATCATCATCATCATCAGCATCATCATCATTTTTGACACAGTCATTCAGAATTAGGCATGGATGAATTGGCCTGTAACTCATGTAAAGTTACCTGCTTCTGTCTTCCTAGTGGTAGGATTAAAGTGATTAAAGGTATGTATCACCAACCCCAGCTGTGTGGAGATTTTAATGTAACATGTATGCAACATGCAATGCATAGCATTTCATATTAAATCTTGGAGATTTTCAGTTTTCTTGCATATTTCAAATTTTTGTTTCAGCAAAAACAAAATGGAGTAGTAGTGACATTGTTCTTTAGAAGCTCCTGCACTAAGTATTTTTTCAAATATGGGTCAATGAAGATATTGTCGGAAAAATAGCATTGAAAAATACCCATCAAGCCCACAAATCTTCCCAGAAAGAGGAGAAATAGACCCTTCTTAGTGAAATAAAATAAAGCCAGATAATAAGAAGCCCCCAAATCAATTCATTGATTGAAAACACAGAAATTTAAAACTTTCCTGAAGTCAAGCATATAAAACCTATTGCACACAAGTTCTTCAGATAATACTAATCACCAAGGAAGAATTCATGCCAGCATCATTTGCCAGGCATAGTTAAAAAAAAGAACACAGCTAACCAGCTGAGAAAATGGTTATAGTGTGTGTTTTTGAATTTTCAAGTCACTTTTGCAATATCAGGTGTGGGTTCCATCTCATGGAGGGGACCTTAAATACAACAATAATTGGTTACTTATATAGTATTTGTGTCACTATTGAACCAGTACCTTTCAGACAGGTAGCTATGGGAGGTTATGGGGTTTGCAGCTGGGTAATTTTGGAATTGCTTTTCTCCTTCAGTAAAGTGAAAATTACCTGCAAGCACTATGAACCCTAGTCATTATAGTGAAGCTTCTACTTGGGCAAGAGCTTGAATTCTGCATGTTTGATGATGCAAGTATTGTATTCATCAATACCACCTTCATTTCAGTTCAGGAGTGTATCAAATAACTTCAGGAGTGGTCTGTGATATTTAGAGATGGGGCTGTCTATGGAACCCCTTTGGCCATATGTCACTCCTGAAACTGGGGATTTTACATGGTGCCTTTTGATGTCCAGTTGAGGAAGTCTCTCCCACTGATATAAATAATAACTCCATTTACACTCCTTTCACATCGGTATATATTTTAATAACCTTTTATGATAGTATGTTTCTGTAGCAGGCTTTTTGCAAGGCCTTTAGGGTCAGTTGTCCCATATTTCCTCTTTCATAATCTGCTTCAATTTAAACTTTGATACTTTACTTAAATTCAAATATCATGTAGAGAATGCATTCAACCCAGCTAGGAGGTCACTTTCCAGCTTCTAGAACATCATTTTTAAAAGCTAACTTCCAAAGGAATTTCTTGACAAATCTAGATTTAAGGTAGCTTTTGTAAATGTAAAAACACATAAATATATTTGGAGACTATATTCTCTTATGGTGTTGTAGTAGCTACCTTTCTATTGCTATGATGCAACAACATGTCCAAGGCATCTTATAGAAGAAATTGATTTGAACTTACACTTCTAGGGGGATAAGAGTCCATCATGGCCAGAGTGGCATGGCAGCAATTGGCAGACATGGAGGTAGGAGCAGGAAGCTGAGAGATCAGATCTCTCTGAAAGCATAAGGAAAGGAGGGTGATATGAAAGTCGAGCAAGACTATAGAAACTCAAGGCTTGTGCCCGGTGACATGCTTCCTCCAGTAAGGCTGCACTACTGAAGCCTCCCCAAACAGTACACCAACTGACTCAAACACCCAAGACTGTGGTGAATATTTGCCATTCAAAGCACCTCAGACAATAATATGAATGGCTTTTCCATATGTGGTTTTGATTTTCCCAAATATGCCTTATGAATTACTGAGTGGAATTGAAGAATATTAAATTCTGCGTAAGTTAGAAAGTCATTTCTATTTGGATAATTTTTAAAACATGTACTCTTTTGTCCACAATGCCTGAAATGTTCTTCTTTCTACTCATTTCGAGATTTGTGACTCTAGGATTTGGTTAACAAGCACTGAAGAAGGAGCCTAAGATGAAGCTGAAAATGACTAGTTCCAGTAAACAGACTAAAGAAAAGCCAGGTGACACAGGCATAATGAAATTTGGGAGGGTGGTTGTCAAAATAAGAAGGTTCCCATAGGTTCACATATGTTTGAATGTTTGGTTCCTAGTTATTGGTCCTGTTTGGAAAATATTAGGAACTAAGGGAGTGTAGCCTTGTTGGAGGTTATGTGTGACTGGGGCTAGGCATTGGTTTAAATATTCTATCATATAACCTGTTAGTTTTCTCTCTGTCTATCTCTGTCTCTCTCTGTGTCTCTGTCTCTGTCTCTGTCTCTGCCTCATACTTGTGAATCAGACATAAGCTTTCAGCTACTGTTCCAGGGCTAATCCTGTCTGCCTGCTGCCATTCTTCCATCCATATGGTCATGGATAAATCCTCCAAAAGTGTAAGCCCAATAAACTCTTTGTAAATTGCCTTAGGAGTCTTAGCATAATAAAAGGAGAGCAACTAAAACAGAGAGTAAACAGGGTAAATTGAAATACTTGACTATGGGAAGTAATGCTTCTGTGTCTACTGTATATGATTGTATCCCTAGTGAAGGGACAGTAATTTATCATATCATTGGATAAATAAAGAGAATCTCCCATGCTGATCCAGAGAGGTAACTGACGTGAATGTAATCAAAGTTAATGATGTGCATATCTGAAAATGTCACCATGAAACTCATTATTTTTATACACAATTAATTCATAGTAATACAACTCCAGAAATATCAAAAGCCTAACACAAAGAGAGTAAGATCACTAATGACAGTAACTGACACATCTACACCCACAGTTACAATGAAATATGCACTGACTTAGTTCAAAGTTTCAATTTCCTTCTCTGTGTTTATATGCTTGGACTATTCTAATATGATAAAACATTTCCACTTTCGCCTTTCAATTTGGCAATTCCAGTTTTATTCAATTCTAAAAAAGAAAACTGTTAATTTCTGATGGAATGTCTCAAATGCTCTTTTAGTTAGCCACAATAGCTGCAGCCTTTTAAACATCAATATTCTTTTCTATCTATTTCTCTCCCTGTGAAGGGAAAATGTTCTCCATATGTTATATCTGAGACATATTCATTATTTTTTGACAATGGGAACTACCTACTACAAAGTGGCATCATTTATTTTACCCACACAAACATTTTATTAGCCTAAAGTATTTAATGATAAAATCAGCACTCTGTTTCATTGATCATATGATGCAGACTGATTTTTGTGAACAATACTCATCCCACTGACAAACTGAGGACATAAGAATTTAACCAGATTGCCACTTATATACCTACCCACAGAGACTTTATGTTGTTGTTTAGAGTAAATAGAAGATAACTTTCAAAGAATTCAAAGATATCTTAAAGCCCTTTTGTCAGTTTATATCTCAAAGACTCTCAAACAATATCATGAAAATAGCAGTGAGATGTGAGAATCTTCGAGTATCTAAAATATAAATGGACATAGTTATTTTGAAAGATATGGCATCTTAAATATAGAGGATTAAGTGCTCTGGAAGGATTAGAATGATCATGGGCATCAGCAGCTCATTAATTCTACAAAAATGTGGTCTTTCCACTTATCCCTCAGGGACATAGTTACCATCTCCTAGCTTAAAGCCTTCCTTTATATCGTGAAAAATATATCATTTGAGTAGGGATAGTCCTATAATCTCAAAAGAACTGCCCAAATCATCCTAAATTGATACCAAAAAAGGAAGGGAATTTTTTTAACTGAAGTATGTCAATTTTAAATAAATTCAGCAATATTCTGATTAGTTTTAATGTCTAATTGTGACAATTTACCATTACCTGATTAAGGAACTTCATGTAAAGTATTGTCCTGATTGACATGTTTGATGATAAAAGTTGCACCTTAATCATGGCCAGCTCCTCCAGATGCCAAGTTTATACATACATACATACATACATACATACATACATACATACATACAAACATACATATGCTTTTGGCTTACTTGGTCTTCCATCTTGCCACAGCACCTATTTTCCATGTTGTTGTTGTTGTTGCTGCCAATTCCTTCACTGATTATGGAATCTTCATTGCCAAACTTTCATGTAAAAGCTGAGACCAGAATTTCTCCATAAACTTTCTGAACTACCCTGACATTTCCAGGTTGGGATTCCTGAGGCATCCCACATTGTGGACCAAGTCATTATGGCTTGTCCTCCACACTTACAACAAGAAACAGCTGTTTTGGCATCACTCCTATTGTAGAAGCACTCATACTGGAGGGATGAGTACCTGGTTCTCAGTGTCTCAGATGTTATTTTAAAGCACACTTTGTGTGTGTGTGTGTGTGTGTGTGTGTGTGTGTGTGTGTGTGTGTGTGTGTGTGTGTGTTCATTTCCTTGGTTGTTCCTCTAAAGAATGTGAATAAACCACATTGTAATACCCAGGACAGAGTATTGCTGTGACAGACCAGACTATATTGTGGGGAGTATTGTGGAATTACTTTAGATTTTGGCTTGAAAAGTCATGGAGTATTCATAGTTCAATGAGCTAGTGTCCTAACTTAGCAGATAATACCTAGAACAGTTAAGCAATGGAAGCTGTGGTGGTTTGAATGAGAATGGCTTCCAAGGCTCATAAATATTTCCCAGTTGGTGGAACTGTTTGGGAAGAATTAGGAGGTTTGGCTTTGTTGGAGGAAGTATGTCACTGGGGTGAGCTTTGGGTTTCAAAAGCTCACACCATTGCCTGAAAACTCTTTCTCTGCATCTTACTGGTGGGTATATTGAAGCTCTAAGCTCCAGCTCCAGTACCACGCCTGCCTGCCTGTCATAGATCCAACTATGATGATGATGGACTCACTCTGTGAAACCATAAGGTCCCAATAAATTCATTCTTCAGTTATTGCCTTTGGTCATGACGTTTTGCCACAGAAATAGTAAAATAATTGAAATTAAGGACTGACTTGTTAAGTTTTGGAGGAATTTTCAGAGTCCTTTAAAGACTGTTTGAGGTCTCTATTTTTTTTAAATTAAGAACAACTAAGTTAAACCTCTGCTTTGCTGGGACATATATACTTGTCAGCTGGGGCTAAAAAATCAAATGTGATATTTTGTCTTTCAGGCAAGGTATTTTGGGAAGTGTTTCCTCAGGATCCGTACATAAAACGTGTGGTCCAAAGATGACAAAGGTTGTTCTTTGTGCTGACAGCCAAACTTGGCAATGTAGACGAGTCACTCTGGTGGTAGTAGTTTTGAAGGCCTGAATTGACCAGGGAGAGCAGATGAAGCTTGTCACCATGTGGCATGGATACAGTTCCTGAAGAGAAGCCAAGAGAAGCTACTGATGAAGGCAACATTGCCATCCAGATTTTCAAGATTTCAGTAAGAAGAGCCAGCCTAAACCTACTAGGTACACAATGTGTGTTATGGCAAGGCTTTATAGCCTAGAAGAGAGCGAATCCCCAAAATTGGACATTAAGCTATATAATTTTGGACTTTGTTTTCACTTTGATTTGATTGTGACTATGCCTTGATTTTTCAGTATTGAAATAAGAAATTATAAACTTAATTTTTTATAGGATTCCACATTTGAGAGAAACTTTAAAGAGACTTTTTAGTTTTGGAGAGATTTGGGGTATTTTAGAGATACTGTAGATGTTTTTGAGAGCCCTAAACTTTGAAATAGCCTTTGGATATTTTAAACAGAGTTGGTGTTCAAAGTGTTTTTAAAATACTTTTTTTAAAAAAAGTATTTTTATTGTGATATTGATATCAATATAAGATCTTAGTTACATTTGAGAATACAAAGCTTGTAACTGAATAGGGATATCTTTGTTCAGCTGACAGAGGATCGTTTTTTTTCTGGCTTACTTATTGGCCATTTGAAACAAGTTAGAGTCATTTGGAAGAGAAAATCTCAGTTGAGCAAGTGTCCCCAGCAGATTAGCTAGTGGGCAAGTCTGTATACAGCTTCTTAATTGGTGATTGATGTGCTAGAGTTCAGCCCATTGTGGATGGTGGCCACTCCTGGGTAGGTGCCCCTTGGATTATAAAAAGGTAGTATTAGCAGACCTGAAGCAGTGGGTTGAAGGATGGGTGCAGAGGAGCACAACCAGAAATTATGCACCAAGTGTCCAAATTAGAGGTCTCCAATGAGTCTATCCCCTTAAATTTCTGGGAGCCTCATGGAAGAAGAGGAGGAAAGATTGTAGGAGTCAGGGGATGGAGGATACCAGGAGAACATGGAGCCCCGAATCAGCAAAGAAGGATGAACATGGGCTCACAGAGATGTAAACCACAAACATGAAGCCTACATGGGTCTGTAGTAGGTCCTCTGTGTTTGTGTTGTGGCCCTTAGCTCGATGTTTTTGTGGGACTCCTAACTGTGGTAGCACTTGTATTTGTGACTCTTTTGCCTGTTCTTGGGACTCTTCTTCTATTGGGTTGTCTTTCTTGTCCATCCCTGACATGAGGGGATCTCACATTTTCTTATTGCATTCTGTTTTGTCATGTTTGCTTCTTGTCTCTTGGAGGTCTGCTCTTTTCTGAAGGGAAATAGAGGGGGAAAAGATTTGAGGGAGAAGGGAAGTGTCAGCAAAGAGTAGAAGGAGTGGAAGCTGCGGTCAGGATGAATAAGAGAAGCACAAATGTATTGTGTAAGAGAAAGTTGTAATTGTTAATTATAAATTAGACAGGATCTTGAATAATGTGGAGTGCAAGCCTCTAAGGATTGAATAGATTAGATGGATTAAGAAAGGAAGAATATCCTTAATTGTGCATAGCATCATTCTGTGTCCTGGGCTCCAAGGTTTAATAAAAACAGAAAGTGAACTGTGCAGTAGTGTTGTTCATTCCTCTATGCTTTTCAACTGTAAATATAAATGACTTCCATATTAGGATGGCTTTGCACTCCAACCAAAGTGAACTTTCCCTTCCTTATATTACTTAACTAAGGGCATTTTATCATAGCAATAGCACAAATTGAAAATAAAAGTTAGTAAAAAAATACTAGTACATGTATAGGTGCTTTGTGCCCATTTCAAGAATTAATACCAATATTATACAAAATGTTTTATTAGTTTAAATAGAATTTTAAGTGTCTGAGTATGTAAAGGATAATAAAAGTATATGATTTTTCTTTTTCATGTTTAGCTTTTGCTAATTGGCCTTTTGTAAACTAAAACTGTTACAATTTCAGATTCATGTGTACAATTTTGTGTTAATTAGAATATAAATGTGCATTATTTGTGAATTATTTCTTTTTATATCTTTGCCCTTTGAAAGAGAGCAAAGTGGTTTATGGGAGAGGAGGTTGAATGGAGGAACAAGAAACAGGGAGCTTCAAAAATAAAGTTAAAAACGGTATTCTTGTCTTGCTTTTTCTGTTCATAGGTTTTATTTAATCGTGATTATTCATCGTTCATAGATGTGTCTAATGAAGATTTTCTTTCAAATTTATCTTGTAGTTTGACCATAGTCCCTCCCCTTTATTTTCTTTTCCCTTCTTGAGATCCTTTTAATTCCCTTAACTAAACTCCATTCTGCTATCATTCAGCAACAAAAATAGGAACACACACACACACACACACACACACACACACACATATATATATATATATATATATATATATATATGTATGTATATATATTTCTAGCATCTAAAAGACAGAGAAAATGGGAAACTTTCTGAATCTGGCTTATCTTGATTCATAGTGTGATCTCCATTTGTCTTACTTTGATCTCAAGAAACATCTCCCTCATTTATACCTGCTCTAAGACCTCAATTTCAAGTGGAGATGTATTATTTATGACTTAATAAAGCCAATGGAGATCAAAATGCAAAGCTAGCTATAGCCATAGAGTCAAGCAGTTGTGATGCACACCTTTATTCCCAGCAGCCGTACTAACTAACCATAGAGGCCAGGTGGGGCGGTACACACCTTAATCCCAGGACTCTGGAGACAGAGGCAGATGGATCTCTGTTACTTCAAACCAGCACAGAGTCACACAAAATTTATCCAGTCTAAAAGTAAAATAGCGCACACAAAGATGATACTTGCAGGATCACAGACCTTTAATCCCAGCACTAGGGAAGTAGATACATGAGTGATATGGCTGGGCACAGAGAGGAATAGACGGTGGGAGAAGACAGGAACTCATAAGGATAGCAGTTTGAGTCTTGGTGAAGAACAGTACAATCTTCATATTACCTATGAGGATTCATGGAGAGAATATTGCCTCTGAGGATTCTGGGAGACAGTGTCATCCATTTTGGTCTGAGGTACAGGTAAGAGCTGGTGGCCAGCTGCTTTGCTTTTCTGATCTTCAGCTTGCTTTACTAGATCATCAGCAATATATCACCACAGATTCTTTTCTGTCCTCCACCACCAAAACGCTTCCCATTTCCTTTTTTCCCTTCTATGCTAAATTGGTAACTTCATAGCATCCTTACCTGCTGGAGCCTATTCAATGTACTTCAAAATATTACATATCCCTCTTTCCATTCTGAAAACTTGAAGTTTACCTGGCCTGTCATTAGTGTTTCAATTTGATTCAGTTACATTATTGCCCTTTGCTTTGATTGTGCTTACATAACCCTTTGTTAGTTTGTAGCATACAAATCATGTTACTAACTTGGGACAATGATATTTGTTACTCTTTCATTGTGCTTTCTCATGTTTTGATCTTTCATAACTGATGTATTAAAGCTCAATGAGTTCTTCAGAGAAACAACACTTTTGCTACATTTTTGTATTGTAAAACAATAATTATCTGTCTTCATTCCAGACACTCAAGAAATTCATATATTTTTAAATGAAATCTTTAAGTTCATATATTTTGTTTATGTTGTTGTTGATTCCTTAAGTTGCATATAAACCAAGAACAAGAAATGCCTTGTTTATTTGTAACACATCTCAATTCTCCAAGTGTCATGTATCAGAAATCTGGGACATTACTCTTAAATTAATGAAAACTAAGACATGGATATGCTTATGCATATAATAAACAAAATAATATAAAAAACATTTATCTAACTTTGCCTATGATGAACAAGGATGTTAGTCTTATTTTCTCAAACAAGCAAATGAACCTTGATAGTTGAAAATAAACTATGATGGTTTTGTTGTTATATAACACTTTTCATTATTTTCCTTTCCAAACTATGAGTTTAGACAAAGCCAGTTAAACTCTGGCCAGGAAAGCAGGAAGCTAACTGTAGATCCTCCTCTTTTCCTCCTTTCCTTCAAATTCAATCTTTTTGTCTCATTCTTAGCTTTGAAGAAGACCACCTACTAGCCTTTCCATTCCTCTCTGATTCCACCTCTGATGGCCCACACAGATCCCTGTCCTCCACATACACCCCTGCCAAACTTTTTCCTGCTATTTATCCCATGGTCCCAGCCAGAAAATTTGGCAGGATTTCCCTAAGAATCCACCAGGCAAATCTGGCAGAGAAGTAAGTAGGCCAGTGTTACAAGGAGAAAGGCTTCTGATCTTTACTTTCCCTCTGCTTCCCAGTATCCAATCCCCAAGACACATCCCTAATCGACAGCAGACTGTCTGTTGTCGTCTATTTTCCCTCTCCATCCCCATTCCCAGGGGACTAAGCAAATCCTGGTGAAGACCCTACTTTCTTCCCACTGTGTACTTCTTCAGCCCCACCCCTACTGGAGCTCACTCCTATAGTTAAGTGTCTATTCTCAATACCTAGAAACACATTTTGCCTGTAAATGCCAGTGTCCACTCATATCTAGATGCAATAAAAATATTTTACCAGTCAGCAAACAGCCACCACATTCTTCTCAGAACCAGAGAGTACAGAAACCAAGGACAAAACATCCACCCAGAAAAGACAAGATCAGTTATCATCAGCCAGAATTACAAGCTTCTGAAACACAGATGCCTAGGAACTATGATAAAAAATGCAATCAATAACAGCCAGGACCACATGCCTATACTAAATCCCAGGAAAACTATGAGAGTAGGCCTTGAGAATTGCTACACAGCTGAAACACAGGCAAAGACACTAAAATAGCTTTAGGGAACACAAAAGAGGTCCTTAAAGAGAAAATGAATAAACTCCTTTACATAATCTATGAAAATACAAATAAACAGTGGAAGAAAATGAATAAAACCCATTAAGATAGAAAGATATGGGCATAAAAATTAACATTACAAACATATAAAATGGAGTCATACCTGGGCATTGGTGGAGCATGCCTTTAATCCCAGAACTCAGGAGGCAGAGGCAGACTGATCTCTGTGAGTTGAAGGCCAGTCTGGTCTACAGAGTGAGTTGCAGAACAGGCTCCAAAACAATACAGAGAAAGCCTGTCTTGAAAAAAAAAAAACAAAAAAAAACAAAAAAAAAAAAACAAAAAAAAACAAACAAACAACAAAAAACTGAGTCATATATTTTAAGTTAAATCATCCATAATCATAATAGAGCAAATAAATAGAGCAAGTATAGTTTTAAAATCTAGATCAACATCACATTTACGTGAATACATATAACTTCTGGACTATATATTTAGGACAAATATTTTAAAACAAACAGCATGAAACAATTGAAATTGTTGACTCTCCCTCTTTAGTTATTTTACTGATGTTTTGTCAGGGTTCAAATATATATATTTTTGTTATCAAAAGTTAAAATAAACATTTTGGTTAATCTAGAATCCTACAATAGTACCATGAGATATAACAGAATTCAAGAATGCCATTGATGACAATAAGGGAATCCTGCAGTTACGTTGTAGAGAGAGAAATGAATAGAGAGATAAGTAGAGAAATAGATGGAGAGATATTTCAACTACTCATGAGAGTTGCTGACAAGCCAGAATCTGAGGGCACATTATCTGAGCAAGCTTGAGAAGAATGAATTCAAAGGTCATTCTTCAGCTATAGCACAGTTAAACAAAGTACCAAATATGAAAACTGAATTTGTTCTATCACTGGGTAATGACAAAAATCTGGTATTGCCTGATATTTCTTAAATTGAAATAATGCATTAGTCTTTGTTCATCTTTATATAATATACTTTTAACAAAAACACAACTTAATATTCATAAAATATCTCATTTACTAAGAATGTTTCATTAGTCTGCCTAAATTATTCATTTATAGCTATAACAGCATCAATGCCATAGTAATATGAAGAACCAGTGGAACTCTAACTACCATGTCCTGTCATTCATTGTGGTCATCTTGAAGATGATCATCTTCAGGATGAGATGTCCTCATCTACTATACTCTTATAATTTCTCATGCTAAGTATAAATATATCTATTTGGGAAATATTCAAAATCATACCACTATCTGTATCACACTGTTATCTTCAACATGATGTGTAGTAGGTACAGTATCTCCTGACATGTTTCCATCATGTCAATGGATGGGCAATGGCATCAGAGAGCATAGAGACTTAACAGTTCTGTTTTCTGTCGCAAAATGTCAGCAATAATTGCATATAGATAACAGAGCTGTGTAAGGAAAAAAGCATCAAAACCACAAACCGGAGGGGAATTTTCCTCATAAAATGATATCACTAAACATCAGCAACCTCTTCTAAATAATGTTTCTGCTATAGTTACCATGGTTACCATGAACAACATCCCTTCATACTAAAAGATTTTAGCTTCCCCTCTGTTCTGAAGACTAATTGCTTGTTTTAGGTATTTTGGTCAAGTAAAATATCAAAATACAGATTTTATATAAAAGGATATCTAAAAAGAAATTAAAATTCATCCAAATAAGGTATTTTCAGAGGATCATAAAAGATAAAATAGAAAAATTGGTTATGTTCTTTTGTCTCAAAGTATAGTCCTGCTATGTCGTGGAGGCTCACCCCTTTACTCCCAGCACTCAGGAGGCAGAGGCAGGCAGTTCTCTATGAGTTTGAAGCTAGGTTGATCTACAGAGTTAGTTCCAGCACCACCAGGGCTACACAGAGAAAACCTGTCTCAAATAAAAGTAAAAATAAAATCAAAGTATAGTCATTCATATTTATACATTAATAATGGACTAAGTACTAAATATCACTGTCATGCAATTTTCTCTGTTTTGTCCTCCATGAACTCTTAATTTTCCAGCTTCAGAAACCTTAATTAAAAGGATATTATTAGTAATTTGAAACATACTTTATGAGTTGGGGAACTGATATCTTAATATAAAATAGGACAATTGCTTTTTAATATAGACAGGATGACTGTGAAAATTTCCCTTAGAGTTCATGGGAAGTCATCATGAAAAGGTCTCCTTCCTACACAAATTGGATTTCTCTTATCTCAGTTTTCTAAATAGCCCACTTGAATGTCAACCCGGGCTTTCTCTCATCACTTAACCACTATCTCAATGTAGATGCACCCAGTGCAGTCTCAAAAAAGAAATTGTCCACTGCATCTTGCTTTTTATTTGTACATCATTCACATTTTGGCCAACTTCTTTAATATATTTTGGTGAAGTTATTGTTATATTATTATTTCTATTTGCCATATCTCCAATCTATGAACCAAGATGATATAACCAGCATTAATTTTTCACAGTACTCTTGTAGTCTAAGGAGAAAAACATGTTTAAGGGTAGTCTTGCACATATATTGAAAAATACCCATGTTTTGAGTTCTAAAACAAAGGCATGCTCAACATGTCTGCATGAACTTCATGTGATATGTACACTCTTGCTTTGTACATATTGCAATTTTTCTCCACGGTTGTGCTTATTGTTATTTGTGTTTTCATGTATGTCTAATTGAGCTAAGAATATCCTGATGCAGGTTTTTGGTTCTTTACTTTGAGTCATATTTCCATTATTACAAAGAGATAAGCAAATTCCAATTTCCATTTCAAATAGAGTAATAATTTAACACTTATCAGAGAAAAATTAGGCTTGGAATTGGAGAAAAGTGAAAAATTTCTATTAGAACTTATAGGCACTAATAAAAAGCCAAGAAAGTGCAGGAAGGCAACTAAAGGAGCTGAGGGGATGTTGAGGAGATGGCCCAGTGAGGTGCCTGCGTAGCAAACAGGAAGCTCTGGGTTTGGATTCCCAGAACTAGTGTAAAAAGCGGTGGCAGGCTTTTATAGTCACAGCACAGTGGTGGAGGGCCAGAAAAACAAGGATCAATTAAACTGAGGAGGAAGGGCAATTAATAATGTGTTGTATAACCATGATGACTGGAATTTGAGTAAGGAGAGGCATGTGAAAAGCAGTCACGCTGAACATTATTTAATTCCATCATTGAGGTGATAGGAAAGGCAAACAATTTCCTGGAGCTCATTGATTAGCCAACCTAACATTACATTTTAGAAGGAGCAGGGTATCTTGGTGAATTCTGTTAAGTGCCCTTTTCCTCATCAATGTGCTGCACTGTTTTAATCCACATTTTAACACATTGATGGTGTGTTGCTATAAGTTCCGGCTTATTACAGCATTAACAAATATTGTACAGGAATGAGGGATGAGAGGTCTCTGTGTTCACCATAGGATCCACGACTGTGCTTCATTTGTTTTGTTCTGAGTTCATTTTTTTCCGGACAGTCATTTGATCTATTAACAGTGTAGTAAACACATGTTTTCTCCTATTTTCTCCAGATACAAGAATGAGGATAAAACTATTTGAAAAGTTCAAATGTGTTTGCTCTTGTATTCTGTCAGCTTTGTGTGCACATTCGTGTTAGAAACAGCAACTTGGTGAACTAGAATGAAGGATTTTTTTCACAGTGGCATAATTTAATTACATGCTGAACAGAGACATATGCCAATATGAGTAAATGTAAATTAAATTAGCTATGAATAAATAAAGAGCCAAAAATATATGCAAACATTGAAATAATTACTCAAACAGAGAGATTTTTCTTTGGTTTTCTTTAACCAGTGTAGTTCCTTAAAAACTATATAAGGGTAAGTTCACAGGGCTGCTGTGCTTTCATTTTCTTGTTCTTCTTGTTGTTTGTTTTTTCCCCAGTATTGATTTTCACATACAGAAAGGGGAGACATTAAGTTTTAATCACATTCTTTTTGCACAATTTTTTTAATGATATAAGGCAGGATGGTTAATATTGATCCTCAACTTGACAAGATTTAGAATCAGCTGGGAGACACACCTATGGAATACCTAGATTTGGTTAGCCTTGGGGCACACCTGTGAGAGATTATCATGATGATGTCAAAAAAGTTGTAATTTAAGAAAAGAGGTACTCCAGAGAAAGATGCCATGTGACAGGGTTCAAGAAGAGGGTTTTTTATTATTATTAGGGGAAGGGATCATAAAAAGGGCAAAGGGAAGTGGGGAGACTGGCCTCTGGAGACAGGAGCAGCAGGAGAGAGGAGAAAGGAAAGAGGGAGATGGAGAGAGGAAAGAGGGGAGAGAGACAGGGTAACAGAGAGATGGAGAGAAAGAGAGACAGACAGAGAAAGAGAGAGAGAGAGAGAGAGAGAGAGAGAGAGAGAGAGAGAGAGAGAGAGAGAGAGAGAGAGAGAGATGGGAGATTGGCAGGGCCCTTTTAAAAGGGAACATAGTGAATGTGCACAGGAGGTGCTCTTAGTGGCTGCAGCTGAGGATGTATCCTGTCAGAACCCCAAGGGCAGTACTGATGTACAGTACACTAACAAAAATGGGAAGAATTGACCTAAATATGGGCAGCACATTCATGTAGGTTAGGACCCTAGAATGGCTAAAAAGAATATGAGTTTAGTTCAAACTTTGCTTGTTGACTGCAAGTGTGATCTATCAGCAATGTCTTTAAACCTCAGATTTCATGACTTCATTGCTTTGATAGACTGGATTGCCTTTGGAACTCTGACCAACGGGAAACAATTTCTCCCATAAACTTTCATGGGAGCATGCCTACATACTCTTTACACAATAGGGTAATATGTAAGGATATTAATTTTTTGAGGCAAGCTGCTTCTTGCTAAAACCGTTAAGATGAACACATTCTTCCATCACTGTGTTCATTGGCATGTAACTAGCAGAAGAAAGTTGTTAAAAAGCTATACAGGGAAAATTTTCATGCAGTGGACATTACACAACAATTTTGTATCATGGGACAAGCGCTTAAAGGTAGAGAGAGTAGGCAAACATTTACTTCTGGAATAAAGAAAGAGATTTATTCAGGAGGCAGGAGAGAATATATCAGTGTCTACCTTCACGATTCCAGCCTCCTGCATTATCTAGAGTTCCAGAAACCCATTAGCCAGCAAACTTTGATAACATAACTGAAGCTTTGCATTTAATTTGTTTTGTGGTGTCAAGAAGCTGGCTTGTATACTAGGCACACAGGAGGGTGCGGCCAATGATAATACAAGAATGTTAGTGGCAGAACTGCATATTATTAGTTTACAGATTACTTGTAGACCTTAACTGCCTTATTTTTCTCCTCGAGTAGCTTAACATATATGCAACCTATTTTGTGCTAATCATCATACACAGTTGCCTTTGAAAAATATAGCTCAACAATTCTTCTTATTCTTAGAATCGTTAACCTATGAGAACATCTTCTCTGTGGAACTGTGTAAGTGTAATGAACCCTGGAGGCTATGGTGCTTGCACTGATAGATGGCAGGAGAGATCTGGGCTTTTAGAAGATGCAGAAGCTCTGTCCGTAATGACTTGCTAAGTCTCTAAAACTCCCTATTCCACAAGCTTTCCATGTAATCAGCAATGTGTGAAATTTAGTTTCCTGGTTCTGCTCTCTGCAGGAGAATTCTGTAATTTGGTGTTTGTCTTCACACTTAAACCCAGCTGTCATCGAAACTATGGCTTGATCATTATAGCAAAATCCCCAATGAGTATTACAGAGCTTTCAGTGGCACGTATAAGCTTCTGACATCAAGTCCATAACTGGCCAGTTCTAATTGCTAGAGCCTAGTTTAACAGCAATATGAATGCATGTAAGACACATCTTTTCTTTTTGCCTTACTAATTATTTGAAGTTATCAGCATTTGTTTATTTCTTTATGTGCCATGAGGTCAGGCACTTCACTGCATGATGTTCTAGTTACTAGTTATGATATTCAGCTAATTGTTTAATTTGTTAATATTAAGCTTCTTTTATGTTGAAAGTTAGTGTTAAGGATACAAAACACAATAAATTGAGAGCAAGCACCACCACAATATCTGTATTCTTTTTGTAGTCATCATAGTCTCCAAGTGGTGTTGAGATGCTTGTGTGATTAGTTATTCAACATTTTTCAGGTTATTATCATTTCCATAGATTAAGAATAGAATTTGACACCATGAAGGCATGTTGTAAAGGACTGGTTTTGATTTTGGCATAGTGTCTCCATTGTAGAGTAATGTTTCCTAGTATATTGAGACACATGTGGGGCACAAAATAGCCAAACAGAATTTTTAACTTAAAATCAATGAGATCTTTGTGTAACCTTGTGAAAAAAAACATTTCTGAGGAAAATTGTTGAGATATGATGACTCATACAACTACCCTCTCTAACTGGTGGTTGCTGTGCTCATGAATTCTCAGTGTGAGTGAAGTAAGATCTCATATTCGCTGCAGGCATGGAACACAAAAATAAGTCTGGAGGATGGTGCTCTATTTCCAAATGATAGAACACTTGCTTGGAGATATATAAATAATTTTGCATGTTTTAATTTTGTTTGTTTTCCTGTTTGTTTTTGTCATTGTTTTTCTTTGTTTGTTCTAACAGCAAGCATACTCTGTAATTATCAGAGTATGATAATTATTTTTATGCCAAAATGTGTGTTTCAGTACTAGACTCATTTACAGGTACAAAATCTGTCAAAATCTGTCAAATTCTAATAACAGTATCTCAATATGCCACTGAATCTGCAGCATGCTATGACCAAAGAAAGAGAAAAACTGTCTTGTATCTTGGTCCTCCAGAAGATCTTTGCTTGTTCTCATCTGGTTGAAGACAGTAGTTTTCCTGATATCAGAATATGGTGCCATAAATTTCAAATAAGTCCACTACGTTATCCTCCTCTTTTTGTGCTAAGAAGGACCAGGCACAATAAATGACCCTTAATTTTAAGAGAATATCTGATTGGACTAAAGCATAAACATATTGCAAATATGTGTATATTAGCTGCTTCCTTTTGCTCACTAGTTCTGATACACATGACTTATCTATGTAATAGATAAAATCCTGTAGCAGAGGATGAAGATTCCTATATAAAACATTGTGACATGTAAAACAAGAAGAGCTTTGAATCCAGAAGTGTACTTTAATACTTGAATTATTCCACTAATAATTACTAATGGATATGAGGAAAAGACAAGCCAGGTGGCAGTATGACAGATACTGGATGATAATAACTCTCTCAAGTCCTAAAACAAACATTTACTTTCAGATAGGATTATGTCTTGTATTAGATCTTGTTGACTTTAAAAGTTGGAAACAGGTGAAAGAATATGCTGTATTAGCTCTACAAAAGTATCATACATAAAAGGAAATTCTTTAATAAAGTACACTAACCTGATACACAGCAGAATCAGCTGATGGAGGGTACAGAATCTGAATGACCTGTATATGAAGTACAAATTCAACATGATTGCTTACTACTCTGTTTTTCTGCCACACACAGAATTTTTTCCAAACTCCATAATTTCTTACCAGTTATTTCTCTAAATTTCTCTCTAATCTCTCTCACAGTAATTAATAACCACTATGAGAGCAAAATTACAACATAATTTTTCATAGACCTTGAAAAGACAACTCTCAACAATACAGAAAAGCAAAAAAAAAGTATAATAGCTAACAAAGGAACTGCTGGAGTCCTCACCATTTCTCATTTCAAGCTATACTACAGCACAATAGTAATAAAAATCACATGTATTTGCACAAAAACAGATAGGTTGGACAATATAATCTGAGTGAAGACCAAGACATAAATACACATACTTATGAACACCTGTTTTGTTTTTCTTTTTTATAAAGAAGCTAGAAATACACACAGGAATAAAAGAAAGCGTCTTCAATAATGATGCTGAACGAACTGGCTCTCTGCATGTAGAAGAATGCAAATAGATCCTTTCTTATCAGTCTGCACAAAACATAATTCCACATGAATCAGAAACATCAAACCAGATACACTGAAGCTGATAGAAAAGAAATTGGGGACAGCCTTGGACTCATTGGCATAGGAGAAGAATAGTGCCAATAGTGAAACAAGAATTAAGATCAACAGTTAACACATGGTAATAGGTTTTCTGTGCCCCAATAATAGGCTTCTCTGCCAATGCAATAAGCCAGATCAAGCTAAATTGAAAAGTAGAAGACTGGGTTTATTCTAGGTAAAGCAGTTCATGGACGACTCCTCCAGCCTCTGGAGATGGAAGCAGGAGAATGGGCAGGAAAAAAATCACATGGCTGAACTTAAAGTTAGGTGTTTATGTACCCTGTAGTAGAGGGGTGATGATGTGTCTATAACAAGCTGGGTTTGTGCCCAAGTATATGTTCTGGGGTGGGAACTGGGGCAGGTGGCAGTTTCAGAGGAAGAGCCACCAACAGGCACCAGGAATGAGGAAATGGATTTTTGGTGGTTTTTCTGAGAGGGTGGGGTTTGGAGAGAGTGAAATGGGGGTGTGCTAGAGATTCCAGTCAAACACACGGAACTTCATAAAACTGAAAAGCTGCAATAAGGCAAAGGACACTGTCAATTGGACAGTGTCAACCTACAGATTGGGAAAAGACTTGTTTTTTTTTATCAACTCCGCATCCAATAGAGTACTGATATACAAAATATATAAAGAACTCAAGGAACTTGATTAAAGTAAGCAATCCAATTAAAAATGGGTGCAGACCTAAACATAGAATTCTCAATAGAGGAATTTCAAATGGTCAATGTCCTTAGCCAATAGAGAATGCAAATCAAAGCTACTTTGATATTCTAGCTTATAACTATCAGAATGACTGTAATCAATAACACAAATGATGACTAGGACATGGGATAAGGTGCTGGTAGGAGTACATACTTGTACATCCACTAGGAAATCAAGATGTCAGGTCCTTTGAAAGTTAGAAATCAATCTACCTAGAGATCCAGCTATACTACTCTTGGGCACATATCAAAGAATGCTTCATTCTACCACAAGGATACTTGCTCAACTATGTTGACTGATACTCTCTCTCTATTTTTTTTTTTTTTTTTTGGTTTTTCGAGACAGGGTTTCTCTGTGTAGCTTTGGAGCCTATCCTGGCACTTACTCTGGAGACCAGGCTGGCCTCAAACTCACAGAGATCTGCCTGCCTCTGCCTCCTGAGTGATGTGAATAAAGGCGTGCACCACCAATGCCCAGGTGATACCCTATTCATAATAATCCGAAATTGGAAACAAACTAGATGCCTCACAACAGAAGAATGGGTAAAAAAAATGTGGTACATTTAACAACAGAGTATTAGTCAGCTGTTAAAAAACTGGCATCATAAAAATTTTCAACAAAATGACTCCTAATGGTGTGCTGCGATAAAAATGGATCAGAACCCTATACAGCCACCATCAGAAACACTTTCTCCTGCAGCAGATAAAAAAAATTAAGAAACCCACAGGCAGATGTTTTTGGGAGAGAGACAGAGAGACAGAGACAGATAAAGCTTGAAAGACACAGCTCTAAATGGAATGTATCCATCAAAACCCTCCCCATCAGAGCTCAGAGAACTCCACCAAAAAAAAAAAGTCAGAGGGGATAGAGAACACCACAATGAGAAGACGTTCTGAATAAACAAAGCAAGGCTTATATAAACTCACAGATACTGAAGTAACAAGCATGGGCCTACACAGTTCTAGACTAGATCCTCTGGGTGTATATTACAACTTTCATCCGAGTGTTTTCATGGTACTTCTGAATGTCTGAACTAATAGGTCCTTGATTCTTTTGCCTACTCTTGGGGATATTTACCTTCTTTTAGGTTGTCTTTTCCAGGCTCAGTATTTTGGTCTTATCTTACTATATTTTATTTTGAGAAGTTTGATTGCTATCTCCTAGAAGACTATTTTCATTTTTCTGTTTTTTTGTTTTGTTTTTTTTTTTTCCTAATGAGAGGTATAAATGGAGTGGATCCAGAGTGGATGGAAGCTGGGGAGGCAGTGGGAGAAGTGGGAGGGAAAACTGTAATCAAGATGTATTCTGTGAAAAAGAATCTATTTTCAGTAAACCAAAATAAACAACACAATGGGAATTTGATTAATGATACTGACATTCTTAAGAAGTCTGAAGAATGAACTGCTGCCATGTTGAGTTCTGTGACAATGTAGGCTGGAGTCTACTGAGCATTGGGAAACATGCATTGCTGCCATGTTGACTTCTATGGTGATGTAGGCTAGAGTCCACTGAGCATCTGGAAAAACACTGTTCACACCAAAATAATTTTCTCCACAGGCAGCCTGGAGTATTTCTAATGTTTGAACAACAACAACAAAATACTTGTAGGTCCTGACCAAGGTCTTCTAGATGATTCTGTTTTAGGGAGGAAATACAGTCATTGTTAACTCTGTTAGTTAAACAGACCAATAATTAAAACCAACTTGAAATGAGACATTGCCTTTTCATTTTTGCTTGTCATCAGTCTACTGTTTGCTTCACATAACTGCATGTACAAGATTGACACATCTCCTTTCAGGCATCCCAGTGTGACAAGAAAATGATGATACTTACTATGTCAGGGAAGTCTGTGAAAAACTTCAACACTTAAAAATGTTTTCTTTGGAGTGTCTGCCTTTGCATTATGTGTTTCTTTCTCACTTCTACCTATTTCTACATGGCTACTTTTCTTTCTCTTTCTTTTCCTGTGTTCCTTTCTTTCTTCTTTCCCTCTCTGCTGCCCTTTCTTCCTTCCTCACTTGCTCCCTTCCCTTTAATTTTCCCCCTCCCTACATCATGTCTTCCTTTTCTATCCCTCTTGCTCTATCCCTTCCTTCCTGCATTCCTTTTTCCCCTTTGTCTTTCATTTGCTCTCTTCCTCTCTTTCTCCATCCCTTCTTTTCTCATTACTTCCTCCATTCTTCGTTTCCATTTTTTTTTCTTGCCATGGATGTTTAGAAAGGCTAATCTGCCATAGTTTCTCAGGCACATTGAAAGGAATGCCTCTATATATGTCTGTTGTGATCTGAAAAGCTAGGAGTTTGGAAGATGTCTTTCTAAATGTCTTCTCAGTGACTGGAGAGATGGCTGAGCAGTTAAGAGCACCAACTCTAGTTCGCGTGGTTCAGATATCCTCTTTTGGTTTCAGTTAGCAGAATACTCATGTGGTGCAGAGGCATATGTATGGACAAGGATTCATAAACATAAAAATGTCTTCCCAGCACTCGGGAGGCAGAGACAGAGGCAGGTAGATCTCTGTGAGTTCGAGATCAGCCGGTGTAGGGAGACACCACAACCATGCCTCCTAAGGGCTGGCTACAGGTGTGCTTGACCACGCCTGTCAGGGCGTGGTCAAAGTGAGGTGAGAATGACGTGGGATAGGTTTTTAATGTGCTACAAGCACATGGGAGAGCCCCTTCTCTCTGGCCTCCCTGCCTTGCTGCTCCTTGCACACTCTGGCTTGAGTTTGGCTGGTGTTTACCCGAATAAAGTTATCTTAACCCTACAGACTACAGATCGTTTTTGCTCTTATTATAAGCCTGGTCTACAAGAGCTAGTTCCAGGACAGCCTCCAAAGCCACAGAGAAACCCTGTCTTGAAGGGAAAAAAAGTCTTCTCAACATACAATACCAAGCCCATCTGAGAATGAAGTATTACAGCATTGATCTGGTGACCATAATGAAAATGCCGAAGCTAATGACTACTGTGTCCAACAAAAGACAATGTGTGATAACCTCCTATAACACTGGATTAGCCACAGGTTATTTTTAATCTTTACAAATATAATATTGGTCAATTCTGTTGCCATGTAAAATGGAAAAGCAGAAAATGTATGTTTAATGACAGCATAAAACCATTCTTACTTCTCACATCTCAGAAAACATTCACTTTTCAAAGAAAATGAACTATTACTCTTGTAATTTGGCCACTATAAATCTTATGAATTAAAACAAAGACTATTTCTTATCTTTTGAAAATAGAAATTATCTCCATGGTTTTTTTGCTTATTGCCTAATGTTTCATATTGAGCTCCTCTGAACATGGGACAGGCAGTGAACATCAAATTGGAACCTGTCACCTGCTGACGTCTTCAGACATGTTTGTTCCAAGAAATATTCCACCTCAACTTCATAGGGTAAAGCACCAAAAAGGTTCAAAACTGATGAGCATTTTCAGTAGGAATTTCAATGAATACTTGCTTTTACATTTTCTATTAAAATTCTGTAAAAATCCTTATATCATTCTTTTAAAATCCAGAAACAAACGTATGCAAAAACATGAGAATCAAGCTTATATCGTTGCCATTTTCAGATGTATGTTTTCTCTTAAAATTATGTACACATAAACATATAGTGTTCATTTATTCTCTTCTCCCATCTTCCAGATCATCAAACACTTTTTCCTTCCCACATTTGCCTCCTTCGTTCAGATCTTATTTTAGTGACCCAGTGTTTTTTTTTTTCTTTTTATATTGCATAATAATAATATCTTATTTTTATTTTTAAAATTTTTTTATTTGAATTAGAAACAAGATTGTTTTACATGACAATCCCAGTTCCCTCTCCCTCCCCTCCTCCCCTACCACCTTTCCCCAACTAACACCCTAGCTATCCCATACCATTTCTGCTCCCCAGGGAGGGTGAGGCCTTCCATAGGGGTCTTCTGAGTCTGTCATATCCTTTGGGATAGAGCCTAGGCCCATCCCGTGTGTCTAGGCTCAGGCAGTATCCCTCTATGTGTGATGGGCTCCCAAAGTCCATTCCTATGCTAGGGATAAGTACTGATCTCCTACAAGAGGCGCCATAGTTTTCCAAGGCCTCCCTACTGACACCCAGATTTATGGGTTCTGGATCCCATAAATGGTTCTGGAAACCATTATGGTTTCCCAGTGGTCAGTCTGGGGGCCAAGAGCTCCTCCCTGTTCAGGTGAGCTGTTTCTGTGGGTTTCACTAGCCTGGTATGGATCCTTTGCTCATCAGTCCTTCTTCTGGATTACAGGTCACCTCAGTGTTTAGCTGTCTGTGTCTGTTTCTACTTCCACCAGCTGCTGGATGAAGCCTATAGGATGGGGTATAAGTTAACCTTCAATCTCATTATCAGGGCAGGCATTTAAAGTAGCCTCTCCTCTGTTGCTTCATTTATTAGTTGGTATCATCTTTGTAGATCTCCAGACATTTACTTAGTGCCTGAATTCTTTTAAAACCTATAATTTCTCCCTCTATTATGGGAGTCTAAAAGAGACATACATCATTCCCCTGGAGAAGGGGAAAGGGACAATATCTCCTGAGCAAATTGGGAGCATGGGGGTAGGGGAGAGCGAGCTAGGAGAATGAGAAGGGGAGAAGAGGAGGGGTGAGGAGGACAGAAGGGAGTAGTAAGGTTGAGTAGTGGGACCCAGTGATTTTAATTAGGGTTATTTGCATGAGCATGGGTGGAGGCTGTTTGCTTGAAGGCAATGTACCTGTAGCTACATCTTTAAGATTTTTAAGGACTGTTACAGATGAGTGAAATTTAAGTATTACATCAACCATAATAAAATCTCTTCTGCTGATACATGAACACATCACTGCTAATCAAAATTGTTGCAAACTGCACATGCAAAGTGATCATGAAAACACCATAGAAAAATAACATGTTGGCAAATCCAGTAAGAGTTTCAAATACAATAATAAAGAATTTTGGTGCTCTAAATTCTCAGAGCACCTTCCAGTTTTCCTGAGACTAATTACCAATAGCTACCCAATAAAAATAATTTAAATAAAAATATTTAAAAGGTAGTATCCATTGCTTTTCCTGTGGCTGCAATAAAATATACCACATGAAGAAATTTATAAATTAAATTTTGGTTTCATTGGCTTACAATTCCAATGAGAGAGAGAGAGAGAGAGAGAGAGAGAGAGAGAGAGAGAGAGAAAGAGAGAAAGAGAGAGAGAGACTAACATTTGAAGACATGGCATGATAGCTGGTGCAAGAGGCTGGCTGATAATAATTTTATCAGTACATGGGAAACATAGAGGTTACTGAGGAAGTGGGGCAAGAATATAAACTCTCAAAGTTTGCTTTCTCCAGCAAGCCTCTACCTCCTAATGTTCTGTAACATACTCAAGCATCATTGCCAAATAGAGACTATGTATTCAAATTCATGACCTATGGTACATATTTGTCATTCAAACCACAAAGACCAAACTTCAATTAAATTCAAAACAAATATAAACCATGACTTCGGAATATTAACAAATCACTCCAACTGCAATTGAAAGTAAAAGCATTCATCAGAAGAAATAGAATAAATTGTTGACAATTTTTATGAGCAATGGGGTGTGAAAAAATGGATGAAAATATTTTCAGGGAATTGATCTGTCTTCTAGTTGCTATTTGGGATTGCAATGTATATTTGGATCAATGTTGTATACAATTTTTGCAAGCTCTCTTATACTCTAGAATGTCTTATATCGAGAGAGTGAGAGAGAGAGAGAGAGAGAGAGAGAGAGAGAGAGAGAGAGAGAGAGAGAGAGAGAACATAGACTTAGCTGCTGATAGACAGCAAATTCAGAGATTTCTTCTGAGCATATTTCCAACACAGCTTAGTCTGTCCTGAAATCAAACCAGGGGAAAAATGAGCATCACAATCAACAAGAACAATGGAGATATCAGATTTCATTTAAACAGAACTGTTTGCCCACATTGAAAGAAGAGGCTTAATTAAATTTTACTGGCTTCCAACTAGTGCTAGACTATCTTTAGCAATAATCCATGGGGTGTTATTAGTCCAAAATGGATGCAAAGGGGAGAAAAATGATGCACTGGATTGAATGGTGGTGGTATTTCTGCTATGCAGCCTTTGAAAAGGTTAAACTGCTTTCTTCTGTATTTTAAGAACCAATCTGACAAAGCTCTTAATGGAAGGTGATAGAACTGGATCAGATCAGCCTAGTGAATTTGAAAGTACTCTCCCAGAGGGGTACTTAAAGTTTATAATAGTTTTATTGTAGCAAGAATTTGAGAAATAATTGCTGGCATGTGGGGATTTCTTTATTGTATTTTGCTGAGTTAAGTAGATTAAATCAGGGCTACTTAAAGTTTTCTCATCTAAGGTAACACAGCTTATTTATAATCCCCAGAGCAATGTTGGTGGAAGAAACAATGGGCAGTGCCATTAAATTTGATCAATAAAAGCTAAAATATGTCTATACTTCACATTCATTTTTAGCATCTATGAAATGAATATAACTGCTGTATTAGTCTGGGTCCTCTAAAGAACATAACTGATAGAATAGGCATGCATATGGGGCTGAATTTAATGCCCTTACATGCAGGATCTGGGTGGTCCAATAATGGTTGTCTCCTGAGGGAAAGGCAAAACATTCACTAGTTGTTCAAGACTGGATATTTCAGCATGATCCTCACCACCCTTGTACATATGATCTTTCTCCCTCTCTGCAGCTGAACTCCGGGAGTTCAGCCTGGTGCTTGGCTGTGGGCCACTGTATCTGCTATCATCAGCTACTGGATGTAAGTTCTATGATGACAATTATGGTAGTCACTAATCTTATTAAAGGGGACACCCTCTCCATTATTGCTGGGAGTCTTAGCTGGGTTCATACTTGTGGATTACTGAGAATTTCTTTAACACCAGGTTTCTTCATAACCTCATAATGGCCCCTCTATCAAGATGTCTCTTTCATTACTCTTCCACTCTAACCCTCCCCCACTGTTAAAAATATAACATTTTAAGTGAGAAAATTTCCATAATTTTTTGTAGCATATTTATCCTCTTACCCTAATATCTTCAGGCATCAATGGGGATATGCCACGTGGATCTTCATCAAGTAACAAACTCTCATTCAGGAACAAGGAGGACAGATAGCTGACAAATTCTGTGATGGTTTGAACAAGAATGTCCCCTTTATAGGCTCAAAATACTTTGAATACTTAGTCATCAGTGGGTGGTACTATTTGAAAAGACCAGAAACTTTACAAAGTATGAACTTGTTGGAATAGGTGTGACCTTGTTGGAAGAAGTGTGTTACTGGAAGTAAGCTTTGAGGTTTAAAAAACTCATTCTAGGCCTTAGATATCTCATTCTCTCTTTGCCTAAGAACAATATTTAGCTGTTAGCAACTGCTCCACTGTCTGCCTGTATGCCGCCATGCTCCCCTCCATGATAATAACACCTACCCGCTAAAATTGTAAGCAAGCCTCCAATTAAATGCTTCCTTTTGTAAAAGAAAAATATTGCCCCAGTCTTGTTAGAGGTAAGAGCTCTCTGGTGGCTTGGCTGCTTTGTTTCTCTGATCTTCATTTTGAAACCCAATATGTTTCTGGGTTTTTATTATTCATGCTACAGGTGATGATTCTACTGGTAAATATTTCACTTGCAATCATCTGAGAAGAGGGTCATTTGGATAAGAGTATTCATACCACATTCAAATATGTAAAATCTCTATTATAGCATTGGAAAGGAGAACAATTTTGAAGACTCATTTAAAGTTTCAGTGATACCTTACAGAGTGATAATAAAAGCATAGAAGAATAACACAAGCAATTCAAAATGAAGTTCAAGGGTCAGATGTCCTTCATTTGTACCTTCTGTAATGAGAAGAAATAAAATTTAGGAGCACCCAGGATGGCATACTTAGATTTGCCAAATTTCAAAACCACTCAATATTCTAATGCCATCAGTAGGACATGATGACATTGAATCATGATGGGGAAAACTTTAGATCTTGCTATAGACAGTGTAGATAAATAGACTCTGAAGATTATAGGTGCTCAGACTCCATGAATTTAGGGAGAAAGAAGAAGCTGTCCTCACCTTCCTGTATAAGTTTACTCCACCTGTCAACATGAGGGCAATCTGCCTGAATTTTGAAAATGTGGGATCGGTACACAAAATAAGTAGACTGATGGAATTTCATGCATTATAAAGAACAAAAAATTCTCTAGCAAATAATCTGTAAAATAAGCCACAAGATTTTTCAAAAGGCACATGCATTATCTAAGTAAAATTAAGTCGACATAGTAATTTGGAATAGAAAATGCAACATAGCATTTTGTGATGCTACAAACTTGCTGATAGAATATCTTATAGAAGTCTAAAGAACAAATATTCATGGTGACTGGAGTTTTAATGGCAGAATTCCTGTGACACTTGTGAAGAAGTGATTTAAAATGTTCAGGAAACTGGCTACACAACAATGGATATAACATATGAAGGCAAAATACCACCAGAAGATGACATTACAAATGAAAGATCAGCAACTAGCTGTTGTAAATGTTATTTTAATACTTTGGCACGGTTGACAATAAGAGGACATAGTAGAGAAGACAGCATCAACTAGACAATTATTAAATATCAAACATGGCAGGTTGATAAATCTGCTACTATCATAATGAGTATCTAGCAAAGGCACTTAAACTTATATTGATGGGCAGAAAATTGAGATCTTGTGTAATGGGAATGTGTGCCTATCATTAGAATATATGATGTGAACAATAATCTCCAAAATACTAATAATCAAAAGAATGTAAGGATCAAGACATATGAGGATATTTCATGGCTGGTACTACAATCCTGCACAGATATCCATGACTGCAGATATCATAGGTTCTAGGGTAAAACCCTACTACTGTTGTTTTGCTAAATAGTCACTCTACCAAACTGCCTTCTAAATATTTATTTCTATACCTATAGGTCTGAGCTGTCCTCAACCCTGTTCAGAAAAACTTCTGTGGAAGTGAGTTTCCATCATGGGCTCCATGCATAAGAGCCTGGGCTCTATCCTATAAATGGAGCACTTATGTCACTCACCCCAACGCTCAGGGAGCAACATGAAAGAGAAGGAGAAAAAAAGTAAAAGACAGAGGGTACAAATGGTTAGTGCTGTGAAATGCTGCTTTCTGAGTTTGAACTGGGTATTGTGCTCATAAACTCACTGTAGGTATGGTTACCTGCACAAGACCTGTATAAGACCAAGTCAACCACAATTCTTGCATAGATTTAGTAGATAATGAGGCTTAGGAAAGCTACACTACTTATTGACTAGCTGTTGGCAGTAGAGAATTTTCTTGGATTGGGGGAAATTACTATTTTAGCATAATAATACCACTCACAGGAAATTCCATGCTCCAGTGAATAGCCAAATACCCTTGCCAGTATAGGAAACATTAACTGTCATTATTGAGTTATCAAAATAAGTTATGATATGAGGAGGGCAGGGACTTGTCAGTGAGGATACACAAGAAGTTCAGAGAGATATGGGAGTAGACATAACCATATTTCATTGTAGACCATTAGGAATATCTTAACCAAAAAGAAAACTCTAATTTATTTAGTAGTTTTGTTTGTGTTGTATCTCTTTTTTATTTTTACAAAAATATAAAAATTCTCTAGTAAATAGCATATACAAATGTCACTGTGTTGTTGCTGCTGTTGTTTTGTTTCCATGATTTAAAAATTAGTTCCTTCAGATTATTACACAATGTGCTTTGCTCATAGTGGTTTCTTCTCCACTTCTCCCAGACATAGCCTCTATTCTTTCCTACCCACCCAAGTTTACCTCTGCCTTAAAAAAATATTACAAGAAAATCCAAAGCAATATCCTGAGATACTCACGTTTGTTTCAGTTTTTAAAATCTCACTATATAGACACATATACAAGCATACATGAAACAAACATGAATTAACAGGAAGCTAAATATCCTTACATTTTTTCATTTAGTTTTCAGAACTCTGTACAGTTACAGACCCAGAGTGCATTGAACAAGTGTCTATGTATGTTGTTTGAATTTTATTTGCTGTGACCATACTTTGTAGGTGGATTTTTCTGTCCAGCCATCCAATTCCCAAATAACCACACAGATACTTAACATTAAATACAAATGCTGGACTATTAGCTTATGCTTGTTTTTAACTAGCTCTTATAACTTAAATTAAACCATTTGTATTCATCTATTTCCTGCCCTGAGGCTCGTTTTTCTGTGAACTTACAATGTAGCTTCTTATGTATCTGGTTGGAGACTCTTATAACTCCTTGACTCCGTGCCTTCTTCCCAGCATTCCCTCTGCCCCCCAAATCCTGCCTAGTTATTGGACAATAAGCTTTCTCTTGACAATCAGAGCAATACATTTTCACAGTGTACTGTGAAAGGATTTTTCTACAGCAATTACTGAGAGACACCATTTTAAAATTAGAAATTATTTATTACAGAGATGGTTACTGAATATTGAGGTAATGGATGTCTGGTGCCATAATTTCTGTGTTGTTAGGAAGCAAAATATGGTGATTGAGTGGCATGACATAACAAGTTTACTCACCCCATGTCAGTCAAGGAGAGAAAGAAGGAATGGGGTTTTAAATACCATTGCAAAGCACACTCACACAGACTACAAATTCAAAAGATCCACCATCTCTGAGGCATATAGTGACTTCTTTTTGTCTTTCAGTGGATTAAAACCTTACTCAGGTAATAACCCCACTGGTATAAGCACCTTAAGATAAACCTTTACAGACACACCTGGAAATCTACATTCCCAATCTTCTAGGCATCTCATCATATAATCAACTTGGCAATGAAATTAGTCACAAATGAGAAACACCTTTTAATATGAGAGAAATTAAGCAGGCAAGTATTTCCCCTGTCTTTCTCTAAAGGGATATTCAGGTGATTGAATAAACATATAATACACTAGGCATTCAAAAATGACTTAACCCTTCAAAATGTATGTAAAGTCTGCCAGCATGAGAGCTATGCAATTTATAGTGAGGAAGGTTGCTAAATTTCCAAAGAAATTTGTAGCTGAGTAGTCAGTTATCATGTCAATCAAGTCATTGCTTTACATGTCAATAGACCACTAGTATAATGGGGAAACATAGTGCTATCAGGATAACACTCAAACAACAAAAGTAAGTGGAGTAGAAAATCACATTGTTTTAAAGAAAATGAGACAAATACGAAATAATGATTTTACTCTTGAACACTTGCAAACTACTACATTAAAGTTAAATTTTGTTCTTTTGTTGTAGAAACACAAATACGAAAACCTACCAAAAGTTATAAATCCCTTTAAAGCAGTACAGATGATCAAACTCATTTGATAATGATAAAATTTCCCTGAATATTTTATAAGTATCAGCAAAAAAAAAAAAAATCTTCCTTTCACACATGCATTGAAGGAAAAAGAAGGTCCTTTTGGAATTCATTAGTCACTGCTATCTCATCAAGGGCTATGAAGGTGGGAAATTTTTTTCACATATAATATGGAAGGAACAGATGTTCAATGGGACTGAGTTTAAAGCACGCACAGTTTGGCATGATGCTATGTTAAAAAATAAAGACAGAAAAATGTTTACTAATCTTCATCTGGGAAGACCTTATTTAGACACGTGCTCTTGATTAACATTCAT
This sequence comes from Cricetulus griseus, assembly GCF_003668045.3. Classification (NCBI taxonomy): domain Eukaryota; kingdom Metazoa; phylum Chordata; class Mammalia; order Rodentia; family Cricetidae; genus Cricetulus; species Cricetulus griseus. The sequence continues at coordinate 355,332,377 of NC_048595.1, read as the reverse complement.
TAGGTATTTAGAAAATAAAACTGTTCTATCACTTCAGCAGGGATAGAAAAATTCTAGCTGTCTGTATCCTTGGTTTTACAGTTACAGCTTGGTAAAATTATATTCCATTTCCTCCCTCTTGTATTCGGAACCCACTGAGAAGTCACACCCATTAGAATGCTATGGAAAGCAAGGTCAACTGTGCTTTGGATTGAAGTAGGATTGGATTATACAGAATAAATAAGGTGAGCACAGGGAGTTTTGAGTTACTTTCTCCAGAATAAACATACCTAGCCAGGTACAGAAAAGGTAGGTGGCAGACACATATCTGTAGGTATTTTCTGCCCTTGAAACCTCATGGCATAGATGTAAAGAAATGAAAACCACTTTCTCTGCAGGTTGGAAGATTTAAAAGAATTCCAGAAACCCTACATGAGTCTTGTTTTTTGCCTTTGAACTCATTGATGAGGTAAGTGACGTGTTTTCTCCTATGGTGAGCCCAGGGAGCAAAGCAGGCAAGGCGAGAAAACTCAGAGTGTTCTTCCCTGTTGGACCCTTTGAACTTGACCAGGGCTCTGAGCAGGGGGCTGATTAGTAGGCAGACACCAGCTGCCTCAGCAAGTAAGTGGTGAGTAGGATGCTGAGAGATAAGGGCAGGTTCTCACATGTGTTCAGGTATAAGACAATCAGGGAAGTCACCCCTCCTTTCAAGGATGAAGAAAGGAGAAGGTATCTTTCCTCCTGGGGACAGCAGCTTCTTCTATAACAATTGGATTTCATGGAACATAAGCTTTGGTTTGCAGACTTTCACGGAGGAGAAAAATTGTGTGTGTGTGTGTGTGTGTGTTAGAGGATTATGGTAATTATGGGATTACCCTTCATTATTCCCCACTCTACACACACACACACACACACACACACACACACACACACACACACACACACACACACACGAACTCAGAGCTACACATACATAGGCATACATATTTCTGTCTTTTAATCAGAGTGCACAAGGAGATTTGATGCTATTGCAGCTGTATTTTTTGTGATGTTAAGATCCTATAGTTGAATTTAACCATAATGCTGGGAATATACAGTCATTTAATGACACTCTTTCTGAAGTCTGCACCCCTGAATCAGTAGTGGCTTCAGGCAAATTCAGTTCCACAGCATTCCTTCACAGATGATAAAGATGGCCAAATAAGTTTTATTGGCAACTTTGGTATAACCACAACTCATTTCTGTTTTTATTGTTTTTTTTTCCAGAGATTTGCTACAAATGCATGATTCAGGACATAGATGAGAGTAAAATCAACACTTGTTTAATCTGATTTTAAAAAAGTTTGGCTTTGTGATGTGGATTATTCCTTTACACTCTGTAAATATATGTTTCTGTATTTGGTTTAATAAAGAAGCTGACTGGCCAATAGCTGAACAACAAAAGGTTAGGCAGGAGAACCAGACTAGGAGAATGCTGGGAGGAAGACAGACTTAGTCTGTAGTCTCCAGTCAGATGAGGAAGGAGCAGGAGATGAACATGCCATGCTAAGAAAGCTACTGTCACATGGCAGAGTATAAAGAAGGAATAATGGTTAACTTAAAATGTAAGAGATAGCTAGTAATAAGCCTGAGCTATCAGTTGAGCATTTACAATTAATATTAAGCCTCCATGTTGGTTATTTGGGAACTGCTGGTTGGGACAGAAACCTCTGCCTACAACTTTGTCCCATAATTACTTTCTGGGAACAATATAAACAATTACAGATTATGAGGGCCTCGACATGCCACCTTTTTGCAGCTCATACCCATAGACATGGGAAGTTGGATTTGATGGAAAAAAGAGAAAAAAAGAACATATAAGAGGATTTGTAGACATGAACAATGAATATTTCACAGCCTAAACCTCTTAGTGTGATCCATTTACTTAAGATGGTGAGATAGGGCTGGCAAATTGCTCAGGGGTTAAGGAACTCATTAATTCACCAAGATCAGAGTGTGGATACCCAGAACTCATACTCTATGGGTATGGTGGTCTGCCTTCAGTTCCATCCACAGAAGGTAGAAACATGACCCTTAGAATAAGATGTCTAGAGAGACTACTTATATAAGCAAGCTGTTGGTTTATGAGCCTTTACTTCAAAAACAGGGAAGAGGATTGATAAACGACTCTCCAAATACCTGCCTTGGGCTTCTGCACTTGCTTGCACACATGTACACAACACGCTACCCCTATACACAAACCCAGGCACCCATACACATGCAAACACACTGGACACACATACACATGAAAAGAAGAAAAATGATTAACAGTGGGCAAATTCTGCAAGATAATTGGCTCATGCCTTAACTCTATTTAACATAGTCTCTAGATAGCTACCACTGGGAGGGTACAAAGAGTCCCATGACAATTGAATGATGAGTTCTTTTTATTTTTTGTCCAAGTTGATTCAGAGGGTAGGGCATTGGCAACTCTGACTCAGATTGCATACTCTCATGACATGTGAGAAAAACCAGAAGAACTCTGAAATAATCAATATAACATGGACATTCTGTCAGCCAATTAGTTCACAATTGATAAAACAGATTATAAGTTTTAAGGTAATGTGAAATTTTCATAAATATCACATTTAATTTAAGCCAGCAAGGTCAATACCACCTTTAAAAGATGATGTGGTGAGCTGAATACCACCTGACAGCAGTTTCTCACACACACATTTTTTTCCTCAACAATTATTTTTCCATCACATCATTTACATGTGGTCAAGATCTACAGCCATATGTTATATTATATAACAATAAGCAACTTCAGATGTTGACAAGTTTGTGGAGATCTGGACTTTGGCTACTACTTGGGAATCTCTGAGGAAAAATCGAGAATTCACACACAATATATCTACAGAAGAACAAGTCAGAACACCTTGCCTTTGTTGCTTGTATACCAATTATCCGTGTTTTGCAAAAATAATCATTAAAACAGACAACTGAATTGTATATCCTACTGTTTGATAGGCTTTATTTATTCCATATGCACTTCTGCTCTAAGAAGTAAACTGAAGACTAATATAGTTGCAAGTTGCACATTTATAATTAAAAATATGATGTTCCTAGGTAAAATAAACTGCTAATTGGCTTAAAATAAATTCCATGTGTCTTCATAAGTATTAATTTATAGAATTTTAGCATTAAATGATATTTCATACACTTTTATACCAAACATCCTTTAGTTATTATTTTTCCGGTTACAGCAGTTTTTAACATTCTTTCCCTCTTTACCATGTGATTTTACAGGCATATTTCTGAATTAATAATGTGTTTGCTTTTCTCAACCTGTTGTGATATGACCTCGGATTAAATATCCACTTACTAGAATATTCTGCCATTAAAAAATAAGTCCCTGCTTCATGAGATCCCCTAGTCCAGTTTTTTTTTTTTTTTTTTTTTTTTTTTTTTTTTTTTTTTTTTTTTTTGATAAGATGTTATTGTCTAGACCTTCACAGTTTAGTTTTTGCCTTAATATCCTTCAGGTCACTTTAACTTCATAAAGTTTTCCTCTTTTTTTGTCACACCTTTCACCAAAGATCAACTTTTTAACTTAATCATTGTGACATTTACTACTAAAATAGTCTTACATTTCTCTGTGAGCTACTTTTTTTCTAAATTCTATTAGCTTATTTTATTCTCTGCTATTTTCTGTGTTTATTTGATATATTTCTTGTTTCAGGTCTCCACTTTTCAAAATCAGTATGTCTTCTTCAGGCTGTTGGTATAATAAGAAATTGTTTCTCTTGATGATTTTATTTGCTTTGTTGTATAATTGAATGCTTCCATTGTCATTTGTAGCATTTTCGCATGTCTTCTCTCTCTCTCTCTCTTTTTTAATATCACTACATATCCAGATTTCCTCAGGCTTTGAGTTTAGCATAGAAGTACTCACATATGGCTAAACTATTTATAAAACAAATATGAGAAAATCTGAAGATGTGAGTAACCAGCAGAAGCAACTTATTAACATTGACACCATGGTCAAAATAGATTCTCATTCAATTAATTTAGCAGGTGTTTGCTGCACACTGAGTTTGTTTTTTAGGGCTGTTGGAACTAAGTATCACATATAGGGTGGTTTAAATTACAGAAACTTATTTTTCACAGTGGTAAGATAGACAACAAAATGAGACTGTCTGCAGAACTAATTCCCTCTGAAATCAGTGATGAGGAGTCTGCTCCAGCTTCCCTTGTGGACTTATCAAAAGCCCTCTTCTGTCTGTGCATCGTCTATCTTTAAGTATATCTTTGCATCCTAGTTTACCCCCTTTTTTTGGTTTTTCGAGACAGAGTTTCTTTGTGTAGCTTTGGAGCCTAGTTTACCCTTGTAGTAAGAACAGTAGCCATACTGAATCTACCTAGACCCGATGACATCATTGAAATGTCATTGGCGTTTCAATACTTTATGTCTGTAAAGTTATTATCATAGTACTGTTGTTAAGTCTGCAGCCTCTGCATTTTGTACCAAAACAAAAAACAACCCATTAAGTGTGGTGACTAATTCTGCACCGAATTTGCAATTCTTGAATTCAAACAGTGGCTAATAATCTTGAAAATCCTTGTTTTCCTGGGTCTTTCTCTGTCTTTGAGGAAAGAAAAGTAAATAAATCAATGAATGAAAACAGTAACTCAGTTGCCTACAACTAATCATCCATGTAACCACAAGTGGGGCATGGAAGGGTAAGAAATCGTGTTTTTCATTGAATATTTTGAAAAATTCTTTCTGACAGTACATTTTATGGGTGACACTGATGTATGCTAAAGATGGGATTAATTAATCAGAGTAGTATTAAGAAATGTTCTAAGGAAAATGATTCTCCTTATCTATCTATCTATCTATCTATCTATCTATCTGTTATCAAGAGAATATCAAGAGAAGAAATCATCACTTGGAGATACCCCCTTATTGTCTTAAAAGGAAAGCAGATAATTTAACACGAAGCAGGTCATGTAAATAACTTTCTTACGATCTGAAAGGGAAAACTGGCACAAAGTTTAGCAAAAGAAAGTGAGGACTTCTATCACATATATTCAAACATTTCTCTGATTTAAGGTCACAAAAAATTAACAATAACAAACACAAGCAATTCACCTAGTAGAAGTTCTTGCAAGTGTTCAGTGGAGAGATGACTGTAGTTGAATTAGCCTAGTATGTTGAAAATGTCTCATGTGAACAGAGCATGGTGTGTGTGTGTGTGTGTGTGTGTGTGTGTGTGTGTGTGTGTGTGTGTGTGTGTGCAGGTTTAGCACAAAATGTTCTTGGGTTGATTTAAGGCAAGAATCATAAATGATTTAAAAGAATGTCAATTAGAAGGCTAGACAGTTATTATAAAAAACAGTAGACACAAATGGGGTTGATTTGTATAAAGAAGTCATAGCTTTGATGTTTGGAAGTTTGAGAGGACTACATTACCAATAAAAAGAGTTATGCACTGGGAGACTGAGGATATTCATCTGGATTTCAAGGAGGAAATTAAAATCAAATGTCTTTGTTTATTAAAGAATATGATGACTATCTTTAAAGACTCAACATGAACCTTTGATATTTTATATTTAAGCATTTTAATGAATATATGAAAATAAGTTCATACATGTATTCTACATCCTATATAACAATGCATGTGTGCATTATATAATATTGTATTTAGCTGTATATACTTGCATCTTTACATAATCATCATTTCTTTAGAGTAAACTATCTTTAAAATAATCTGTTTTGAAATGCAAACTATATTGCTAATATCTGTATTTACTCTCTAATTAATAATTAAACTGAAATTCGTTATACCAATGAACTTTACCAGATGATGTCCTTTTGTGTTGTTCCTTCCCCACCACATTCTTTCCATTGTCTGTGGTGAACATTTACTCTCAGGTTGTAGGAGATCAACTTTTTAGTGAGACAGTTTTTAATGAGACAGTTTTAAACAAATTCTCATTGTGATTGCATCTTGCTTCCAAACAGCTTGGTGGGCCCATGTCAACTCAAAATTACTTTTTATGATGGAGTTGAAGAACTGCTAATCTAAATATATTTCCATCAAGTAGTGTGTAATAGAGAAATAATTTCAATGATTTTATTATAATTCATTGATTGTACATGCACAATATTCCTTGCAAGCTATTATTCCTCTTAAAATCTCTCTAATACTCAATAGAAGAAATCTCAAGTACAAAAAACTGTTATGTGAACATAGATGATATTGTGTCCATTTCTATTGTTTTAGTGCTCACACATTTTAGTAACTGATAGACTTCTTTAAAAATTATCTCCCATAGAAATGGCCAAATAGTTTTATAATGTTCACATTAATATTATTTGAGATCTCTTTAATACAGAACACTAATCATGTCATCCCTAAATTAGCATATATTGTGCTCTAGCATAAAATACCTTTGAAATTAAAACTCAGCCATATGTCTTAGTATAAAGAAAGTAATGTCAAACATTAAATTTGTATAGACATAATTATTGCCCATGAAAGATTAAGAGACATGGCCAGAATAATGGAACTGAGTAGTTATTGACAAACTCAAGCAGTTGTCTAAAAATCTTGGTTCTTATTCTCTTTATTTATTTCCTATGTATAATTGAATTTATGATATCTAAAGTAAGCCCAAAGTAGCTTCTTAGTCCTATGAGAAAATCCTTCTCTATCCTTCCAGTTTTATTAGTTCAAATTACAGCCATGTCTTCCCAATGCCAGAAACAATAGCATTAAACTGACTGAAATAACTAAAAATGTCACTGAAGTCAAGATATGCTTGTGTAAAACTAGAGTCCACACATGTAATGCACCTTTGATTGCCTCCCTCTTCCCCAAATCCACATGAAGGCAAATAGTTTTATCTTGGAATCTGAAAGGATTTGTGAGAAGTTTGGAACAGACGTTTAGTCCACAGTAATGTGCAACACAGAATAGACGCCAGTTCCAAAAGTGTGTGCAAAACCCTGTGTTAAAGTTAGACAGCTTTGTTTATTGACCATCACAGCCTGAATGGCATCTGGTAACTCACAGATAAAAGGATAGGAGTGCCTTTACACACTTGTAGAGAACAGATGCCAACACCCGGATTGGGCATAATTGGGAGCCTGAATGGCAACCCAGATGTTGAGCCCATAAGTGCATTTTCTTTTCTGGATTGACAAGACCCTCCAGTTAGCACCCCTGGAGAAGTTGTATATTCCTATGTGATTGTGATGCATATGGGGAACCTAGGATGACCCTGGTCTTTCTATAAATCATCAAATGGTTACAGTATAAAGTTGTCAGTGTGAGATTTCTCAAAATAAAAAAGCTCTTAAATTATTGCAAAGTAAAACATTTGTTATAACAATAAAACCAGTAATAAAAACAGTACTGTTAACTTGTGTCTAGCAATAATTTTATGAGTACAAAAAGAGTTTATGTTTGAAAAATGAATTTCCATTGGCTTACTGTGTCAATACTAGCACCATACCCCCCCCACACACATACACACTCATATCAGAGCAGTTGCTAAGTGTTGTTGATATCTTTACGATAACCAAGAACACTTTTGTTAGAGAACCATTAGTCAAACAACCATTCATCCACACAGAAAATCCTTTGTTCAGATGCAGATCTAATGTTCTGATTTGGAGATGTTTATTATTTAGTTTTCTTTTGTAGATACTGATCTAAAATGATCTGGACTGCACCAAGATTTTATTACTTAGGAAAAAAATAGATTAGTGGCAAACAGAAGGTGTTTGTATTCTTACAAAAAAAAGTACTTAGTGTTTCTTAAGAGAACATTTGAACTTCCCTGCTTAGAAAATTACTGCTTAGACATCTTCCAGTACACTTCCTGTGTAGCTTTATAATTCCCCTTTAAGTCTTAGAAAGAAGCTACACTGTACTAACTTTGAAGTTTTTCTCTCTGTATACAATTTCTAAACTTGGATATGAATTGAGTTTGTGACCTTGAAAGCAAAAGACTTAGAATACTTCATACACATTCCCAAAGCCTTATTATTTGATAATTAGATTTTTTTCTGTGGTTTAACATACAAAGTAACTCCATTTTGGAGGTGAATAAAAACGTTTCTCCAAGAAAGGGAAAAATCCTGTTTTAATCTACCCATGTGACTAATGACTTCTGTGACTGTGTGCCACAGTTTCCTCCCATGTAAAAGCAGGAATGTTCAGGACAAGGGAGATGGTTTAGATATTGCAAAGACAAAGATCTGAATTCCATGTCCTAAGAGCATGCTAAGGCAGGGTGGTGGGTGTCTGAGGCCTTAGTACTGCCAAGGGAGACAGCTGGATCTCTGAGTCAGCTCTTGTGACCCACCCTGTTTGAAACCCCATTTCAAAGGAAAGTTGGGAAAGTTGACAGCCCTGAAGAACACCCAAGTCCTCTGGCCTCCACATACACATATAAGCAGGTGATCACCTGACTTACATACATATGGACAGGCATGTGCTTGTATACACTCACACACACACACACACACACACACACACACACACACACACACACACACACACAGAGAGAGAGAGAGAGAGAGAGAGAGAGAGAGAGAGAGAGAGTGAGTCTCATCTCATTGTAGATTGAGTGTATATATTTAGCACACTGCATGGGGTTTCTATACATCCTTTGATGTTTTCATTGTAGCTAAGAGATACAAATATAATTAAGTTTGAAAAATCATTAGGGAAATAAACTCAAAAGATATTTGCCTCATAGGATTGCCCTTGAGCTTTAGAAAGAAAGTCTTAAATCTGTGAAGTGGGGTCATTAACTAAACATGAAATTACATGCACATATTTCCAGGGTGGGGTTGTGTGTGTTGAATGGCACTTGATGATCTAATTTTCTGGTAGATATTTTTATTTATATTTCATATTAGGACAAATAGCTGTATTTTTAATTTTAATTATAATAGCAGCATTTTGTTAGCATTTTACCAGAGTTTAATAAAGCCTGTGCAAACACAAAAATCACTATGACATTTTAAATTGAATATACAATGTAAACATTTCATTACGTCTAATGTTGTTAAAATTGTTTGTAATAAGTTGTATGAATTGTTCTTAAATATATATACTTGGGCATCAAATGCTCTTGGAAATATATTCTGGAATAGTTTTTATGAATTAGTGTCAATAACTGAATAAAATAAGTTCCTAATTTAACAGTTTTTAGAAGAATTAAAGAAGATATTTGATTATCATAGGCATATGATAATAATCAACAGCAGTGAAGTATGTTTCTAACAACTTTAGAATTTTAACAAATATACTAGTTCTAAAGTAGATTCTTTATATATATTACTTAATTCATTATTGAATAATTTTATACATACATGCAATTTATTTTAAACTAAGTGACAGGTAAAGAGATTTAAAAATGTTGTTTTTTCCTGAATTAAAATCTTAAAGGATATAAATTATTTCCTTGGTACTGAACAGAAATTATTACATTTTGTAATCTGCAAAAATCTTATCATCTGGGATAAACTGTGGTACTAGCAAATTGCTTCTTGTGAAAAATGATTCATTTCCCTTGTCAGACTAGGGATGTATGCTCAATCTATGACAGTGTATATAAAAACATCTATGGATGCATATATGTACTGTGAAATATGACACAAAGTCGAAAACTGTGTTACATAAACATGTGTGCAAACTTTCTTACCCCCCACACAGTATTTATATACTGTGAGATGACAAATGAGAGTATCTTATGAGTGAATTGGAATGTATGTGGAAGTGACTTATGAGCTTAATTAGCAACTGTTGTCAGAGGAAGAAAGTAGCCATTGCTTAAATTGATAAAAATCAAGAACAGTATATCATTTGGAAATAAGGAGAGGGTATCAACAAACAAATCTTAAAGACTTGGGGCTAATTGCATTTTAAAATCTGAAAGTAGAAATTTGATAGGCATATACATGTGTAAATATATAATATGTCAATAACATAAATAGTTACATTGACATGTCATAGATGCATGTGCTTGTGTTTTTATCGGCATAAAAAATCTATGTGTGCTAGAGAGATAGTTCTGTGTTTAAGAGCACTTGCTGTTTTTCAAGAGGACTCAAAATGAGTTGGGTTCCCAGCCCTCACTCATATCATGTGACTTAAAACCTATAACTCAGCAATCTGATGCCCCCTTCTGGCTTTCCAAGGCAACCATATAAGGAGGCAAACATAAACAGACACACACATATGCATATAAAAACAAAATATTATATGGTGTATGTGTGTGTGTGTGAGAGAGAGTGACATACACACACACACATACAAAGAGATATTTTTGAGGTTTACCTGTGCCTCTGTAAGAAATATTTAGCAAGCAGTGCTATTTTTAGTGGGCAATACTAATGCACACTTTTTATTCCAGTACCTGTGAGGAGAGGCTGGTGGATCTGTGAGTTTGAACCCAGCCTGGTCTTTATAGTGAATTCTAGGACCAGCAGAGATTACAGCAAGATCCTATCTTGAAAGAAACAAAAAAACAAAACAAAACAAAACAAAACAAAGCAAAGCAAACAAAATAAGCAAACTCTTTCTTTTTTCTTTCTTTCTTTGTTTTTATTGCTATAGTTTCTTGTGAGCAGGATTATCACACTTATTTCAATTGTTTATGCCTTAAATATATACACATATATATTCATATAAATTTTAATCTCCTTTTTTGAAAATTAAGTTCCCTGAGTCCAGATGGGTATAAATCCAAGGCCATAGAAACAGGTCACCTGTGGAAATGCTAAATTCAACCAACAGGATGAGCAAGTATCACAGACACTGTTAGAAGTTAGCATAGTTCTCTTTAAATAAAATAATACAGGTATCTGAAGGCCTGTCTTAAGCTGCTTTAACTATGACATTCATATATATATTCTAAAAATTCCCCAGGTAAATCTGACACATTCCACAGTATATGCAGCAATAATTATCTATAGGAATATTAATTGATTGTCATTAACAGGTCATCTATTGATGGGGGCATAACATTTGACTATCAGACCCTAGAGAAGAGCTAAAGGAGGAAAGAAAGACAGGAAAAAGAAGAAAGAAAATGACTGTTCTTACTTAGTAAATCTAATTGCTATTTTGGAAGAGAAGAAAACGTAAGACTCTAATGGCCATGTAAAAATCACCTTAGTTTTCAACGTTGGAATTCTGGAAAGTTCTTTTATCATTAGGAGCAATGTTTCATTAAAATTAAAGAATACAAGATAATAAGGAAGTTTCCTGAGCTGTGATGACAGGAACTTTCATTAATGAGCTGTAGAAGAGACCGTCTGTGACAGTGCTCACGATGGTGATCAGAAATGAATGTCATCAGGTAGTACCTAATTAGCGAGATTAACCAACTTCAGTGCTCATCAGAAAAGGCATCGACTCAGTGCATTCTCTTTTATGCGTAGGAAATGTTTTACCTTTGGGATCAATGCCTTGCTTCTAAAGCACCCTTAATAGGGCTTTTCTCTTGTTTTCACTCACATATCTGATTGGTCTGTTATCAGAGAGCAGTCCTGTTAGATAAGCAAGCATAACCTTGGAAATAATGAGGTGCACTGTGCAGAGTTTGATAGGGCTCTTCACAGTGGATTCGATGAGACTGAGGCTTGGGAATCCTAGCCAGCTTGAAATCTGAGCCTTCTTCAAGCACTTTCTCATAAATAGTTTAAAACAAATTAAATAAATGTGTTGGTTGAAGACTGGAAACACATAGGGTATCACCACAACCACTCTGCGTGATACAATTCCTCATGATTAATGAATCATACCCAGTAAACATACATAGAATCAGTATTCGGCATTAGAAGTGGGAGTGTTTTAAATAACATGGTGCACAACACTATGCTAGAATCTCTAGAAGAATCTTTGTTTGATGGGTTAGACTATTTTATATACATCAAATTTTAAAACAATGATATTATACTGTTTTATAATGATGATGGGAATGTTAAAAAAAGTATACTTTACATTTCATTTTCTAGTACTTTTGGAAGTCCAGATTGGATCTCACCTATATAGGAGCTCCTAGCTGAGATTAGCTATATTCCATTGGTTGTAATTCATGACTGATGGAGAGATACCTGAGACACTATTCTACTTTACTTAAAATGCAATGGATGATGTGGCCCCTTTGTATACAAATATTTCAAAAAACTGAAGTCAAAGGTCACTCCTATTATTCCTTTGACTGGGTAAATATTTAAATACACTTATCTACTTATTATAATAATCTAGACTTGTACTTTCATGTTTTAGTGAGTCTTAAGTGGTAAAGTAAATCCACACAATTTTACCTCAATAATAATAATCGAAGTGCTTAATCTAAATTTAGCTCCTCTTAGACAATGTGCTGAATAGGCTGGGGAGGATTGGAGATTATGGCTGCTAATTCTGTTTACTACAGTGCTTGCTAACTGGCTTTCTCCAAAGACAAACTAAGCTCTATCACATCTTCATGATTTCAAATACTTTTAAAGCTTGGACCCAGGCACCAGGAGGCAGGAAATTTCTTCCCATACATAGGAGATGGAGATACTGTCTACTCTCTTATTTTTTCAAAGAAATGGAGCCTCAGTCCTTTGGTAAGTCATCCCTGGCTGTCAATCTAGAAAGACCCCTTTTACCAAAGTTTCAAAGGAGCACTGAGAGAATTCATCATGGCAAGATTTCTAAAGTCAATACTCTGTTAAAAGAGAGGTCAGTGACTCCAAGTTAGGAAGACGTTGGTAGAAAGTTCAGTCAGGATAAGGGAAACATTAAAGCCATGTGGGCCAACTTCTACTGTAGCTTTTGATATATAAAAAGGTGGAGACTTGAGGAAAAAAGTCTTGTCTCTTTCAGAACAAACTTTTCACATAAAACTGAAACAGCAATTCATGGTCCTACATTAATAATGAAATTTCAAAGTCAATATGAAGATATGAAAAGAAAAGGCATATAAATGACAAAACAAACAAAGGCGGACGAGTGTGAATGGTTTAAAAGAACAATGTGTTTACATAAGTTATACACTTTCTCTTTCTTCTTCAAAACTTATTTTATGCTGTAGCACTGGATTCCATAATAATGATCAGATTTATCTTGTCCATCATTTCATGGCTAATTCAGGATATGAAACATGACAGCTGCTTCATAATTGCCAATTAATAAATTGATTCAAAGGAAGGCAAAATAATAAGCATGTGCCTTTGGATGAATAAGGAGACTTAAACGCTATCTTCCTTTCCTCCTAACTTTTTCAAAATACAATATGAATACCAGGCTACATTTTGATTAATATTTTTCTCAGAGACACAAGATCTCTCTCACAGCTTTATGAGATACCAGATCTCTCTCACAGCTTTACTTTAAAATTGTCATTTTTCCTTCATCCCCATTCATGACAGATTGTTTCACAAAGACCCCAATGATGTTGAGGAACCTAAGAACCTCACAGTTAAAGTTTCTACACTTGATGAGGATATTTTGACTTTATTATCTCTGAATTTAAACATTTCATAGCATAATTAAAAAGAACAAAATCCTATTCAATCTTCCATACATGGCTGAATTTGAGACAGCAATCTGTAAAAACTCCTAACAACTATGGTATAGGATACTTGACATATTCTCATTAAATGTGTGTGGTTGTGTTGATCTCGTAGGGGGAATTCCAGGGAAGTCGAAGTACACTGTAAGTATTTTCTATTGCTCTAGGTCACCAAATTTCACAAACTAAAACATACAGTGCCTAGTTAAAACTAATGTCAGATGACTCACTGCTGTTTCAGTTAAGTCTGTTCCAGGCATCAGCTGTCATATCCACTCTCTGAAATATTCTTCCTATTTAATCTGAAAATTAAGTTTGACAGGATGCTTTAGGTTGTTTTTTGAGGAGGCTTTTTGTTATTGTTTTGTTTTCCCAAGACTGGGTCTTTCTGTGTAGCCTTGGCTGTCGTAGGTCTTACTCTGTAGACCAAGCTGGTCTCAAACTCAGAGACTAGCCTGCCTCTGACTCTGGAGCTCTTGTTTTCAAGGGGTGTGCCACCACTGCCCAGCTGAGAGGAAGATTTTTGCAGACAGAATTTAGGATAAATATCCTGATGACCTGATGACCAGCCTTTTGTGCAGTTCATTAAAGACAGGAGTAAAACTTTTAGAGTCTGACTCTATGGGATATTTCGATTCAGGTACATAGAAGAAAACTAGGTACCAAGTTAGAGAAAGGAGAAGGCAATGCTTTAAAAATATCCCTTTCTTGCAAAGTATTATTCCTTAATGACAAAGGTTTCCAGGAATGAGGGTTATCTATCATTATTATGTTTGTGCTGAATTCCATTTTTAAAAGTTCTGCAGGCTGTAGGATTATTCAGCAAAGTCTGGAAATTGCAAATTGCCACTGTTTTATACTGATTAATGTAGTTTACAATTGATCATTCCTCTAAAAAGATAAATTCCCTCCAAAGTTTCATATTCCCTTTCCAGTGAGTTCAATATATCCTCAAGAAACATAATATGCCAGGCCAAAAGCATTATTTACATCACAGAGGCATACAATTTTCATTAGATGGGAAGAAAAATAAGCTATTTGACAACTAGTAAACTATGTAAATTTAGTATTTCATCATAGATTTACCTTAATTTTTGACTAATTTAGTTCAATTATGTCATGTTAATGAGCTACTGAATTAGCGATATAAGGTTAATTAATATGAAAGACAGTGATAACATTCCAGTATAAGGGAACGAATGTCCACATCAATGTGTCTGTTAGGACTGGGGATGAATCTTTCCCTGAAGGCTTCCACATGAGTGGCTGAGATCTGTCAACAAATATCACAGCTTTTTCCAAAAGGAATAAGATACAATTAATTCTGAGCTAAATAGAGGTGTTCATAGCCTGGGAACATAGATTTAAGTAGTGATGAGTAACATGTTGCTCTAGGAATCATGTTACACACATTTCTGCTGTCACAAAACAAAAGAAATGCATTAATAAATTTATGAAATATATTAGTGAAGACATCACATAGGCAGAAAAGGAGAGGAATGTCTGTCAAGGCTTTAGATGAATCTGATGATACTTATGCCCTCGGTGGAAGCTAGCGATCTGCCAGGAAAACATTGCAAAGATTTCAGTGTTTAGTGGAAAGAATGTTAGGTCAGACTTAAGGTAAATGTTACTTGTCCTTAAGAAAAGTATTGCATTTTAATGCTGTATAAGCAATCAGGTTTTCTTTTGTTATTGTAAAATGGATTTCTTTTGGGGGGGGTTAAGACAGAGTTTCTCTGTGTAGATTTGGAGCCTATCCTGACACTCACTCTGGAGACCAGGCTGGCCTCAAACTCACAGAGATCTGCCTGCCTCTGCCTCCTGAGTACTAGGATTAAAGGCATGCTCCACCAATGCCCAGCTGTAAAATGGATTTTTAAGAATATTTTGTATACTTTAATTTAGCATCAGAACATATTAAGCTTGATATTTTCTATGATGCTTAACAAATAAACCAAAAATTTGATAGGCTATATGTAATGTCATTTTTAATGTTCTGAGATTAGTCTTCCTTTTGTTTAAACTTCGTGATGTTGTCTAGAATTTGAATACAACATGTCTTCTACACATTGACACATAGGATGTGTGTGATAGTGAAGGCTTACCCATGATTTCGCACTTGCAAAGTTTTTTCAAAATATAAATGACTCATACACACCGAAGATGCCCTGTCCCTTTAATGTGTCACTGTAAATGTTATTTACATATCACTTCCTTGTGAGAAACAGAACTCATCTTCCCTCTAATATCTTGTGCTGCACCATCACTTTTTGTCAGTGTTAAAATGGCTCTTTTCCGTATAAACTATTTGAACATATAAAGATACATCCTGTAGATTGTACTACATTCTGTAGATCTTTCTTTTTCTTTCTTTCTTTTTCTTTCTTTCTTTCTTTCTTTCTTTCTTTCTTTCTTTCTTTCTTTCTTTCTTTCTTCTCTCTCTCTCTCTCTCTCTCTCTCTCTCTCTCTTTCTTTCTTTCTTTCTTGAAATAATTTCTTGTCAAGCGTCCTCAGGACCTAATAAGGTATGGGAAATAACTTAGTGACATACAAATTATGACCTAAAAAAAATGTGAAATAACAAGGTATGCCAGGTCAAAGGCCAGGGAAATGACATCTACAAGAACAAATGGAATGAGGTATTCCATATTAATAAAATTGCCTTTTAGATATCTATGAAATATCTGGTATGATTTAGTCTTATATTTTACTTGGCACCTGCCAAGAACTTAATTAAGCTTTTAACACCCCATTATAATCTGTTTCCCCCAATTTTTTCTGCTCCTTGTCTAACAGCATTTTAAAATATCATTTATTTTCCTTCGCAAATAATTTGGATCTCTCTGAGTTAATTACTTGCAAGCTATTAATGCCCAGGGCAGAAATCCAGGAATTTGCTAGTCTACCAAGCGATCACAAATAAAGAGATAGTATTTTCATGTGCCTCCAAAATAAGACTATTTCCATTTTACGTCTGACCAAGAATTCACCTTACTTGTGGTTTCTCTTTAGGTTTCAGAACATTAAAAGGAATGGGATCATAACGTTAACTGGCCTGAATTTCTATAAGGTTCCTCTTTTTATATGTACAAGATCTCAACCTTGGGACTCTGACATACTGGGCCAAGAATTCTGTCGCCAAGCTGAAAGTCTGCACAAGCCCTCCTTTTCTTCAAAATTGCAAGGAAAGAAAATAGCAGTTGAAAACATGAACACATGTTTTAGGATTTTTTTCCAAAATGCTTATGCAGAGGACTGTTTGCTTCATTCTATAATTCAGTTTTAAATTTTTGATAATTCCCTCAGAACAGTGAAAATATGTTGGTGCCTAATTTGTACAAGTTGAAAACATATGGTCATTTTACCACAGAGGAGAACAAAGAAATATCCCAATATAATATTTTAAAAGCAAATATAGCTAATGAAAATTTTGCTGATATATACTATGCATTACTAAAATAGAAAAGACAGGGGTTTTGAAAGCAAACATCACATATTGAGGAAGGTTAGTTAAAACAAATTAGAAATCTTTGAAAATAATTTTTAGTATTTTTTATTTTACTGTATATTGCCTTTATTATGTTTAGGTATGTTCCTATTATCCCTGATCTCTCCACGACCTTTATCATGAATGGGTGTTGGATTTTGTCAAAGGCTTTTTCAGCATCTAGTGAGATGATCATGTGGTTTTTCTTTCCCAGTCTGTTTATATGGTGGATTACTTTGCCAACAGCCAACATCAAACTAAATGGAGAGAAACTCAACGTGATTCCCATAAAATCAGGAATATGACAAGACTGTACACTCTCTCCATACTTCTTCAATATTGTCTACCTAGAGCAATAAGACAACAAAAGGAGGGGGATACAAATTGGAAAGGAAGAAGTCAAACTTTCACTATTTGCAGATGATATGATAGTCTACATAAGTGACCTGAAAAACTCTATCAGAAAACTCCTACAGCTGATAAATACCTTCAGCAAGATTAACTAAAAAAAAAAAAATCAGCAGACCTACTATATACATATAATAAATTCACTGAGAAAGAAATAAGAGAAACAACACCCTTTACAATTGCCACAAACAACATAAAATACTTTGGGATAATGCTAAACAAAAAAGGGAAAGACCTGTATCATAAGAATTTTGAGTCTTTAAAGAAAGAAATTAAAGAAGATACCAGAAAATGGAAGGATCTCCCATGTTCTTGGATAGATAGGATCAACATAGTAAAAATGGCAATCATGCCAAAAGCAATCTACAGATTCAATGCAATCCCATCCAGTACAATTCTTCACAGACATTGAATGAATAATTCTTAACTTTCTATGGAAAAACAAAGACCCAGGATAGCCAAAACCCTGTACAATAAAGGAACTTCCGGGGGCATCACCATCCTTGACTTCAAGCTCTATTACAGAGCTATAGTACTGAAAACAGCTTCATGTTGGCACAAAAATAGACAGGTAGAACAATGGAATCCAGTTGAACACCTGATTTTTATCAAAGATGCTAAAATTATACAATGGAATAAAGAAAGCATCTTCAAGAAATGGTGCTGGCATAATTAGATGCTGGCATGTAGAAGACTGAAGATAGATCCATGTCTGTTGCCATGCACAAAACTTAAGTCCACATGGATTAAAGACCTCAACATAAATCCAGCCACACTGAACCTATTACAAGGCAAAGTGGGAAGTACCCTTGTATGAATTGGTACAGGAGACTGCTTCCTGAACATAACACCAATAGCACAGATACTGAGATTGACAATTAATAAATGGGACCTCCTGAAACTGAGAACCTTTTGTAAGGCAAAGGACACAGTCAGCAAGACAAAACAGCAGCCTACATAATGGGCAAAGATATTCACCAACCCCACATCTGACAGAGGGCTGATCACCAAAATTTATAAAGAACTCAAGAAGCTAGTCTCCCAAACACCAAATAAGTGAATTAAAAAGTGGGTACAGAACTAAATAGACAATTATCAATAGAGGAATCTAAAATGCCTGAAAGACATAAAAGAAAGTGTTCAACATCCTTAGCCATTAGGGAAATGCAAATCAAAACAACTCTAAGATACCATCTTACTCTTGTCAGAATGCCTAAAATCAAAAACCCCAATGGCAATTTATGCTGGAGAGTATGTGGAGAATGGAGAACACTCCTCCACTGCTGATAGGAGTGCCAACTCATACAGCCACTTTGGAAATCAGTATGGTGATTCCTCAAAAGAAGCACCCAAAAGAGCACATTCATGAGAAGGGGAGAAAAGAAGTAGTGAGGAGGTCATGAGGTAGCAGGAAGTTTGAGCTGGGGGAAGAATAGATGAGAGCAAGATAATAGATACCACAATACATTATAGTATTATAGAGAAATCAGGTGCTAGGGAAATGTCTGTAGATCTACAATGACACCAACTAACAATCTAAGCAACAGAGATGAGGCTACCTTAAACACCCTCCCCTGATAATGAGATTGATGACTGATTTATGTGTCATCCTATAGCCTTCACCCAGCAGCTGGTGGAAGTGGAAGCAGACACTGACAGCTAAACACTGAACTGTATCCAATCATAGAGAAGGAGAACTGGTGAGCAAAGGGGTCAAGATCAGGCTGGTGAAACCCACAGAATCAGTTGACCTGAACAAGCGGGAACTCTTGGTTCCCAGACTAATACCTGGGAAACTAGTATGGGCCTGATCCAGACCCCATGAATGTGGGTGTCACTGAGGAGAGCTTGGAAATCTATGGGGCCTCTTGTAGTGTATCAGTACTTATCCCTAGCATAGGAATGGACTTTGGGAGCCCACTGCACATAAAGGGATGCTCCCTGAGCCTAGACAAAAGATGATTGGCCTAAGCCCTATCCCAAAGGATATGACAGACTCTGATGACCCCCTATGAAAGGCTTAAGTGAATAATCTGGTTGGTTATTTCCACAATCCCTGTGTCACCATTTCCCTAACATATATTGCTGTTAGTCAGCATTTTGATCAAAGGGTTTGTGGCTGATTTGGCATTTTCATTTCTCTTTTGGTAAAGTGCAGAATACCTTCCTGTACCAAAGAAACTAGAAGGTA
Organism: Cricetulus griseus; assembly: GCF_003668045.3. Taxonomy (NCBI): domain Eukaryota; kingdom Metazoa; phylum Chordata; class Mammalia; order Rodentia; family Cricetidae; genus Cricetulus; species Cricetulus griseus. Next base: position 355,312,740 of record NC_048595.1, on the reverse strand, counting down.
GGAGTAAAGGCTCTACATAGGTTCTAGCTTGACTTTTTCATGGTCAATGGCCTGTATAGGTGTATTCTTCAGCCATGGAGACTTACCCTCAGTTTGTGGAGAACCACCTATAGTCTTGGCAATAGCTTGGGTTGTTTGAGATTTCTATGGAACCCTTTTTGCCGAAGACTCATGCAGATATAACCTATGTGGCAAGAGATGTCCCATTGTTACTGTCTCCACTGTTACTTGGCAATTGATTTAAATCACCTAAATTAATTTTTTGTATTTATTTTACAAAGTTTACACTGCATTAGGTTTTCATACTACCTTTCAAATGGACTTAAGTTTTTGTTCTTTTCTCTTTTTTTGCAAAGGAATGTGGAGTTGGGTGGGTGGTGAGTTAGGGGAGAATCAGGGAAGACCTCAGAGAAGGGAAAAGCAAAATCAGAATATATTTTATGAAAAAAGGAATGAAAATAAATAAATATCAAAGAAATATTAGACACACAGAGACACAGGCAGACAGAGATAGGTAGATAGATAGATAGACAGACAGACAGACAGAAACATAAAGCACTTAACAGTCATGTATTATGTTATTAATAGTTTATATTACATTTGGGACTTTTGAACTTCTGACAATTCTTTGACTTTAGGCTAATGACAGACTGACATATTACTGTGGTACTGACACTGTGCCAAACAGAATACTATGAACAAAAGAAATGATAGTTGTAAATGTAGGATACTGTCAGGTTTTAAAAGTTATGGAAAAGGACATGTGCTTGAGGCACCATAAAGAATTCAAGGTGGATGAAACCCCATCATCAAGTGCAAAGGAAGCTCTACTCCTAGCTGAGGAACTACAAGTCAAAGGTTAGATTCCGGGAAGGGGAAAACCAATTTTCCTCAGGGATTGAGCATCCCCCAAGAAGAGATCAAGTCTTCTATAAATAGGCCCACTCCCATGCATATATTGTCAGGACTGATTGGTCTCTATGGGTTTCAAAATTAAAAAGAAGGAATGCACCTGGAGGGGAAGGAATATGAGGAGCAATTTATCAAAACATATGATATAGAGGCATAAAAATTCTCCCTCATTTATAGCTTTAAAAATATGAAAAAGTAAATTCCATCTAAATTGACTTCATGGGATTTACCTAAAAACACAAATCTGTACCTATTATGACACTAATGTTGGCAACAAAAACCCACCTGAAGAAATTTTTAAGTGAGGTGTGAACTTCAGCAAGTATATTCCTCTACAGAGACAGCTATGAAAAAATAAACTCTATATAACCTGATAAAAATTTGATGTATGCAAATGTATATCAGTAAAACTCTTCAGTAAGATATTCCTCAGCGTGAATGGCTTTCAAAATAATTTAGGCATTGTGAAAATATTTCTGGATGTAAAATTAAATCAAAGCATTTTTCTGTATTTTGTTGATAGAAAATGTCTGATGAATATACATTAAATATTAATTGTTTCCTGTAATGAGAAGGGGGAGGTCACAGTCAATGTTGAAGAGTGTCTTATCTTGAGTAAAAACGTTATTACACAAAATGATACGTTTATTGCTTTCACAATTAAAAACTAATTGTAATGAAGAGGGAAAAGCAATTATTTGGAGATCGTATTTTATTGAATGTGAGTGAAAGGTGATGTTGCTGTTTTGCATATAAGATGACACACACTTTAGTTATTTCAGTTATATCTGATTTAAAACAGCTTTTTGGTGTTAGATCTTTTCTTTCTCTCTGTAGCATGTTTGCTTGACTTAATAGGAAACTAATCAAAGTCCTCAGTGTGCAAACAAAATCAATGCAATTAGTCAAACTTAACAGGAAGCTACAATGTTGTTCTAAGAGTATTTCTTTTATTCTTCTGTAATTAATATAATTACATACTTCCACATTTTCATTTCCTCCCTTCAAACCCTTCCATATACCTGTCTTTGCCTTTTTCATATTCATGGTTTCTTTTTTAATGATTGTTTTACATAACAAAAGTAATTTATAGCACTAGTATTCTTCACAGAACAATAGAAACCTTATTTTCACATATAGAAAATTCTGGTCATTGTATAGTAAGAAACCTATATCCTCCTGTGTAATAGGGCTGAGTCAGTTTTCGGTTATAGACTGATTATGTTTTCTACTTGGGAAAGAGAATGTCATATAACTATTCACTTTATTGTTCTTATTAGAAAATTATCTACAGTGGTCATTAACTTGTAAGGCTTCCAAAGAACACTGTTGATGGCGTGCACATCAGGACACTCAATTCATGTGGTGCGAATAACACACAGTTAGTATCACTAAGTGCAGAGAACGTCCTGCAGAAGTTACAAAGTAACCAACTAGCCTTTCACACAAAGTGTTCAATTGGTTATAGATAAGCAAAATTTTGTTAGCCATGCAAGTGCTTGTAATTTATATCCCACATAATCTTTTTGTAGACACATTTTTAAATATTGTTATATAATCCCAGAAACATGTTAGGGACTTTGTAAATTTCAGTGATAGATGTTGAGCTGGGTCACACATCCAGATGTGTATGGGACTGCTTTCTGCTTGACTTTTCCAAGGTGCAGCAGTTATAAGTACTGTGTAGGAATGCCGTGAATCTCTGTGAATCCACGAGCCCACGAACTAGTACTATTCTTAGACTAGCATGAATTATTTTCCCATACACTTGAGCAGTGTTTTAGCTGACACTCCTCTGTCCTGGCTGATATTTGGGATGATTTTTGCAAAGTCAAAATTACTAATACCTTAGCCAGAACTGCAGTACTAACAATAAAGTAGCTGTCACTCATTTCCAAACACAACATGCTTGCAGAGAAAGAGGGAGAGAAAGAAGAAGATGAGGATGATGAACTGGAGAAGGAAGGAGAAAATAGGAGTGAACAGTCACTGTCAAGTTTCAATCAGTAAGAGAGAAATATATTAGCTCCATCTTGATTAGATAAACAGGAGGACTGAAAAGTGGAATGTGCCCAGGAAACACTTCTCTGGAATAATAAATTATAGCTTTCTAAAGGAAAAAAAAAGTTCTAAGTAGTCTGAAAAAGAAATTTAAGTAAAACATATTTTTGTAGCATATGATTTTGCTTGAAAGGATGACTGTGATGACTTTACTTCTATGTTTGGTTACAGATTCTTATAAATAGACCAAGACGATGTCATCTTCGTGGAAAAAAAACCAGTATTTGTAACTGATAAAATCTGAGCTTCTATCTAAATATTAGAATTGTGCATAGCTGCTATTTGCAACTATGTACTTCACAGTTCCTCAAAATTTAAATATAGAATATTATATTCTATAATATTAAAGAATATTAACTTCTTAAAATACTATTTGATGAAATAGTTCAACATCTGAAGTTCTGTGTAGCCTTGCAAACCAGTAATTTCCATGTGCTTAGGATTCCTCAGTGATAAAACATTAAGTTTAAGCAAAGGTCATCAAAATGGAAGACAAAATACTTTTAAAATTATAAGTTGAAAAGTTTGTTCATATGGTTTTATATTTCATAATTTAACTAATCTTTAATAACTATTGCCTATATTATAAATACAGTATCATAATAGGATTATCCATGATTCTATGATAAGCTACTTAAAATACACCTACTGATTCTAGTTGCATATTTATTTGAGTCTGAGTTGTTTCTATATATCACAAAACATGTAGGTATAGATATAAAACTCTAGATGTCATATTGTTAGACATTATAAGCCCTTAAGCATATAGGCAACATTGTTTAAACTCAGTACACTAAATATATAAATAAATTTAAATGATTATATATATTAAGGTGGGAAGGAGAGGTTTTTGGGAGGTCCTTTGGGAGGTGGTGTAGGGAGTGAGGAGTGAACATGATTAATGTAGTTTGCGCACATGTTCAAAATTTCCAAGATTAAATTAAATAATTGTTTTAATAAAATGTAACTCAGAGACTGAATTCCACTGCTACTGGTTTTGACTAGAGCTGTAAATCTTAGAATTAAAACGAATATCTTTACTACATATATTAGTTTGCTTACTGTAACTGTGATAAAAAAAATACTGACTACCCAAAGGCAACTAACTAGGTGAAGAAAAAGTTTATCTAGTATTATATGTTTTGGTCAGTCATCAAGGAAAGCCAATGCAAGAGTTTAATAGAGGAACCTAGAGGAGGAACTGGAAAAGAAATCATTTGAGGAACACTAGTTACTGGATTGCTTTCTAGGGCTTGCTACGCCTTCTTTCTTGTACGTCCAGGACCACCTGTCCAGGCATGGCAATATTCACAGTGAGTTGACCTCTCCCATATCAACCATTAATAAAAAACTTACCCCACAAACTTGCCCATAGGCCAATCTAATTGAAGCTTTTTCTCAAGTAAAATTGTGTTGACTAAAACTTGCCAGTAGTCTACCTAAGAAGCCTAACACTTCTAAACTTGAAATGCCTGGCCTGAATTACACACATATTTGGCTATCAATTCTGTGACTCAGCTATTCATTATTGCTTTTCTTTTTTAGTTATAGAAAAATATGCTACAGGAAACAGGATTTTATGTTTTAATATACCATACATATTGATTAACATTCTTATAAAAATAAATCATAGTGAAAGAATAGAGATGGGAAAGGGAGCCCTTTTAAACTGAGTGGAAAGATGCAACCTCCCTGCAGGGCTGACAGTGGAGGGAACGAGTTATGAAAATATCTGGGGAAGATCTTCTCTGATAGGACACCTCAAGGCAGTGCATTTTGTCATATTTGATGAAAACCAAAGTGTTCTATTTCATAGACCAACCTTAATGTACCAGAAAATAAGGGGAAATATAGGGAAAGTTGTCAGGCAGGATACCATGAGATCTCCTGTGAGCATAAAATACAAAATGTGTATAAAAAGGTAATTTAATATTGCTTTCACAAATTACTAGTGTCCCCAGATGGGCTGTCCAAACATAGCCACAATTCTAACATCTCTCCGTGTGTCTCCCTGACAGCAAGTATCATGTGGAGAAAATTATGTGCAAATATGAGTCAGGTGACATGCACTTCAATGATGGTCTACACTCAAAATGCCTCCTGTATTTTTAGTAACTCCTTGGGACAGCAAGGCTCCATGTGGGTTTCACTTTCAGAGGTTTTCACCTGATTTGGAAAGTAGCTAATTGATTTACAAGAATTTCTATGTGAATATAGAAGCCAAGAGCAAAGTTCGTGTTTAGTTTTTGGTTCCCCAGATAAAGTGTCTTAGTAAGGATTTTCTATATATGTGAAAAGTCCTTTTAAAAGAAAGATATTATCAATATAAAAACACAATATGACTTTTGAAAATAAAAAATGAGCATAATACTTAATGAAAACCTTATTGTGTACCCCAGAAAACTAAGAGAGTTTTCTATCAGATGGTGAAATAATCTTCAGTGTTACTAACATGTTTGACAAGATATCAGGCTTTTAGCCGGGCATTGGTGGCGCACGCCTTTAATCCCAGCACTAGGGAGGCAGAGGCAGGCGGATCTCTGTGAGTTCGAGGCCAGCCTGGTGTCCAGAGCGAGTGCCAGGATAGGCTCCAAAGCTACACAGAGAAACCCTGTCTCAAAAAAAAAATCAGGCTTTTATATGCATGCTTATACAATTGTATACTCACACATCTCCACACACATATACTAACACATTCCTTATACATTTGCACAATCATCTACATACACACTTGTGCACATACATGCAGCAAAGAGTATCCTAAGTTTGTTTGAATGGGATCAAATTTTCATTGTTTTCAACATGAAGTTATTGATTATTTTTACCTGTGCAATATACATTTAGAATAGACACAATGTGATGCTACCATATTTTGTAATGTTTACAGAATCCCATTTGACAGTATTTGGACCTTCACCATAGTATCAATAGCAGAGAAATGTAAATGCAAGGGAATTTTATTGTTAAAGTATCAGAGGATTCAGATGCTGCATAGTCATGAAGCATAGCGACTCTTCTATGTTCTAAATCACAAGGAATTATTTCTCCCCTGTAATTGCATTTCAGCACCTGTGGTTTCTTGACAGTGAATGGCTCCGATATACTTATATATAGAAATGCTTAAGCATCAAGTAGTGGACCTTTTTGAAAGATTAAAAGGATCATTTTGTGTGCTCTTGTTGGAGGAAGCATGTCACTAGGGTAAGTTTTGAAATTTCCAAAGGCCAAGCCAAGGCCTGAATCCTCCTCTCTGCCATGATATACCTTTCAGCTATTGCTGCTGCATCTGCTTGCATGGCTCCATGCTCCTGGCATGATGATAATGTACTAAACCTCTGAAACTGTGACTTTCCATTTTAATGACTTCTTTTCTAAAAGCTGCATTGGTCATGGTGTCTCTTCACAACAATAGAAAAGACATCTCACTTCTCTCTCCCTCTGCTACTGTAACCTTCCATCTTCATCCTCCCTTTTAAGCCTTATTCTCCAGTCTTCTTCTATGACATCAGTTTTTTATTTCCACAAAGGGTGGAGAATATGCAGTGCTTGTCTTTTCTGTTGGTTTCTTTTCTCATCCATGAAGAGAATATTGGTTTGAAAGACAGCGATGTGTGCTGACAAGCATGTGAACACCTCAACTGAAGAACAGCAGATGGGAATGCAAATGTTACAATTGCTAGTATTTATGTATTTGTACTGGCCTGCATTTGGAGTTCTGACAAGATATGTCCTCAGTGGCTGCCACCAACAGCACCCCTTGTGCACTTTCACTATATTCCCTTTTAAAAGGGCCCTGGTCACCTCCCATCCTTCTCTCTCTCTTTCTTTTTCTCCCGCTCTCTGTTTGTCTGTTCTTCTCTCTCTCTCTCTCTCTCTACCTCTCTTTCTTCATTCCCTCTGCTCCTGTTTCTAGAGGCCAGTCTCCCTGCTCCCGTTTCACTTTTTGCAATCCTTTTCCAATAATAATAATAATAATAATAATAATAATAATAATAATAATAATAATAATCCCTCTGCTTGAACTCTGCTGCATGGTGTCTTTCTCACTTTTTAAAAATTATAACAACCACATTCCAGAAATTGAGGCATTGAGCTTTAAAGTAGCCCAGAAAGTATTCAAAGAAATAAAAAGAAGGCAGTCATTTAAAGGCATGTATATTACCATTTACAGTAGCTTTGTTTATAATGGCAAAAATATAGAAATCAACAGTATGATCTCCAGTTGAACAGTGAATCAATCTGAATCAATTCACGGCACAACAGCAATAAGCGTTGAGATTATTATGTTCAAGGAGCTAAGAAACAAAATGTTTCCAACAGTTAAACAGAGAGTGAAGACGGTTAGTCATTGCTGATTTCAAGTGAAAGAAATATGACATCTAAGGGCTCCAGCATCACAACAGGTGGATGAGAATGTCCTATAGTTGACTACAGTGACAATTGTGTTACTAGGCAGACATGCTGAAGTTCTTGAAGAGTATGCTTAATAAAATTAATTGAATGTATGTGTTACACATTGTGAATTATATCTCAATGCAACTGTAATATGAAAAGAGATTACTGGTGTGACACTTGCATACCTTAGTCCCCTCTCCTAAATATTACCATCTGATATTCTTTCAAATGTTCCTTCAACTCCTCAAGAAAATGGGAATGAGTCTACCACAAGATCCAACAATTCCACTCCTAGGCGTATACCCACAAGAAGCACATTCATACAACAAGGACATCTGTTCAATGGTGTTCATAGCAGCACTATTTGTAATAGCCAGAAACTGGAAGCAGCCTAGATGCCCCTCAACCGAAGAATGGATAGAGAAAATGTGGTACATTTACACAATGGAGTACTACTCAGTGGAAAAAAACAATGGAATCTTGAAATTTGCAGGAAAATGGATGGATCTAGAAGAAACCATTCTGAGTGAGGTAACCCAATCACAAAAAGACAAACATGGTATGTACTCACTCATATGTGGATTTTAGACATACAGTAAAGGATTACCAGCCTACAATCACACTGCCAGAGAAACTAGTAAACAAGGAGGACCCTAAAAGAGACAAATTTTGTCCCCTGCAGAATGGGAAACGGTCATGATCCCCTGAGCAAATTGAGAGCATGGGAAGAGGCGGGAGGGGGGCTACGAGAATGAGAAGGGAAGAAGAGGAAGAATGCAGAGGTCATGAGGGAGCAGAAAGGTTGAGTCACTTGTAGATTAGAATAAAGGATATGTGATAGGTAGGGTTTTAGTTGGCAGGGGTAGTAGGGGAGGAAGGGAGGGAGAAGGGAACTGGGATTGTGATGTAATTAAATCTTGTTTGTAATTCAAATAAAAAATGAAAAAAAAGGAGATAGTAATTAGGTAGTAGGTTTTGAATAATAATAATAAATGCCTTATGAAATACTTTGCATATTAATCAACAGGACACATAATTGAAAAATGAAAAGCTACTGATGGCAAAAAAATTCAATATCATTGTATTGTTATCAGTACTGTTTATGCCCACATACCTTCTGAATCTCTCCATTTTTCTTTTCTGTACTAGTAAATAAATGAAATTATTAAAACACAATACCAAGCTAAGTGTTGTACATCTGTAATCCCAACAACTGGAAATCTAGGGCAGAAGAGCAACTAGTTTCAGATCTCCCTGGTTAATTCAATTATTGTTCCAATGATGGGGGATATCCTTCTGTATGCTATGAATATATGTTTCTCTTATTGGTTGAGGAATAAAGCTATATTGCATATTGGACATGCAGGATGTAGCCAGGCAGGAAGTATAGGTGGGGCTTCCAGACTAGGAGAATTCTGGGAAGAGGAGTACAGAAAATGAGTCAAGGGAGATGTCACCCAGGTATTCTCTTTTAAGTCAAGATTACTTGGAGATATATAGACTAATAAGAGTGAGTTAACAATTAAGAGAGAACTAGCCAATAAGAAGCCTGAGCCATGAGCTATATAGTTTATAATTAATATAAGTTTCTGTGTGTTTATTTTGGACTAGATGGCAGCAGGACTAGGCAGAACATAAACTTTCATCAACAGTACTCTCACAAAATGAAATTCACGTAAAAGGATTGTGGTTGTAGGTTAGAGTATGGTATTTTAATAAATAATATCATAAAATTACAGTATAAAGTATTTGAAAAAATAATTCTTAAAGAAATAATTCCATGATAACAAAGTATATATTCATGTATAGATATTGCTTTTTAAGTATCAAATACTGCAAAAATATGGATGAGTAAAGTATTTTTGGAGTGTTTGAATTTAATGTACACGAATAAATTATTGAACATTAATGTGAAAAATTATTATGATATGTTTATGAATGCATAAGTTTTACACAATTATGCTTCTTTGAGAGGCAAATAATTAACAAAATAAATGGTCAACATCAAAAAATACAATTAATATTTATTTTTAACTTTGAAATGTATAAAGATGTTCCATGATTTCTTTATCATTAATTTGTTACAGAGGGCACTGAAATGTCTCACATAAGATATGTTGAACTTTATTTCAAGAAAACAACAAAATTCTTCCAGAAGGGTTCTCAATTTATCTCTATGTCTACTTTTTTCAAACAAAAATTATTTGATGCCTGTTTATTTAAAATGAAGTGATTTGAAAGCAAAGCTCAAATTTAATCTTCATACCTTAAAAGGCCTGATCTTAGGCAGGCATTATTCTGTTTGAAAATGTTTTGTCACTTTACAAACTCAAATCATGTAGTACACAGTAAGACGTGCATAGACTCAGTGCTGGGAACACAGTCAGTAGTGTGGAGCATGGGCTGTTGTTTCAGAGGGACAGAGTTCAGATCCCAGTACTCACATCTGACAGTTCAGGGGATCTGGCTCCTTTTTCTTGCCAGCTTGGATACCTACATTCATGTGGCATATGTGCATACCTCCCCTTCCACATGAGCACTCTAAAAGTAAATCTTAAAAACACAAACTAACAAAAAAGAAGTGCTAGTGATGTCCTTCTATATGTGGTGAATATATGTTTCTCTTAGTGGTTGGTGAATAAATGCTGATTGGCCTGTAGCCAGTCAGGAGGTATATGCAGGGCTACCAGACTAGGAATTCTGGGAAGAGAGACCCAGAGCTTGAGTTTTGTAAGGGAGATGACATGTAGCTACCAAAGGAATAACATGCCACAACCTTGTGGTAATGCATAGTTTAATAAAAATTGGTTGTTAATTAAGAGAGAGAAGTTAGCCAATAAGAAGCCTGAGCCATCGGACAAACAGTTTCTAATTAATATAAGCCACCGTGTGCTTATTTAGGAATAAACTGCTATGGGAGGTGGTACCGAAATTCTGCCTACAAATAAGAAGCCCAGGAATGTATAAAAATGAGTTGTAAAGTTAAAGTCACAGAAAGAGTCATGTAACTAAATCTCTACTTACTAATAATAGAGTCTCCCCACTCCCAGTGAAGATGATGTAAATTTTCACCATGGAAATAAGTGTAAAATGGCTTATGATTCATATTGAATTTTATTTATTGAAAATGCCTCTCTCCTAAGTTTTGTAAGTTAATAATGAACCCCTAAAAATCAACTCCGTATTAACTTTCCCTCTCTCTTTAATGCTCGCTGTTAGATCTGTGCCCTGGAAATGTTTTCTGACCTATCTTATGTTGGGGAATATTATTTTCGGGTTTGTGACTTTTGTTTATACTGCATTTGTTTAACTCTGTGAAGCTGTGTTACTGTGCCTGTCTAAAACATGCCGTGGCCATAAAAAAAGAGCTGAATGGCCAATAGTAAGGCAGGAGCAAGGATAGGTGGTTCTGGCAGGCAGAGGGTATAAATAGATGATGAAATGAGGGAGGAGGAGCAACGAGAGAACAAGGAGAGGAGAACATCAGGGGCAGCTACCCTGCAAGAATGAAAGTAATATTTACAGAAGAGAGAGATAAAAGCCCAGAGGAAACAATTAATTTAAGATATGAAAATCTGGCTAGAAACAAGACACAGACCAGGCATTCATGGGTAATAACAAGCCTCCATGTGTAATTTTGGAAGCTGGATGGCAGTCCCCCTCAAAGAGCCAAAGGTAAATAACCTCATAAAACTACATAATGGCATACCATCTAGAGCCTAAGGTGGAGGAGGTGGGGGGGACTCACCGATCCTTTAAGAGGCCTGCTGTTCAGCTGGCAGCGCTAAATAGAACTAGAAGCCACAAGCTAAGGCTAAGTAAAAACTTAAAAACTATTTGCAGCAATGCATGTGTGGGCTTTCATAGTTAGAACCTCCAACCAGGCTGTGAGCTCTGGTCTTTGCTTTCAAGACTTGACCTGAGGGTGGGGTGAACCAGGGAGGACCCAGGTGTAGTAGCATCACAGTTTAGTTTGCTCATGTAGTCAAAGAAGACTAGCTAGAAATATGCAATAAAAAGAGGCCCAGATGGAAAAACTTCTAAATATGTTCCTGTGTGTTTTACAGTGTGTGTAGACTTAAGAAAGAAAGAAAATGGGTATAGGCAGTCATAGAAAGAAGTAAATAGTTTAATAATAATTATTAATAATAATGCAAAAGAATAAGAAACATCATACAACTACAATATTATTTAAGTTACTGTTAATCAGTTGCATCAAAGGTCTATAATATTACCACACTGAAGTAGTAAATTTGGAGAACAGATATTCATTTCATAAAAATATGCATTCTGCCATGTATAACGCTGTTTTTTAATTTATTCTGATTCAAAATGACCAAATAATCTATCTTTGTAATCATGGTATATTTGATTCCATGTTCTGCTCTGTAGCTAATGGCTGAATTCATTAGTATATGTTTAAAATACACACCGTCTCAGACAAATCATTCACAACTTGTTTTCTAAATATATCTCTTCTATTTAATTTGAGAGTTCCTCTGAAACAGTTGGCAGTAACACTTAAAATGTTCCACATTAAGTTTCTTGACTTTAAAAATATTCAAGCCAGAGGTATGGTGCCAGGTCAGTGTGTTGAATTTGAAGCTCGGGTGAACCAAGTTAAAATAAAGAAAACAAAGAGTCCCAGAACTGAGATGAAAAATGATCTAAGAAGTTTCTCCTTGGATTACCTTGGATTAAAAATGAATGCTGGAAAACACACAAAGAATCCGTTTGCCCTTTAGGAAGTGGATTATGCCTGTATCAAAGCTGTGCTGCTAAGCTGTTGATTAAGGGTTATTTTTTGTTAGCCCAATATTCCTACAGTATTTAACCCTGATTTTGAACCCCCACAACCTTGTTTTAGACATGACTCTGTTGTGTACTAGCCTCAAAGTTACTCTCTTCCTACCCCAGCTACCTGAATGCTGTTAAGGGAGGTAAACATAAGAGGTATTGAGTTTGCTTGATTAATTCTCAGTTCTCTAAGCATTAATCAGAGGCTTTTGAAATACCATAAACTTGGAACTATGAAAAGACTGTTTCCGTTTCTTCAAACCTATCATTTTTGCCTTATCAAAAACTCCATCTCTGGAAATTGCTTCCTTGAAAATTGGCAGGATTTAGATCATAATAAAGACAATGAGTGCAATAGTGCCCAGCCTACTTTGATGATGGTAGATATATTTTTTCCTTTTTATCTTGAAAACATTCAGATATAAATGTACAGAAAATCAACTCAATACATGTTGAAAAATTATCATCTATAACTCTGCATTTATCAGTTCTAAGGAAGCTATGGCAGATGGAATTGCCATGGGAATTCAATTGTTGTTGCACTCCACTTGTGTTGTGATTAAATGAACTTACCTTTGAAACAGAGAGGAAAACTAAGTTTCATTTTGTTCTTCTGTATTCTGCCAGTGCTTTGAGTAATTCAGGATTGGCAATTTGAGGCAAAATTATAAAAAAAGTTTCTATTAAAGTTAAATATATGCTTTTAATGTTGTATTTCATAACTGCCATTGTAGGAAATTTATTGCATATATCATCCATATTTATTATAGTTTAACTTTGACTTAGTTTTGAATTTAGAAATTATATTCAACTATTAATTGTTTATAAATATTTTATTGTAATTTTAAATTAAATGCAAATATCTAAAATAGTCATAGATTTTCTTGAAACCTTTTAGTCACTAGCAACATAAATATGCACTTAGAAAATATCTGTAATAATCATGATAGACTATAAGACAGAATGAGTTTTCCTCTCAAAATTAATTGGAGTTTTCAACTTTCCAATTTCCAGGATGTATAGTTATGTGAACACCATGACACATACATTAGTGGTGGAAGCATTATGAGGATGAGTCCTTTCCACTTTAAATGAATGCAATATTTTCCAAATTAGAGTAGGGAATTAACATTCAATCACAAAGGCAAACAATGAATGAAAGCATTGATGAATTCCTAAGACTGTCAGAAGGTAGTATGTTGTTGGAGAAAGTAAGCCACTAGGGACTATATCTTGTTCCCATATATTCCCTTGTTTTTCTCTCACTCTCTCTCTCTCTATCTCTCTTTCTCTCTTGCTCACTGGCTCCATAGATAACCCATTTTCTCATTTTATGAAAATAATATTCTGTCACTGAGTCTATTTTATTTCTTATTACAGACAAGATTTCATGGACTAAGAAACAAGAAACAGCTTAGACTGCTATGTAAGTACTATGTCTATTCTCAAGAAACTAGATTTTGATATATCTATTTTATGGCAATATATGACTAATGAACTTCATCTTTTAGGTGAATATGATCACACAGAAAGAAATATAAACAAAGTGGGCAAATTTATTTTGAACAATAAAGCTAGCAACTTTTTTCAACTGTATTCTTATTTTTTAAAAATAGTACAAATATTCACCAAAATGGAATCAGAAACTTCACTAAATACATGAAGAGCAAGCAATTATTAATTTAATTGCTTCAAATATTTTGAAAGTAGCAGAAGAGAATGAATAATATTTCTGGAAACATTCTAGAAGAATATGAGTATGTTCTATGAAAAGAATATAAGCCATTATGGGCCATTTGCATAGTGAAGCTTTTTCCAGTGTATATACAGGAAATCTATTAAACTAAAGTCAGGGTTCTAGAACCTCATGGATCACTAACTAATTAATTTTGAGAGAGTAAGTTGACTGCAGGTGTGTGTGTAGACTATAAGAAAATCCAATCATGATTTTATAACTTTCCTCCAGTAGGACTAAGGACTGTAAGCACTCCTAAACAAAAGTGAAAATGTAGATGGAAAAAGAAACATTAATGGACTAATAAGAAATGGCTCAGGTAAATAAAAATATTGACCTCATTCCTCTTTCCTCTGAGATGATGACTTTCCCATTGACTAAATTGACTAAGTATATTATTAGAAAGGATTTAAATGAAGTTTTTGTGTTTTTTCAATCATGATTTCATTAATAAGCATTTAAGGAAAGGTGTTCTTTGATGATCAGGTCAAAATTTCCAACAATAATTTACTCAGAGTTTAATTTTATGTTTACTATAAACAAACCAATTCTGAGCTCTTTTCTGTTTCCACAGATGATCCTGTAAAATTACACTGAAGTCATAACTAGTTTTGTCTGATGTCATACTATCTCTGGAGATTAATCACAAGGTAAATTGTGATTGTTCTGCTACAGAATTATTTTCTACATGCAGCATGTTGAACATTGTAATAAGGTATTTTATCACTGGACATTGACTGGATATCATAATAAAGGCTATGAGTTGAAAAGCTACTTATGGACTAAGATAAAAAAGTATCCCTACTAATAGATCCTGGAGAAAAATTATAATGGAAGTTTCCTAAAATATGCAGGTAATGGACCCAGAGCAGAATACTTCTTCAGACTACAGTTTAATATAATGAAGCCCTTGTTGAAAAGCATTGTGAATAAAGTATATTTTATATTCAGATCCATCTTAGGGGTTTTGCTTCCATGATGTGTTCAGCAAGTGTTACAGGCAGATGCAGAAAATATGTTAAATTAAATTTTTAATGTGCATTTCTTTAATACTTTACCTGATCATATATTCATATAGTCAGCAATCATTTTCTTCAAGTATTTATTGTCTTCTGTATGTCAATGTATTTCTCAGTTGCTGAAAAACAAAGCACCTCATTCACAGAATTTCAAGAACTTATTAGTTTTTTTTAAAGATAAAATAGATATCTTTATACATACATTCACACCCCCACACAAACATACAAACACACCTATCTTGTATCAATTTATCAACACATAGATGGATGTAATTCATTCTGGTTATTTTCATGCCCCCCCCATCTAACTTGCCCACTCTGACATTCATTTTCCCTTACCTTATCACTGCCTTTCTCACATCCATGACTTTGTGTACTGTATTGTGACTTACTGAGTTGAAAAAGACCGTCTGTTGTATCATAGATTTCAAATTATATTGGAACCTGGTAGGCTCACTTCTGGATGCATTGGTGCAGACGATAAAATACTTCTTTTCCACAGTCTACCAGTATCCAACAGCTCAGCAGAGTGAAATATGTTCTGCTGATCCCTCCTCCATCTCTGCTTGACTGATGAAGGTCCAGTAGAGGCAAACTGACACTTCAGCTATTGTGAGATCATGTTTGAAACCGCTGTGTCTTGCCTATAACATACTGAGGCACTTCCCCCTGTGTTCCAGCTTTTATACTGTTTATACCCCTTGTCTGTGATCTTCCAGGAGCCTTAGAGGGACTGATACATGTGTCTTTTTTAACTTTAACTATTAAGGGTTAACTATTTTTGTAGAGGTATATGTTCATACTATCTTAATAAACAGAACCTTCATATAAGTTTTAAGACATTTTCATCAATGTGTTTTGTAACACAGTTTATATGTAATGACTTAAATTATATCATGGTACTGACTATAGATACATTCGTTTTCATTTTCATGTCATCCATATTGCCCTAGCAATGTGTTTTAAAATTGCTTTAAAGCTCTATATTTATTTTAGGGAATCCATGACAAACACGTTTATAAGTTTTAATTTACTAAACAATATATCAAGAACTGTCATAGAAAAATAAAAAACTTCTCTAAAATTAGTTAATAACTTATCAGAAATCCCAAGTTTGCCCTTTATTTACAAATTAAACTGATCCTACTTGGTATAGTAAACTGATTGATATTTCAATACTTAAAATATTCAATTTAATTACACAGAAATTAGTGAGGTAAAGTGAATAAAATATTAAGGAAGTTTAAATATAAATTAAAATTTAATGGTTTATAAAACTAAATCATGCTTTGGGGATCTTCTAGTCCACTAAAACCTGCAGAAGTTCACCATTGATCTATGGAGGAATCCTGCTCACAGGCAAGCCCCTTCAGCTGTCTGTGCCTTAGTGTGACAAGAATTCTACCTGCAATTAGAAGATTTTGAGGCTTAGCTGACATTAGGGACTAAGCAGGAAGAGAAGCAGCTCACTGAGTACCAGTGCTTATAACAACCCTATCCATAAATATGCTTCTCCTTCTGGCTAAGAGGATTTGTCAATGCAATTGCTCATTTTGATTCTAAATAAACAGCAATGTAACTTCAGGGTACTGTGACATCCTTGGCTACCAACACAGTAATCTCTAAACAGAAATTCTCTTTCTGTATTTTAAGAGTGAAGTATGAATGTTGAAACAACAGCTACTCCTTCTGGGCATATAATTCTACAACAAATCTGAATAATTATAGAAATTTCATGTTCTTAAAAGGGGCTGTCATACCCACAGCTAAACACTGGGCTGAACTCCTGGAATCCAGTTGCAGAGAGGGAGGAGTGATGAGCTAAGGAGTCATGACCAGGCTAGAAAAACCCACAGAAACAGCTGACCTGAACAAGGAGGAGCTCGTGGACTGATAGCTGGGAAATCAGGATAGGACTGTTCCAGACCTCCTGAATGTGGATGTCACTTTGGAGTTCTGGGCAATCTGTGGGGCTTCTGGTAGTGGATTAGTATTTATGCCTTGTACATGAATGGACTTTGGGAACCCTCTCCACATAGAGGGATACTCTCTCAGCCTAGACACATGGGGGAGGGTCTAGGACCTTCTCCAAATGATATGACAGATTTTGAAGATACCCCATGAAAGCCCTCAACCTCCCTGGCGAGCAGAAAGAGAATGGGATAGGGGTTGGTGGAGGGCAGGGGAGGAGGAGAGCCAGAGGGAACTGGGATTGATATGTAAAAGAAGATTGTCTCTAATTTAAATTTAAAAAGTAACTGTCATGCATAAATGACAGCTAATGTAACAGAGAGAAGCAAATTTTAAAAACACAGTGTTTAAACTTATTAGAAAGCTCTAGGTGATAGTTTTTACTTTAAAAAACTTAAGTGTCTGTGTGTTTTGTCCATATGAACATCTGGCCACTGCATGTGTTCCTGATGTTCACAGAGGTCAAAACATGATGTTGGATCCTCTGGAACTGATGGAACCAATGATTGTTAGTCACTACAATGTGCTGCTGGGGACCATACTAGGGGCCTTTGGAAGAATAGTCAGTGCTTTCAATCACTTAGATACTTCTAAGCCTGCAGATCTCTGAGGAAGTTTTGCTACAACAAGGTCATAAATTTTGAAAAATGCAATAGGATGCTCTTATTGATATACAAATAGCTATTTCTAGGAGGCTCTTGCTTTACATGAATGGAGATATACAAATCAAACTTCCTTGGGAATGCCTTACACTTTTGTAAGTCATACCTAACAGCTTAGTTTTGAGATTAGTTGACTTTGAAAGAAGAGCCAACAACATAAGTAAGTTTCCAGTTGAAATAAAATCATCAGACCTTCAAATATCTTTTTAATAATGATAAGCATGACACCATTAAAAGGAATATATTAATTGCATAAAATATAGTTTAGGTGTAAAATTATGTGCATAAAACAGAAAAAAATATGATGAACATCTTATTGAGAAAAAATGTACAATAGATGAATCCAAAGGAAATCAATATTGGAGTTGCTTTTTGAGTAATGAAGTATGAAGTATAAAATTGTTTAATGAATACCAGAATAATCTGTCTTAAAAAATATTAGAAAATTCATCAGGAAACTGGACCCTCTAAAATGAACTGGCATTTGAAATATGAAACACACAGACACAAGGGAGAGAGAGGGAGAGAGAGAGAGGTAACCAATTCAGATATCCCAGGATAAAAACAAAACATGTAACTAAAGATAGGTTAGTGGAAATTATTTAACACAAAGGAGACAGAGATGCATGAAGACAAATGCATGGAGGGAGCCAGACTGAAGAGGAAGGATATAGTGGTTTATGCCATACTCCTGCATCTGGAGAGTAGAATCAGAGGGTCAGAATTATAAGTTCATCCTCATCATTGGCTACATTGTGAGTTTGAAGTGACCTCTGCATAT
Organism: Cricetulus griseus; assembly: GCF_003668045.3. Lineage (NCBI taxonomy): Eukaryota > Metazoa > Chordata > Mammalia > Rodentia > Cricetidae > Cricetulus > Cricetulus griseus. Next base: position 355,294,407 of record NC_048595.1, on the reverse strand, counting down.
GTTTTCTCATACACAGAGTTAGAATGCATTTAACCGTTTTGAATAGGAAGGTCATTTCTACTCTACCTTGACAATTATTCACAAGATTTATTAAACTATGTGTAACAACTCAAATTATTCATTAATTTGATAGTCTGTTATCTCTCATATTATTTGCATATCATTGTGTGATCATGATTTCATACATGGAAAAACTGTAGTGCAGCCCGCTAATGTATACCTATCACTTACTTTCCTTAAAATGCCCTTTATAGATCATTTTGATATTGTCTGTCATTTTATACTGTCTTTTATTTGAGAGCTTTGAAAGTTTTTAATAAAAATAAATCTCATATCAAATAACAAAGATGGGAATATGTACTTTCAAGCACTTTTAATAGTTTTTTTTTTATCTGAAGCCATGGTGAAATATAATTTCCACAATAATTCACCTAAGTTAATTAAACAATTCAGCTACTCTGTAGACAACATTTATACATCCCAGATGTCATCTCCCTGCCAACTATGGTCTAGTTTTGTCAATAACTTTAAAAATATATTTCATAATCTTTTTAAGGCTTGACAGGAGGACTGTTGGACATAGTCAAAAGTTTGATGAGATAAAGAAAAACTGACTTTCAAATAATAAACCTTTCCTTCAAGTAAGATTTAAGTTTTGATAGGAGGAATGGAATTATATTATATGAAATGTTAGGGCACAATACACATGTAAAATTTCATTTTAACCTTCCAGGAAGTGACATTATATATGAAATTCAGACAGGCATGTTTATTGTGTATCTGATTCATGTTTCCTCTGTACTGCTGAAGATCAATTTCCAGTATACCCTGTCAGTTTTTAATTATTGGATAATAATTACTCATTATTCTGGAATATAAATTTTAAAAAATCAAGTATTTATTCAACTTAATATTTTATTTATTTATTATATTATATATTTTCTCATAGCTTCATTTAGATGTGAAAGTCCAACTGTAATGTTAAATAATATGCCTTTATATTTGAGGAGTATTTTTATTGTTCAGAGAAAGACATTACTTAGAGTTAAGCACTCATGACATAGTGACTTGCATTAAATCTGTTATAAATACTATTATAACATAGTCAAGTAGTATGTGATTCGTTGGTTACAGCTGCTGATTTTTCAAGTATGTCTAATTTTTGTTTTATAGCACTTGCTACATAAATTATTTTAAAGGCTAAAGAAGATTTAACATGAAGTCACATCATGATTTGAAAAATAGTAATCTTTATGAATTTCACTTTGTTATTTTTTCATTTTTATGCTGTTTTGGTTGAGATGGAAATGACAGAAAGAGTAAGAGGTTTTCAGTTAATTTTTGCAGAGCTCTTCAGCTAGGGGTGCGATTTAATGAGGCCCTCTTGCATCCATGCTGGAGTTTTGTTTGGCATGATATCCTCTAGGTTTTATGCATGAGTTCACAGCTACTGTGAGCTGATGTGTGCCTCTGCCCTTTTGAGTCTTGAAAACACTCTTTGACTCTTGTTACCATTACCTCTGGCTCTTACAATCTTTCTGCGCAGTTTTCCACCATGACTCCTGAACCCTGAAAATAGCTGTGTTACAAACATCTCATTTAGGGCAGAGTATTTTATTCTCTGCACATTGACCAGTGTGAGTCTCCATGTTAATCAATAGTCTTTAAAAAGAAGCATCTTTGATGACAGGAAAGGGATAATAATCTATGTTTAAGAAATTAAGGACCTGGGCAATACTATGTCCACTTAGCAGCATAATAATAGTAAGTTCTTCTCTATGACACATGACCTGCCCTTCCACAGGTTCTGATGGTGCTAGGCATTAGTCCCATCATGTAGAGCAAGGTTTAAACCAGAGCAAAAAAGTGGCTTGTTAGTCCCATAACATTTCTTCCACAATTGCACTAGTGGTCGTATCTTTCCAGTCAATTTGCTGTTGAAGCTCACAAGGTTCATGTCCAAATAAAATTGTTGTTTATTTACTCCTCTGATAGTACACATGGTACCTTCCAGCACCATATGGATGCTCTAAAGGGATTACAATTTCAGTCCAGTACCTGCTTGGTTCCTCCATGCTCTATGACTCCAGGATGTGGTTGATGTACTCATCAACAAAGGGTTACCATCAGTTTCTAACAGGTAACTAAGAAAAATCGCAATAGCCTGTAATGTTCAGACACTGGGTCTTTTGCTGAATTTATTTTTGTTGCCTGTGTATGTATGGTTTCAATGCTTATCAATCTGTGTGGGAAAACCAAGGGGCCTCATTACTGAGAGATGTTAATTCTCCTTCTTTTTTTCCTCAAATGAAAACCATCACAGATAAATAAAATTGACACAATGAAGAAATCAATGGGTTGTGGGGAGCCCAGCTCTATTGATTACATCTATATTGCAGCATTCATGTCTATGACTTTGGGGCTTTGAAAAGAGGTCAAAGAAAACTTGTAAGAGCCAGAATATCAGGACGTCTTTTGTAAAATAGTCTTTCTTAGCAAAGATTCATAAAAGGGAGCAGCAACAGCCATGGGTATGTTACAGTAGAAGGGGAATTTTGTGGGTCTCCAAACTTCAACAAAGAAATACAGGCAATCAACTGCTACTCTTACATTTTTTGGTATAAGAATCCTATTCAGATAGTCTTTTCATTCTTGCCTGTATAAGTTAAAGTGTGTTCTCTAGTTACTCATTCAGAAGAATGTATTACATGTGGGTCTTCAGGATATATTAAGACAAGGTAAAATGCCATCATATCAAGGCAACCCCGGAGGAAGAAAAGAGTCCCAAGAGCAGACAATGAGTCTGAATACACTAACTCCTGCTTTTAGGAGTCCCAGCAAATCACAAAGCAAACAGACATAATAATATGCAGAGGACCTGGTCCATACCCATGTAGGCCCCACATGCTTACTGCTTCTTCTCTTTCTGAGCCCAGATGAAGCCACTTAGTTGGCTAGGTGCATGTTCTCCTGGTCTTCTCCATCCACTCTGACTCCTACAATCTTTTCCCACCTGTATTTGGTCCCCAATCACCTTAATGGTGATTGCTTTGAAGCTACATATTGTTTTTGGCAGGACTACCATTTTCACACTATTAATAGAAATCAATAAGCATGGGAAGTCTTTACATTTTCTGGTATTTTCTTGAATTTATTTATTGGGAGTTTTAATGTCTTCATTGTATGGATCTTTCCTGCTTTAGTTAAGATAATTCTGAGATATTTTATTATTATAAGCATGTTTTTTTTCAAATATGATTGTCTTTGAAATATATGTAGGTTACTGATTTTATGTAATTCTGTATCCTGCTACTTGCTTACCTCACAAAGCTCTAATTCAGCATTTTGTATGCAAACTTTCAGGCTCAAGGTCTAGGAAGAACATTTTCTAGCAAATATTCTTTTTTTAATTTTTTTTTATTAGTTCAAGTTAGGGAACAGGCTTGTTTCATATGTAAGTCCCTTCTCACTCTCCCTTCCCTCACCCCATCCCTCCTCCCCCACCCCCATCTACCCCCCCGCCCCATCTATTTGTTCCATATTCTGAAAATGGAATTCCACCAAAGAAATTAAAAAGCAGTACTTATTGTGTAATTGTTAGAGTTGGACAGTACTTTTTCTTTCACAATTCATCCTATTTGAAGGACCACAAGATACTTATGACAAGAATACGGGTGAGCATAAATATTGAAGGACATAGTAATAATCTCTGATATACACTAGGGATGTGTCACTACATCAGTAAGAAACTACTTATATTTAAAAGAGATCTCTTGATTTCATAACAGAGTGTTCATCCTCATTATAGGCAAATAATAACTTCCGAGGAATCAAGGGAGGGAATGTTCACTACTGAGGATACAAGTTGGGATACAGGAAAACATTTTCTCATAATTTGACAGTAAAGTAATTAACTATAGGACTTAATTTGCATAAAACTCATCAAGTATTAAGAGCAGACTGTGATGATAGAGAGGAAACAGGGCTTATTCTGATGTCTAGTGACTAAAAAGGAGAAAAATGGCATCACTCTACTGTAAGACAACCACACTTAAGTGTGTTTGACCTAAGTTCAAATGCATTTGTATGCTTTATGCATTCATATCTACTTTTAGTTTTCTTGTTTCTGGAATATGATTCACAAAATTAAACGTAGAGATCATTATAGTCTTTTGAGATATGCTTAACAAATCAAAGGAACAAAGGAGGAGGTAACATTAATGTATTAATCAAAGGAGGCAGAATCATTTATTAATGATATTTTAAAAATCAACAGTTTTAGCCAGGCATTGGTGGCACATGCCTTTAATCCCAGCACTCGGGAGGTAGAGGCAGGTAGATTTCTGTGAGTTTGAGGCCAGTCCAGTCTCTAGAGTGAGTGCCAGGATAGGCTCCAAAGCTACACAGAGAAACCCTGTCTCAAAAAACCAAAAAAAAAAAAATTAAAAAAGACAAAATTAAAAAATCAACATTTTTGATTAAACAGAAATCAATTTGTACAGCAATGCACAGTATGGAAAGAAAAAGCAATGTAATACTATGTTACTACCCATGAAATATGTTTTCATGTCAGAAAAAATAATCTATAGATTCAACATATATATGCATTTTATATCAATAAAATAAAGGAAAAGTCCTCAGATGCACACACACACACACACACACACACACACACACGTATATATATATATATATATATATATATATATATATATATAAAATATTTGCTCTATAAATTGGTGATTCAAGGAAAAGGACAACAAAACAACCCAAAACTGTAAAAAACAAGAAATCAGATTAAGAGCAGAATAGACAATGATCAAATACTTCCCATGTTAGAGAATTATTTGATGATATGCACATAACAAAGTAGTTCTTTTTGTCTTTTTCATATTTCACAAAAAGAACCGAAATAAAGACAGTTTATATAATTTGTTCTCATTTGATCACATCATAGATGAAGTTTTTCAAATGAAAGGAAATGCATTACTTTTGTGTTTAATTTTTAGATTTGTATTTCCCTCATTTTAAAAAAGAAAACTACTCCTTTTAACCTGCTAACCTGGGTACATCACAACCATGAAGGATAATTTCAGCACCTTAAGGTCATTTGATTTGGGAGCTTAATTATATTGAGAAAATCCCTTAGCTCCACCTAGTTTCATTTTGAAGAAATAGGTGAGAACATGTTAAGCAGGATCAGAGAGCTTAAAGGCATTGCTACAAATTTGTATAAACAAATTTTGTAAAGCTAAGTCCAACATTTGCATGGCATGCAAACATTTTTATTTCATAATCCAACCTCCACCTCATATTTGAAAATATTTCATTGTAATTCTAATTGTATGCTGACTAACATGTGTTTAAAATAATGCTGTTACAGCATTTGTAATTGCCAGATCATTAAATCAGTCTACATGGCCATGATAGTTAGACTTATTTGTCAACTGTCTGGTGATGGGCGTGGTCCTTCTGTGTATATGTTTGTCTTATTGTTTGATAAATCAAGTACTGTTGGCCAATAAGGAAGCAAGTTAGGTGGGACTAGGAGTCGAGAAGGATTCTGGGAAATGTAGTAAAGAGAAGTCCTGTGATTTGGGCAGGAAGTGACATAGCAAGCAGACTCAGAATATAAGCAGGGACAAGCAGGAAATCTTTCTCTTCCTCCTCCTCCTCGTTTCTCTGTGGAGCCGCCATGTGATCCCAGGAAGAGGATGCATGGTCTTTATAAATATATAGATTAATGTCTATGGTTGATACTTAAGACAAAAAAAGCATATAAGAAATCCTAGTCATTGGCCAGCAGCATTGTACCTAATATAAGTCTCTGTGTATTACTTGGGGCCCTAATGTGGAGGTGGGCAGAATTCGGGAGGGGGCAGAAAGATGAATTGTTAGTCTGGGATTTAGAATAATCCAAAATATGTGCCTCTACCTAAGCTGTGAAGATGTTTCCAAAGTTAATTGAAGGCTAACAGCTATTGAGATGTGTGGTCCAAATGCTTTTATCTTCCAATGAGCAGCACACACACAGACATTAGAGGAAAATTATGTCACTTGCCCACTTTCTATGCCTTCCCAGTGGGTGCCTCTGTTGGCATGGCCCTCATCCTTTGATGACACAAGAATCAGCTTCTTTGGTCTTTTAATATAGACTGGAATCAGTGGCTCTCTAATAAGCTTCCTAGATTCTACCTCTGGTTTGGGATTTATGAGACATCAGGCTTATGGACTGAGCAAGTCCTTGAATATTTCTCATGCTTGCAGTCAGCCATTGGATTCCCTAGAGCCTATTGTATAGGTCAGTTTAAGAATTCTTCGTTTAAAATAAATGTGTGTGTGTTTTTATTTTCTCCCATCCAGATAGAGATATGATAGGTAGGTAGATAGAGGGAGAGACAGGCAGAGAGACAGATAGACATAAAGATAGACAGATATATAGATAGATAGACAAATAGATAGGTAGATAGATAGATAGATAGATAGATAGATAGATGGATAGATATAGGCATGCATTTGGGCAGGCAGGCAAACAGACAGACAGACAGATGCATAGTAGTTCTAAAGAATCCTGCCTATGTATGACATTCATGCATAGATTAAAATCTCTCTCTCTCTCTCTTAACATTTAGCTGTTAAGAAAATTTCAATCATGGTGCTTATGGGAAAAATGTTAGTAATATAAAAAGACAAAGGACTAATGTTTTCTGTCATGGATGAAATCTTTAAAATCAAATCCAAACCAAAAGGTATTATCTGTAAAAAATTGCATATATATGCAAAAGGCTATTAACATAATAAACAGGAAGTGACCCAGGGATAAATATGAATAATATGTGATGAAAATACCTTCTATAAATGCACAAAATATATCCAAAATGAAACACAAATTTTTCTAATGTTTTGCATAATTTAAAAAGAAAGGAAAAAAAAAACTACTGCTAAAACCACAGATAATGAATGGCATTTTGAGGGAGAATCAAAAATGAGCTGATAGCTGGGAGTGAGGCTAGCACTAATTGAAACATCTTCATGTAAGGAGATGTTAAATGTGTCAGATCCAATTCTAGCTCTACAGCCAGTTCTGGGAACTCTTCCCTTGCATGGTTTAAGGCACCCACTGTCCTGTGTATGGAGCTTTATGAGGTCAGAAGCCTAAAGGATAGAATGAGGATAGACTTGTCGTCTTCCCTGTGAGCTTTGCCACCGTGGAACTTCTCTACTGTCCACTGCCTCCTCCAGGGCAGAGATTCCCTGTTGGTTACATCCCTACACGTGCATCACCTGGATTGTGAGGTTTAGCTCTCAATAGTTAGACATGTCTGCTCTGCATAAGGTCCAAAAGGAGGCAGGTAGCTTAGATATTAGATGTCAATCATGCCCCACTTCAGAGCAACCACACTGCAGAGGCTGATTGCTTCCCATTAGTGGAGGGTTAAAGGGACTAAGAAAAACACTCTGGCCCTGACTTGACCCCAGAACTAGGGCTTGGAATCGCAACAATCCCTGAACACAGAATTCCACCAATTCCTGAGCCCAAAATGTGGACAATAACTCAGCTTGCCCAAGAATCAAACCACAAAATTCCGCTAAACACAAGCCACCCTAGAAAGCCCCCTGCCCCCACCCCGTGCAAGAAATCCTCTATGAAGTCCATACCCTGTTCAATTTGCTGCTTACCCAAGGCAGCCACCCTCCTGTATTCTTCCTTCCCAAGAAATCTCTTGAGTGAAGTTTGTTGGTGTGGCATGACACTGTTGCGTGAGCCAGAGTAGAGCTGAGTGGAACAGAACTGTAACACTTTTTCTGGGGAAACTTTCCCTTAGTGGAGCAGAGCAGAGCAGAGAGCAGAGCAGAGCAGGAGCAGGAGCAGGAGCAGGAGCAGGAGCAGGAGCAGGAGCAGGAGCAGGAGCAGGAGCAGGCAGGAGCAGGAGCAGGAGCAGGAGCAGGAGCAGGAGCAGGAGCAGGAGCAGAGCAGAGCAGAGCAGAGCAGAGCTATAACTTCATTGGGAAAAGCCTCTCTTATGAGAGCAGAGTTGTTATACATGCTTTGGGGAATCTTTTCCCTGGAGCAGGGCTGTAAGCTGCTCTACACTTATGGTGACTTTGTGACACTCCTTGGCTCCCGACAGCCAGCAATGCTAACAATTAGTGTCTGCATCAAGTCCTCATTGCTGGGCATGGTGGGCACCGTGGACTTTTGAGTTGTTGTGAAGAGATAGAAAAAGCCTTAGAGCAGTCATTGTAACATTTTCTTGTTAGTAAAACTCCTCCTCCAACAGAGACATTCTTGAACAGGCTGCTAAGGGCCAACTAGTGGGAAGGGAGCACAAATGTCCATGACACTCACAGCCCAGCCAGCCAGCACAGACCTGATCCTGGAAAACATTCACTTCAAACTATGATGATGACGTCCCTGAGTGCCTTTCTACCCTCTCATTTGGCTTCAGAATATTTCTACACAGTTATATGAGTCTTTTTTACTTTAAAGAAAGGAATAAAGCCAGCGTCTGGCAGTACTCAGCAAGCACTTCACAGTGAGCCACATCCCAGACCCTCGGTAACAGCCCCTTGGAGGCATCTCAGACTAGAGCCTTGAGACTGTAGACTTTGTTCTGTCCAAGCCAGAGTTCAAATCCAACAGTCACCAGGGCCCTGTGACCACCCTCTGGCACCCCCTTTAACAAACAGGCTGAGGCCATGCAAGACTCTGCATTTGGTGACAAGACATGTCTGTAGATTGTGTTTGATCCACAGTCTCTTATCTCTCAAACAGATATTGGTGACCCAGGGTCTGACCTGTTCTCCTGAGCATCCAGTAGTGAGGACACTATCTTCCCAAGCATGCCAGCCTTTGACTGAGTCAAGACCAAGCTACATTGTTTGTTCCTGATGGAATTTTCAGTTTCTGGTTTTGTATTGCTCGCTCTGTGAAGCTGATGTAACAAGTCGACTCAAATGCAAAACCCATCCATCTCAACTTATAAACTAAGTACTGTGGCCTCTGCAATCATTTCTTATCTTTGTATAATTTGTCCCCACATAAATTTGAAAGAATGGTGTGTGTGTGTGTGTGTGTGTGTGTGAGTAGTTTACCAAAGAGGGAAGGTGATGAGTGTTGCTACAGTGGAGACATTGTCATTTCGATGAGATAAACTCCTACTGTCCATGACAACATCAGAAATAATAAAATAGAAAATAAAAATAAAAAGAAACATAAAAGAAGGCAGCAAAGAATGTGTCTCTTTTTTTGTCTTTACTGTGTGATAACTGAGAAGATAATCATCTATAAACTAGGAAAGGAGGCACCAACAGCAACCAGTCATTCTGGCAGTATGGTTAGGTTTGCAGTCCGCAGAAGAGGAAAGAAATACCTTGTCTTTTCTACATGTGATAGGATGTGATAGTCTTTTATGCCACACAGACCAAAGACAGGGACCTCAAGTAGGAAGACCAGGCTGATCCATCTGACCTATTTTCAAAAGATTCTCCAGGCTTTAACCAAAGAAAAAGTCAACACTGGGGAAGCTTCTTAGTGGCTCATCTAAGCTATGGAATCATCTGCTAATGTAACAAACATGTTTGGTAATAATGCTTTTGCACAGCTTGTAATTTTCCCTTCCACCCCCAGGTTTTCTTTAGCCTCTATGGTTGCAAAGGGCAGAAATTTATCACTGTCCTTTGATGTTATCACATGGCCCATTGATCCATGTCTTCTTATTAAACTAGAGAGACCCTTGGTACACACTTAAGGTGATTGTTCTTGAGTCTGGAGCAACAGTGAATTTCTAATTCTTGCTTTCATTAGGTTACGTCCTAAAAATTTAGATGATTCTATCAGACATTTCCTTAAGGAGTAGGTGGATGACATGACTGTCACAAAGATTTATCAGTGAGTATATCTTAAGAACATGGTAGTATTTATATTTTCTATAAATTCTGTATGAAATAAAATTGGTTATATAGCTCCTGGTTGTTATTAAAAATAATATTCTAACATATTACCTTTCAGCTCACTTTTAGAAATTAGGTTCTATAATATTTTTTTAAAAAGCATACTGGTATTATCTATATACTTAATTACAATGTGCTCATGCAGATAATATTTTTGAGGACTACCGTGAAATTACAGGGCAGGAAAGAATTAAAATAAATATCACTGAAAGAATAATGACTATAAAATATACCTTAATATGTGATTTTGTCTCTTAGACACCGGTCTTTCCTCAAGAGGAAATGGAGGGAGATTGGATCTATGGGAAATGGGAGCTAAGCGGAGCTAGGAGGAGTGGACAGAGGTCAAACAGGTTGGGATGAATTATAAGAGATAATATTTTATTTTCAATAAAAATATTTACAAAAATGAAGAAAAGTTATTCTGAAATATGTTATTCATTCTTTGAGAAGTTCAAACACACATAGAATATATTTTAATACCCACCCTTACTACACTCTCCAACTTTTTCCAGAACCATTAGTACATCATCCTCCTCACTTCATGTACTCTTTTATTTCAACCCAGTGATTCCAAGAAAAGTGAATTAAAAGACACAAATGATAAATCCATCTACCAGCAAAGATTGCCTATGACAAACAAAGGGGTATAACTAAAAACATCAAGTGCTCGAATGATTATCTATTTTAAGTTTTTGTTCATAGAAGCATTGTTTGTAATAGCCAGAACCTGGAAGCAACCTGGAAGCATTCTTCTGTTGAGGTGCCCCTCAACAGAAGAATGGATAGAGAAAATGTGGTAGATTTATACAATGGAGTACTACTCAGCAGAAAAAAAAGCAATGGAATCTTGAAATTTGCAGGCAAATGGATGGAACTAGAAGAAACCATCCTGAGTGAGGTAATCCAGTCACAAAAAGACAAACATGGTATGTACTCACTCATATATGAATTTTAGACATAGGGTAAAGGATTACCTGCCTATAACCCTCTTTACCAAAGAAATTAGGAAACATGAAGGACTCTAGGGGATAAATGCATGGAACCCAGGGATGGGAAGGGGCAGGAACTCCTGCATTAATTGGGAGCATGAGGGTAGAGGAGAGGGAGCTGCCAGAATGAGAGGAGGAGAAGAGGAGGGGAGAGGAGGAAATGGAGGAGCAGAAACGTAGAGTTGGGGGAAGAATAGAGGAGAGCAGGATGAGAGATAACATATTAGAGAGAGCCATTATAGGTCCAAGGAGAGATCTGGCACTAGGGAGATTTCCAGAGATCTATAAGGATGTTATGAACTGACAATCTAGGCAATGGTGGAGAAGTTACCCTAAATGTCCTTCCCCTATAATGAGACTGATAACTTTTACATGCCATCCTAGAGCCCTCATCCAGTGGCTGATGGAAACAGAGGCAGACACCCACAGGTATACACTGAACTAAACTCTGGAGTTGCAGAGAGGGAGGAATGAAGATCAAAGGGGCCTGTACCAGGCTGGTGAAACCCACAGAAACTGTTGCCCTGAACAAGGGGGAGTACATGGACCCCAGACACATGGACTGATCCAGACCCCTGAACATGGATGTCAATGAGGAGGCCTCTGCACTCTGTGGGGCCCCTGGCAGTGGATTAATATTTTTCCCTGGTGTAAGAAGGGACTTGAAAAGCCCATCCCACATGAAGGGATGCTCTCTTGGCCAGGACACATTGGGGAGGGCCTATGCCTGACCCAGGATTATGTGGTGGACTTTGGGGAGCCCCCGTTGAGGGACCTACACTGCCTGGGGAGTGGAGGATGGATGGGGTAGGGGGCAGATGAGGAGTTGTGGGGGAGAGTTTGGGGGGAGGGGAGGGAGAGGGAGAAGGGATTGACAAGTGAAGCAAGCTTATTCTAAATTTGAACTAATAAAAAAAGAAAAAAATTAAAAATCTTTTATATTAGAGTTTGTCTTTGTTATGGTAAAGAATTAAGGTCATTCTATAGAGAGATCCTTGTGAAGTTTGTTATGAGATATTTAGAAGTACAAAAACTGATGATGATACAGTCATATGGACACAATGGACAGTAATCATAAGATTTTTATTGGGAAATTTTGCTGTGTTCTGGTTCCTCTCATTTCTCTCTAAAAATCAATATTTATATAGTATTTTATTTTCACTTAACAAGGGTTTATTTTCTTAATTGAATGTTGGTGTTTAAATTGTATTATTGAATGCTCTGGATCAACACAATGGCTTGGTGCTGTGTTCATTGTGTCATACTTTTGGAAAAGTCATATTTGCAAACAAATCAATAATGATTTGATTTTCACAGTTAGTGATCACTTTGGACAGAGAAGACCTGAATACCCTCCATGGAAATAGAAAATGAGACTGGCTACAGAACCCAGCATGACTGTCAACACCTTTCAGTGCCAAGCTGATTTTATAGTTCAGGAAAGTTGGGGGGGAAAAGAAACAAACAAGAAATCTTTCATAACATTCATCTTAAAATGATCATCTTAAAATGATTGCATAATGGCCATCTACATTTATAGAATATCTCCTCTAAAAATTTTAAAGAGAACAGCAAGGTTTTCAGAATGCATTAACTTCATACATGCCATAGCATATTAGAGCTCACAGAACTCGCCTTAGATTGTTTATTTTTCATAGAGGAAAATCAATCACATAAGTTACCATGTGCAAATATTGCTCCTCTTTCTCTTAGAGGATATTGTAATGTGTCTGAAACGTTAGGTCACAGTATATGAGGAAGTTGCAGGCAGAATGGAGAAGGGCTGAGTCAGCTCAGGAATGCATGTAACATTCATCTACTGCCATAGCTGAGGTCACACCTACCACACCACAGGTTCTAAGCAGGATCGCACCATGGTTTCACCCTGGTGCTATACAACTAATACTGGAACATTTATAGATGTCCCTCATTCTTATTTTCTTAAGGTAATTGTTTGTAAAAATAAAAGTTATGCTGTAGTGGCAAGAACCTTTATTCCCAGTACCCCAGGAAGCAGACACAAGTGAATCCCTGAGTTCTAGGTCAACCTGGTCTACACAGCAAGTTCCAGAACAGCCAGGGTTACACACAGAAACCCTGTCTCCAAAAACAAAAACAAAACTCAAAGTCATTCAGACATGTCTTTAAAACAACTACAAGTGTATGTTTCAGTTCAGAACTGTTTATAACCGCTGTGCTAGACAAACCGGAAAAAATGGAAACAATGTAGCATTTGGCAGCTAAACTGTGTTTTCTGTTGTCTTGAGGACAGTGCTTCACAAACATAAACTTTCCCCACTTTTCAATACCCTACTAATTTAATGTTAAGTCCTGAAACACAGGGAAGCGTGGTCATTAAAGCAATCTAGAGGGATTCAATATGAAGTCCCTTTCCCAGAAATACTACCAGTATGTCCCTGAAACACTACTGGAACACTACTAATGTCCCTAGAGAATTCATTCAAAGCTAATTTTCAACTATGGACAAGCCATTGCCACAAATACACAGTCTTCTCTCTCTCTCTCTCTCTCTCTCTCTCTCTCTCTCTCTCTCTCTCTCTCTCTCTCTCTCTCTCTCACACACACACACACACACACACACAATTATTTATTGATGTCTACTTTAAATGACTACCTTTTTTTTTGTAAAGACCACTCAATACTTTCTGATAAAACCTAAAACCCAGATTCAGCTTTGTGGGAACTATGAAAACCTGTTGAATGTAATATGTCATAGCAACCTGGAGAAATTCCTCACCTGTACAAAATGCATTCAAAGTCTCTTGTGTACATATGTACTAGGTGAAACTTGATGAGTGTTGTTTTAGATAGCTCTATTATTGCCTTGAATCTCTCTCTCTCTCTCTCTCCATCCCTCCCTTTCTCATAATAAAACACTGAAACTGACATTACTCAAAATGATGCCATCATTTCATGCCTGTTACCTTCCATCTGCAGAGTTCTCTGTAAATAGGTCATGTATAGATTAGAATATCATTAAAACTCTCACACTGTGAGAAAGGAGAACCACTGATTCACTTTGTTTTAAATATTACTTTTGAAGCTTTACAGATTTTTTTTGTCACTTTGTCTACAGAGAAATGCATTCCTATGATAATTATCTGCTTGCTTTCTGCTTTTCAGAGATTATCAGAAAGATGTAAAATGCATTTATTGACATTTAAAAAGTTACTCTTCTGGCGTCATTATTTGCTAATGAGCTCGTTTTGGAAAGTTTGCAAGCTTAGGTGACAGGATGGCATTTTATCTTGTGAATAAGGTCAACCATGTTACTCATTCTACTGGAGAAAATAAAAAAAGGTGTTTTTGAAAGGTGAAGCAATTAGCTATATTTGACCCAAAGCCTCTTTCAAAATTTTATATACATATATGGCAAGTAGAATATACATAGCTCCTATAGTCTGTTGTTTGGAGTTTCATTAATTTTCATGAATTATCAGGTTGTGCTGGGCAGACAAAGAGAGTCACCCATATTAAAGTGTGTCCTCAAACTGAATTTTAGATTGGCCAATAGTCATAGGTTTAGAAACCACATTCTTAAAAGAAAGTACATAAGCTGCTGTTTTGGCTGTGAATCCCCACCTTCATAATCTTGCTTTTTTAATGAGATCTAGACAGTTGTTAGCAGGCATTCTAGGAATTGGTAATATGATATTTTCAGAGGCCCTAGATGCCAACAAAGGTACCCAAATATTGCTTACTAAGGAATGATGAGGTTTGAAAGTGTTGGAACAGATGTTTGAAATGGTCAAATTTGTTTTATAATAATCTTAGTTTGTGTCACACAAATGAATGGAATAAAGGCATTTAAACACAGAAACAGAGATTTTAGAGTTTTCAACTATGAACTTCTTTTTCCTGCCAAGTGCATTAGTCTCATTACAATCATTTTCAAGTTGATTAAGCTAATTATCATGCTACCATATAAGTGGCGATGTAATTACCACATTATGCTCTGTTATTTGAAAAGAAGGGAAGAAAGCAGCCTTTTCAGTCCTTTCACTGGTTATTCTGGTAACTGATTATATTCATTATGTATGAATTGTCCTGAAAAACAAGCAGTATTTGAAGACTTGGAGTTAAAGCATGTCATGCTTTAGTAATCCAAAGAGCCCAGTGTGGTTATGTATGTCTCCCATAGTACTTTGAGAAGAGTGGTGCAATGGCCATGTAGATGACAGACAACATAAGGGTCAGTTCTATATGTAAGGTTCTGCACTACATAGGTGTCTTAGTTTACTTGTGTGTAGCAGAATTTTTTGTATTGTGCCAGCTGCTCCCAAATAAACAGAGTATTACTATTAATTATAAATGCTCAGCCAATAGCTCAGGCTTGTTACTGGCTAACACTTACATTTTCAATTAACCCATATTTCTTATCTACGCTTTGTCATGTGGCTTAGTACCTTTTCTCAGTACACTATGCCTGCCCATCTTGCTTCTCTCTTTGCCTGCTGGTGACTCCAGACTCTGCCCTTCTTTCTCCCAGCATTCTCAGTTTGGCTCTCCCACCAAACCTTATCCTGTTCGACTACTGGCCAATCATCTTCTTTATTAAATGAATCACAGCAACATATTTTCACACAGTGTAAAAGAATATTCCATACTTGTGCAAAAGAGGTAATTCATGCTCATACCTTATAAGAGACAGAAATTTATTACTATATTTCTTTTAATCTTGTGCTTATTTTGGCCAGAGGACAACAACAAATGTCATTAAAAAACTTTTAAAAACAAATTTACTTGTTCCTTTTATTGAAAAATATATTTTTTCTCACATATTATATCCTGGTTATGGTTTACCCTCCCCTAATTCCTCCCAGTTTTCCCCATCTCCCTTCCTATTTGCATTCATTGACTGTATCACATTAGAAAATGAGCAAGATTTTAAGGGATAATAAGAAAATAAAATAAGGTAAAAATAACTGATCAAAATAGGATAACACACACAAACAGAAAGAAACGAGTTCACGGCACAAGAAATAGAGATGCAGAGACCCACACATTTGTACTCTCAGGAATCCAATAATGGCAAGAAACTAGAAGCCATAATATATTTGCAAAGAATTTGAAAGGTGAAATAAAACAAAAATAAATAAATAAAATGTTAAAAAAAATGCCTGACAGGCCATTATGACTCAAAGAACTTCTAAAGGTGCAGTTAAGTTCATTTTCTGTTGCCCATCTACTGCTGGGCATGCTGCCTACTCCTTAGAGTAATTTCTTTCCCCAGTTAGTGAGACTCCATTGGGGAAAAATAAACTTTCATTTTAAAGTAATTATTAATTGGAGATGGCTTCATTCTTTACAAAGCTCTATCTACCTCTTTTGTTTTTGACAAAGAGTCTTCTGCTGGCATAGAGCTTGCCCCTAAGCTGTCTGATAAGAGTGCCCCAAGGATTTATCCATCTATGCCTTCCCAGGGTAGAGGTTGCAAGTGCATTCTACTCCTGGTAGGTTTTTGCACACAGTTTCCTGGGATTGATCTCAGGTCTTCAAACTTATGTGGCAAGCACTTGACAGACCAAACCATCTCTTCTGTCTCATATGTCCCAGAGTTCTTAGATAGTAAAGGTAAAGAAGGATCCTTTTGGTAACTGGTAAGAGCTGCATCTGAGTTTTCAAAATGTTGCTTTGAATAGAGCAGCCACTGGAATTAAAAGCCAATGAGCTCTCAAATATCCAATGGTAGCTGGCAAAAGAGGCAGGAATCTCTCCAACCAGCTTTTCTCTGAGAAAGCCGTTTCTTATTCATGATCTAGTATTGCCTAAGTGCCCCACCTTACACTTACACTGAGAACAATAGAAATCACAGCAAGGAAATTAATCCCCTTCCTCCTCTTATTATTTTTCCAGTGATATAATATGAGCTGTAAATTGGCCAGGAAACAGGGAGGCAGACGACAAAGATCAATACAAAGAACATAGGATGAGGAAGAGAAGGAACCATGGGTTTGGAGTGATGTTTTAGTGGTTGTGGCTACAGTAATTGAAGGTGAGATCCTATTGCTGAAAATACCATCCTTTGGACTTGGAGGATTCAATCCAGAACTGACCTAGAAACCTCCTTCCTGAGACTAGTTCTCATATACTGAAAGATTCTATACAAACTGCCAAGGGAGAAAAGTAAAGTCCTAGCTTACCTTATTGACTAGGCCATAAAACAATGACTGGTACAGTTTGGTATCTCAGTACGAGCAACAATGGCAATTATAACTGTGGAGATAATCTAATAACAGTCACCCAATTGGACTTCAGAACCTCACAGTAGGAGGTACTTAATGATTAGTACTGCAAACTTTGCCCATATTATGTGGCTGATAAGGCCATGAAGAAGAACCTGCTACTGCCACATTCTTAGAACAGCATTGTTCTAAACTGCATTCATTCTAAGTAGTTATCTTATAATCACAGATAAATTTCATCAAACAAGCTTCTTTACATAGCAGACAGACACTATATAGGAATCTGCAACCATGCAAAATGCAGAGAATAGTTGACTATGGAATGACAAGTTCAACCTGATCCATCTACAACAATCTTAAACAGAGCTGTAAAGTTTGTAAAAACCAGAAAACTAGGACATATATTCTGAGATAGTGTTTTCGATATATGACAAGGAAGCTGTGCCCGTGAAATCTCAAATGAGGACTAAAATATTTATAAGAGCAGTTGACTTTCCAGTGTGGATGGTGCAAATCTCACAAGGTCTATCTCTAGTTGAAAAACAGTAGGCAATTAATGGCAGATGAAAGATGGGAAATACATCTCCTAGGAAGAGACCTTTGATAAGCCATTGGTAGGTTATCCATTCTCAAGTAGTCAAACCTAAACTTATAGGAATATAAGCCTCATTAAATGGACTCATAGGGTTTTATGTCTATATATACGTAATACATTATAGTAAGTGTTTATATTAAATATACAAAATATTATTATACACATATTACAAATATACATTATATATTAAATTATTAAAGAATATTTGGCCATAAACTTGAGGAGGTACATGGGAAAAATTGGAAAAATTGGATAGGAAGGGGAAATGTTGTAAATATAATATGTGAGTGTGTGTATGTGTGTGTGTGAGAGAAAGAGGGGGGGATGGAGGGAGAGGGAGAGAGAGAGAGAGAGAGAGGGAGAGGGAGGGGGAGAGAGAGAGAGAGAGAGGGAGAGAGAGAAAGAAACACATACTGACCTTCCATATGATTCCAGTTCAGTTCTCAGCACCCAACCCACACAAGGTGGCATGCAAATGACTCCAGAGAGCCTCTTCTAGACTCCAGGGGAAACTGCACTCAGATGTGTATGTGTGTAATTACACACATACTTAACATTGCTTTTTCCCAGGGGCAGTCTGCTATCTCATTGGTCTTCTTACCTGCTGGAGAGTATAGGAGACTCTGCTGGAATTGTAAGTTTGGATGATGGAATGTGCATTGTCACACTGCAGAATTCTTTCACATGATTGTCTAATTGTCTGTCTGTATTATCTTCTAAAAGAGAATTGTTGACTTGTGTAAATCATAGTACTATCACACATACTAGTTAAGGTGAACAAGTGTGGAAAAGAGTGAAATGGTGGTAAAGCTTGGCAAAGACATCCCCGATTCCTGAGCAAATTTAATCTGACCACCCACAGGTGACTGGAGTCATCTAACAATGACCTTGACCTCAACCAAAGCCAGGTGATATGGCCCAGGGCTCAGGGAAGAAACAGGAGGCAGTGGCCACCAGAACAACTTAAAATATGAGCCAGTATTAAGAGCCCACAACACCATCTTTCACATCTGATGTTAAAATTTGTTTGTCAGTTATAAACTAGATTGTGCCTTTTGTAATTAGAAAAGCAGAGCACCAGAGAAAGACGCTATGCAACAGAGATCATGTGGAGGTATTTTTTTTTAATTAGAGGAAAGGGAATAGAAAAAGCATAGAGGAGGGGTAGAGACATGCCTCTGGGGACAGGAGAAGCAGAAGAGAAAAGAGAGGCTGGGCAGGGAGAGAGGTAGAGAAGGAAAGGTGGTGAATAGTCAGATGAGAGAAAGAAAGATGGGAGGCAGGCAGGGTTCTTTTAAAAGTGAATGTGCACAGGTGCTCTTAGGAGTTGCAGCTGAGGACTTATCATGTCAGAACCCCAAAGTCAGGCCAGTACAGATAACTGAACGCTAACAGTGCCTCCTACACATAACCTCTTAATATTGGAAATTATCTTGTTAGTTAACTTAATATAAATTATAATTTCAATTCCCCAAACTTCATTGTATTGGTAAATTTAGTTGCTTTTCAAACATTTAAGAATATTGTGGAATACTACAATTTATTCAGCACTTGCTACAGTGGGTGATGAAGCTATCCACCTACTTTCATTGATCTCATCTTCCATCACAACCACCATTACAAGCTGTACAACAATAGTGGTTTTTGTCTCCTTAGATTTCATAGGATGTTGTTCAGATTAGGATATAGGATTCTTCCTCATCTACTTTGTAGGTCAGAATAGGGACCATGATTATGGGATGAAGACAAATAAATTTGGCATTAAAATATTTTATATCCTCAAATATACTTCATCATCTTTTAAATGTAAAACCAAGCAACTGGCTACACATGATATAAAAGTAGGTATTCTGCTTGATCAAAATCTGTCTATATAAATCTTTGAAGTAGCAGAAGTGTAGTTTCTGATGCTATTAGGAGACTACACAGATACAGTCTTATCAATATGACAGCTTAAACAAGAGCCAAACAAGAATCACAACAATAGAGATGCTGAAGTGAATGGGAAATTGCTTACAGATCCTCAACACTGCATAAAGAACTACAGGCTTTTAGGAACAGTGAGAGTAGAGAAATAGTCTTCTTCAGAGACGATTTCACCAAGTAGTCATCTAATTCCTGATGGCCATACTTAAAAACATGCATACATGTAGTATTATACAGAAGGATCCAGTTACATCTAGTATGTATGTTTATAAATAAACATAAATGCTAATAAAAACAACTAATGAAAAACTAGGGTATGAATTTGGCAAGGAGTAGGGAGAAGTCAGGAGGGATGAAAGAGAAGGAAGAAATTATAATTATATATTATATTATATTATAATTATATTATATATATAATTATATTATAATCTTAAAAGTAAAAGAAATAAAACCTAATAGAAGTATCTACGTTATAAGTTGCCTTAGGGGACTATATCTAGGAAGGAAAAGTGGGGGAGTGAATATTTACACAACAATTTCTCTCTCTCTCTCTCCCTCCACCCCCCCCCACACACACAGAGAGAGAGAGTGAGAGAGAAAGAGAGAAAGAATTTGATAATAGTTAATTTAAGGATACATCTCATCTCATAGATACATTTCTTTAGTTGTCCATTACAGACAGCCAACAGTTTAAAGTTGCATAGTATTTTCCTAATGAGAGCTGGTTGGGTGACTATCTTTGATTGTATTATATCAACTGTCTCAATTCTTATGAATATTGTAAGGAATTGAAGGTGTTGGCTTACTGAAAGATCCTAGTTTTGGAGTTAATTTTGTGTTCTCCATATAAGATATAATTTTAAATGCAAAATTTAGGTCATAAAACTGTCCCCTTATCTACAATTCACCTTAGGTTCTGTGACTATTACACCTTCATCCATTGGTCTGCATAGGATAACTAAAACTGTGAGTATCACATACATTGCAAGGAAGTTCTCTGAATTCAAAACATTTTAGCTGACATATCTGTGCTTCTTCTCTATGATATTTTAAATCTTTTTACTAAAATTAAAAAATATAGAGTCCAAGTTTCCATTCATCTCAGTAAAGACCATATACATTGTTGTAAATATCTGAAGTGAAATTGGTACTTATGTGTGAAAATATAAAAAATCCATTTTAAAATTAACTTGTCACTAACACTTAGACTCAATCTTGTACTTGAAGTAATTTCACAGAACTTGAGGAGTGTTTAACATAATTTTCATCTCCATCAGGGATGTGAAGGAGGTGGGTCACATAAACCTTTAACAAACCATGATGAATGATAATTTAAAAATATGTGTCTTAAAATATTAAAACAATTTCTCAATACTACCTGCACTAAATATTTGGTTGCTTTATTTTAAGGCTATTTTTATTTGCTAAGTGTAGGACCTAGTCCTAGTAATGTTTTATTTTCAAGCATGCTTTTTTATAATTCTATGATGATGCTAACAAGAACCATGTATTTAAAGTAAGAAAACAGACATTTTTTAGTATATGCTCTCAACATTCTTGAAGAGGAAGAAGAGAAATGAGGAGGAGGAGAAAGAAGAAGGACTTAATGAGTTTATCTGAAAATAAACTACAGTATTTTCCTCTTTAAAATTAGGTATTAAGATCAACTACGATCTGTTACTTATAAAATTATTTTGAACAAGATCTTGTTTGTCTTTATAAGCAAATCTTACATCATCTAGCTATAAATAGTTCCTCTTGTAACAGAGTTATAGATTCAGAAGTAAGATAAACAACAGATAGAAATTAAGTGAACAAATCACAAAGAGGAAAAGAACTGTCTTTGAGGCTAATGGAATCCAAACTTGTTTTATTTTCCTAAGTACATTGCATATCATTAGAGCAAATATACAACAGGATCTCAGCAACTCGATTTGAAACGAAGAGATTTATGCTACTTAAAATATTGCATAACTAATAGTCTTTCTAAAATAACTTTACTTCTTTATGTTATCCTAAACATAGTATTGCTTCTTAATTTTCATCGGTGAATCCATGTGATCTCAAAAGGAAAGTCTGTGACTGGATTATAAAAGACACATTTTCATTCTCTATATTTTGCTGCCATTCCCTGCTCCTCTGATAGTCACCCTTGCTCATTTTTCTTTATCTTTAGTAGGCACTTCCATTTTAACACACATTTAAAACAATTACATCATTCACTGCCTGGTACATTGTACATTGATGGTTATCTTTTACTCATTCTCCACATCCTTTTATTCAACCAATATTATTTTTTGCTCTTTGAACTATATAATTGGTGGTTTAATATTTTAATAAATAGTTACCATACTCATTTAAGAATATTCCTTTCTTATAAAACTTGATACATTTTTTGAATTAGTAAAGTTTCCTATTTGTACATTCCTACTTTTAAATTTCATCAAATGCTGTAAAGGATTTATAAAATATTTTTAAGTGTTTAAAAGACCTAGAGGAGCCGGGCGTTGGTGGCACACGCCTTTAATCCCAGCACTCGAGAGGCAGAGGCAGGCGGATCTCTGTGAGTTCAAGGCCAGCCTGGTCTCCAGATCTAATGCCAGGATAGGCTCCAAAGCTACACAGAGAAACCCTGTCTCGAAAAACCAAAATAATAAAAAAAAAAACCTAGAGGTTCTGGGAAATTAACTGGATGGGGGAAGTGAGTGTTGTGCAAGCCTGAGAACTTAGAGTAGACTTTCTACCACTCACATAAAGTCAGCCACAGAGACATACCTGTGATCTCAGTTCTGGGGAGATGTGCTGAGCAGCCAGTGCAGTTAAGTTACCTAGTGAATTCCAGGTTCAGCCTCAAAACCTATAAACCTATCTCAAAACATTTTGTTGACAGTGGTGGAGGCAGGCAACCACCACCATCAATATGTTTTCTACACATGCACATCAACTGATATTCCCATTGTCATAAGCACTAGAAGAATGGAGGGAAGGAAGAAGGAATGAAGGAAAAGAAGGAAGAAAGAGAGAAGAAAGAAAACAGAAAGATAGAGGAACCACTAAGATATATCAGTAGCTGTGTTTGCGTTAGTTAAACTTTTTTTTTTTTTTACATTGTTTCAAGATTTATTTTTTGATGTATATAGTGGTCTGCCTGCACGCCAGAAGAGGGCGCCAGATCTCATTATAGATGGTTGTGAGCAACCATGAGGTTGTTGGGAATAGAACTCGGGACCTCTGGAAGAGCAGCTGATCCTCTTGACCTCTGACCCATTTCTCCAGCCCCTGTTTTAGTTAAACTCTTAACTTCTGGACTATCCTTAGGCCTGTTGAAAATAATTATAAAAGTCTGTCCTGTGTTTTATTTTTGAAGGTTTTATTTTTTCTTTCTGAATCTCATCTCTCCTGTTTTTTTCTATACAGAATCTACCCTAGGGGAAAAATGAAGAGAAGATTTTGAGAACTATATGCCAGTTGTTAGAAAACTTGAATACACTAGAATACTAAATTAGAAATGCCTGTTGTTGTTTTTTTTTTCTTCAGAAAATTGAAAATAAAACTTCTTATATCTTACTTTTAGCTTTGCTGGTTCCCATTTCATTTTGATTGTTTTTACCTTTATGTGATTAACTTGCTTTGTTCACAATAATCACAAGGTTAACATAGAGCTTTGAAATAACTTATCTTTTATGGGCTAAACACACTTTCTGCCTTAAAATTGGCCCATTCAGTACTAAGCCCTTTGCAGTCTCTTTGTCCTTGTACAACACACAGTACCTCAATATTGACACATTGTCCTCATGATCACTGCCTCTGCTTTATTAACCAGTATTTTACAAACATCTACTACTTTTCATTTATTTTTCTTATGTGCTTTCTCAGAAGTTACCTATCTTCCAGATTATTATACATATTAAGAATATGTTTCTTAATTATGTCCATGTAATAGATGTCCTATTTGTGTAGATACATTTCTTTTAGTTATCTTAAAATATTGTCTTTTTAATTTTTTTCTTTTGATTCTAACTATTCTCTTTCTCCAATTCTACCAGCCTTCTCAGCCCTTTCTATTTATTTCTTTTGGGTCTTCTAATATTAAAGCCATTCCTCAATCTGTCATCTCTGAATTTAACTTTTAAGTACAAAACTATAAAAAGACAATTTACAAGAATATTGTATGTGTGTTTCGGTGTATGTGTCTATGTGCCACAGTGTGTGTGTGTGTGTGTGTGTGTGTGTGTGTGTGTGTGTGTTCATCTGTGTCTGTCTGTGTGTGTGCCACTCAAAGTGACCACGTATAATGGATTACAGGTTTCTTTTATTTAAAAATTTTAATTGTCCATATGTGAAATGTATTTTCTTAATCTCTATGTAAAATGTTGGTACCTACTGTTTTTAAAAGATTAGTAGATGTGAAGAAACAATGAGAAAAATATTTCATTCAATTTTATGCTTTCTGAAAATAAATGCAGACATTGTCAGAAATGCCTCAAAGGAACTTCCTTTGCTTTGTTATTTGTACTACTTGGATTGAAATAAACTTTATATCCAATATATTCAGATTATGATTTGCCCTCCCCCAGATCATCCCAGATCCTCTCTACCACCCTACGCAGCCAAATCCACACTGCTAACTTTCTATCATTAAGAAATGAACAGACATGTAAATATAACAAAAATAATATACAAAATAAAAGCAAATTTGAATAGAACAAAACAAACAAAAGAACAGAAAAGAGGAAAAGAGCCAAAAACAAGTATGTGAACACAGAGACACACACATTCACATCCATAAAAATTCCATAAAGACACAAATCACAGACTGTGATATAGAAGTGAAAATGTCTGTGGGAGAATATTGTCTAAGAAAAAGCATTATGAGGGAAAAAATAAAACCTCCCAAAATATCAGTGGTTCACTTTGTATTAGCCACTTAATTACAAGCATGGGGCCTGGCTTTGTGTATGGTTTGTATCCCCAGGAAGACTCCACTGGGAAAAAATATATTTTTTTCCTTTTCAAACAGTTATCACTTGGAGGTACTTCTGGGTTAGACATGGACATTTGCCCTCTGCTTCTCTCTGCTCTAGGACCCCATCAGGCTTAGACCAGTGAAATCCGTGAAGTCCTATTCATACTGCCACAGTCTCTTTGAAAGAAACTTGTTTAGTCGTTTCAACTTTGACTACTTTTCTTGTACCCTATGTCTGTATTTTCCCAGTACACTATGTCTGTAACATTCAGTGTCTTCCACACCCCCATAGACAGACTGTAAAGCCTTTTGAAAATAAGTTTTGCTTCACAGGTAAGATCAGTTCCAGTTTTTCTCTTAGGTTTCCTCTCTTTACAGAGGGTAGCAACATTTCTCGACATTTTTGTGAGACAATTAAAGAAACCTGTTGCCTAAATTAAAACTCATTTCAAACAAAAAATAACAAGTTTACATTAGATAATACAAAAAGAATTGGAAAGAGGACTATTATACAGGTTGTGGAGAGTGGAGATGGAAAGCGACCCACCAGAAGGCATGGGGTACTTCAGTAACACGGACTTGGTTTAAACTCTTCCATCTGTGGGTTCCAGTCAATGAAGTGCTCATAGGAAACTGAGAAGCAGAGCTGAGTGTCAAGAGACCACTAACAGAGATGGATACTCTCAGTAAAAGAGAGACAACCCAGAGTACCAGCAAGATGAAGAGCATATTGATCTTCAAAATGAGGAGAATAAAACTCTTCATCATCTTATCATTCAGATGCCTAGAAGCCCCACTGATATCACTAGACCATTTTTATACTCTTGTGATAAAAAATGCAAGAAGGTAAGTGAATCAAGAATGGCAATCATAAAATATATAAAATGCACTTTATGTGTAATTTCCTAGCACCCAGCACTACACGTTTGAGAGACAGGAAAGAGTACTGATTTAATTGAATTGACAACTATCTTAATAGGTAATATGAGGATTAACAAAGTGTGTGTCAGCTAAGGCTCATATCTGTTTTCCCAGCTTATGATATTTAAAAAACTTCTCTGGAGGTACAGCTGGTCATTGAAAATTTTGATGTAAATTAAGAGAGTTAAATGGATGAAGACCTGCAGATATGAAAAATTAAAATTTTCCAACATGTCAATATTTATTTGAGGAATAGACCTTGGCAGGTGGGGTTTCTGCATTGATGTTGCAATGAGTGGGCACACCATCAACCATCCACACGAGAGATACACAGATGGACACCAGAGAAAAAACAGCAAGTAGTGTCAATATAGGCATGGAGATTGCAGTGATGCAGCCCTACCATGGGACAGTTGGAGGCTGGAGGCCCCACAGCTTAGCAACAGACTGTCTCAGAGATCTCAGGATGACCATCAGAGAACTTGGGTTTGGATCTCCATCCCTAAATTTATAAGAAAACTTCATATGGATCTGCTCCTTTGTCCTAAGAAGCAATAATATCATCATAAAGGAAGTTAGCCGGGCGTTGGTGGCGCACGCCTTTAATCCCAGCACTCGGGAGGCAGAGGCAGGTGGATCTCTGTGAGTTCTAGGCTAGCTTGGTCTCCAGAGCAAGTGCCAGGATAGGCTCCAAAGCTACACAGAGAAACCCTGTCTCAAAAAACAAAAACAAAAACAAGAAAAAAGAAAAATAAGAAAGGAAGTATAAATTTACAAGTAGTCTTTAATGTTTCCATGATCAGTGTATAATTTAAGGGCAAAAAAATTTAGTCTTTGTCATTCTTGCCCTGAGGCAAGTCATTGTTACACTGATGCTTCTCTGTAGATCTTTGAGTGAGCCTGCAGTGGAAAGGAAGCTCCCATATGGCCTGAAACCAAGCTTAGACCTTTTACATGTATCCATTTAAATGTTTACTCTAATGAATTAGATGAGGGAAGTCTATGCTCCTAGACTCCTATAGTCCAGGGAACACCATTTTTGAGATCAATTAGTGTTGGTCATAGATTTTTCCCCTTTGTTTTTAATTTTATAATTTTTTCACCTCTATTTGTCATCAAATTCTCAGTTTGCTACTGCTCTGATTGGCTCTTACCCATGTCTGGCCTCAGTCAGGTAATTTATTGACATGTTCTGTTTTCCTTTCTGGTCATATCTTCCAAATCCTGTCTGGAGATCAGTTCATCTCAAGCCATTGGTCATTCTGGCAGGTATTAAGTTCTAGTGGAAAGATGACCCTGACTGAAAACATTTCATCTCTGTAGATAGTCCTAAGATTTGATTTAGGACTTGCTCTAGCCCTTCAGTTTAAGAAAACCTGCTGGTGAAATCTACATAGGGGTGCATTAGGCTATATCAGGTGCCAGTAATTCCCTCTTGCAATTGGGTTTTTGTTGTCAGCCTGACTAACTGAACACACTTTTTTAGTTGTAGCTTCATTGTTTTATTTTATTTAGTTAGCATATTTGCTGTACACTTGCTATTTATGTCTTATGGTATGAATATTTTTCTTCCAATAGAATCACTGTATTTTCTTTTATACCCATCTTAGCTTTAATAAGGAATTGCCCTCTATGTGACATGAGTGAAGATGTCTTCAACATAATTTTCCTTAATTTTTATTGAAGTTAGTAAGTTTAACTTGATATATTAAAATAACATGTATCTGATTCACCAAATTCTTTGACGATTTAAGGAAGAGATCTATTTATTGATGAGCAATTCACTATGTTTTCTGAAGGAATTTTAAGGAGTGCCTGAATAAACATCCCTAATGAAAAATGTTGGCTATGTTTAACTCTTTAGGTGAAACCTTAGCAAGTTTGTTGCCATACCAGTAACAGAATTCAGTTTTAAAATAGTATTTTTATCTTTCTGTTTTTTTCCATTCTATTACAATATTTTACAACTCCTTTTAATGTACAGATATCTTTACACAATCCTTCCAGGGTTCCTTCTTACACACAGACTCTGACATGTTGACATCTGAGAACAGCATTATGTAGAACAGCTGTGAGGAGAACCATTTAATACAGTGCCAGTGGAAAGAGTTGCTGCAAAACAGTGGCTGACAGGTGTAGAGGAGTAACAAGGCCTCATCGTAGGTCTGTAGACTTTCACCCAGGATGAAATCCAAAACTGTTTAGAATATTTTTCACAAAGTACCATGAAAATGAACTTCTTCTGTTTACCATAAATAGGAAATGAGTGACAAGGTAAAAGAGGGCAAACAGGAATTCTGTGAGGCAGTGACTGTGACAGTCCAGGCCTTGAGCAATACCTTCCAATTCCAGGATGGAAGCTCTGTTAATGTCGAGGTGCCAATCAGGACATAGAGGACCCTTCGCTAACTGATCTCAAATCAGTTCCTGTAGGTCTATCGTTCAAAGATGCCACGGGATCTTCTAAAGGAGGGAAACCATCAACATTACCACCCAGACGTGATGTCTGTGAGCCACACCAATGACAAGCATGGGGCAATCACCCTAAAAACGAAGTAGTGGCACTTACACTTTGTCAGCAACCAACTGCTTCTCAAGTGGACTTAAGACTTGCTCAACAAGAGGAAAATTATATCACTATTAGAAACCTAGCTAACTCCCAGAATTAGTGAATTCTTCCATCCTGGAATAGAACCTACAACTGCCAGTTTACTAAATTGGCATAACCCTTTATTATAATTATTTTTCTTACACCCACAAATAAGTGTAATGATCATGTCTCATCAAGTAAACTTCACTTTGTAACAGGAGACCATTACAGAAAACCACAGTCAATCAAAACACAGAGCTGTGGAGCCTAGTCACATTAAATATATCTACAAAACACCACCACATATAAGGCTCAGAGCATTTCAGAAGATGAGGAAGAAAGCTCATAAAAGCCAGGGAATTGGTGTATTTGCTGTAAGACTGTCTCTTTATTAAATTCTGAATCTACACCACCAACATGTCTACCTAAATTTGAGCTGAACAAGGACAATAGCAATAGACTGGCTAAAGTAGATAAGGGAAATCCCAGGTCTCTTCAATGCATGGAAAACTATGGACTGTTGAGTGGAGACGAAATAGTCTTCCTCAGGGTAGAGTGTATGAACTTTTTACCCCAAACCAAATGGCCAACTTTTAAAAATATATTAAAGTAACACACAGAGTGATCAGGTTGTATCTATGTGCTTAGGAATAAATATGTTGTGAGGCTTAATGAGAGAATGACAGCACAAGCGTTTCTCTGGGTCCTAATGCCAAAACTTTATTTAGGGTGTGAACAGTTAGGCTATAGCTAAGAGAAGAGCAAACAGTATCACCAAAAGGGAGAGTTTCGATTTTGTAGGGTGATTTAAGTTGGGCAGGAGAGTAGTGAGAAAGTGTTAAGGACAAAGAAACCATTCCAACCAAAGGGACTTAGGCAAGCAGTATTTTCCCAGAGGTGGACAGTTGGCCTTCGGGCAGCAAGAGGCTGCATTCATGCTCTTCTGCAGAGGTGGTGGCTCAGCAGATTTGTGAGAGGTGCAGAACCTTCAGTTTCCCTTCCCAGGAGGGCTGAGTCTCACGTCTCTGGAGGGCCATCCATCCTTGTGTCCTAGGTGACTCAACCTTGTGGCAAGATTTACAAACGTATATATGTATATGCATGCAATCATAAGAGCAACAGCAGTTAAGAATTAAAGAGGTCATGAATTTGAAAGAGAGCCAGGAGGGGTATATGAAAGGTTTAAAGGAAGGGAAAGTAATGCAGTTATATGACAGTATCAAAATATTAGAAAAAGAATTTTAAAGATAAGTGTGTTTCCAATCTGTGAAGTCATTGAACATGAATTTGAGATGACAGGAGCATAACATTTCAGAGTAAACAGTGAGTCCTTGAGTGTTGAAACACATCATGTAATTTTGATGAAAAACAAACATTTAGAGCTTTGTCTTCACACTCTCCTGTCATAACTAAATGTACTTAAGCAGATATTTAAGAAGCTGCTAAAATGATGGTCCCATGTTCTAACACTACTGGAGGGTGACGATTTCAGCTGAGATCTTCCAGTACCAGTATGGTAAATTTTAAAGCACCTGTCTGCATCAAGATTCCTTTCCCCAGGCTGCCAAGTTGTGTAGTCTCTCCCCTCTGGGTACAGAACAAGTGACACATACCATGGGATACTACCATTGCATTTAAACCACTGAGTAATTTGATTTACATCCAAATGGAGATTACTCACATATGCAGGATTTTATCAGGCAATGTGTACATATGATGAGTTTACCTAAATTCTTTTTGCTGTTAGCCTCAAAAACTCATCATTTGGATTTATACCATTGAAAACAAGAACAAAAATTCTGCTGACAACCAATAGGTCTTTGGAAAGGACATGGCCTGAAGTGAAATGACAAACCTGGACAAACTCAGACTCCAGCCTGCTGAGTATGTTTGGAGAGGGTGTGCATAACCTATACTGGAACTCTTTATTCTGGAAAATTTTTACAATAAATTGACATTGCTTGAAATGTCTGTGCCTGCAGCAATTTGTTTGGGAGTAACAGAAAACAGATGGACAAGCCTCCCATGCTAGGATCTGTGAACTTTTTAGACAGTGTTACCATTCCTGTGTAAAGACAGCGACACAATGTGGTGATTTGCTGAGAAGTCAAATTCTTTTTTTTTTAAATTTATTTATTAGTTCTAGTTAGGGAACAAGCTTGTTTCACATGTAAGTCCCTTCTCCATCTCCTTCCCCTCACCCCCGTTCCTCCTCCCCCACCCCCACCCACAACTCCCCATGCAGGGTAGGGTTCTCAATGGGGGCTCTGCAAAGTCCACCAAATCTTCCTGTGCTGGTCCTGGGCCCTTCCCCATGTGTCCAGGGCCAGAGTGTAACCCTTCGCCTGGGATGGGCTCTCAAAGTCACTTCTTGCACCAGGGAAAAATACTAATCCACCACCAGAGGCTCCCTGGAGTGCAGAGGTCTCCTTATTGACATCCATGTTCAGGGGTCTGGATCAATCTTGTACTGGCTTCCCTGACAGCATCTGGAGTCGATGTGCTCTCCCTTGTTCAGGCCAACTGTTCCTGTGGGTTTCTCCAACCTGGTCCAGACCCCTTCGATCTTCATTCCTCCCTCCCTACAACTAAATTCCAGATTTCAGCTCGGTGTATATGTGTGGATATCTGTCTCTGCTTCCATCAGCCACTGGATGAGGGCTTTAGGATGGCATAAAGAGAAGTCATCAATCTCATTTTAGGGGAAGGGCTTTTAGGTTATCCTCTCCTCTCCACCATTGCCTGGATTGTCAGATCATGTCATCCTTGTAGGTCTCTGGAGATCTCCCTGGTTCCAGATCTCTTCTTGGACCTATAGTGGCTCCCTCTGATATGGTATCTCTCATCCTGCTCTCTTTCCTCTATTCTTCCCCCACCTCAATATTTCTGCCCCTCCATTTCCTCTCCTCTACTCCTCTTCTTTTGCTCTTATTGTAGCAGCTCCTTCCCCTCTACCCTCATGCTCCCAATTAGTTCAGGAGTTCATGCCACTTCCATTCCTGGGGACCATTTATCCCTTAGAGTCCTTCATGTTTCCTAGTTTCTTTGGTGAAGAGGATTATAGGCTGGTAATCCTTTGCTGAAACTGAAAGGCTTCTGCAAGGTAAAGGAAACAGTCAGTAGGACAAAACGACCACCCATTGAATGGGAAAAGATCTTCACCAATCCCACATCTGACAGAGGACTGATTTCCAAAATATATAAGGATCTCAAGAAGCTAGCCACCAAAACACAAAACAATGAAATTAAAAAGTGGGTTGCAGAACTAAATAGAGAATTCTCAACAGAGGAATCTGAAATGGCTGAAAGACACTTAAGAAAGTGCTCAAAATCATTGGCCATCAGAGAAATGCAACTCAAAACAACTCTGAGATACCACCTCACACCTGTCAGAATGGCTAAAATCAAAAATACCAATGACAATCTATGCTGGAGAGGATGTGGAGAAAAAGGAACACTCCTCCATTGCTGGTGGGAGTGCGAACTTGTAAGACCACTCTGGAAATCAGTATGGCGGTTGCTCAGAAAAATGGGAATCAGTCTACCTCAAGATCCAGCCATTCCTCTCTTGGGTATATACCCAAATAGTGCATGTTCATACAACAAGGACATATGTTCAACCATGTTCATAGCAGCATTGTTTGTAATAGCCAGAACCTGGAAGCAACCTAGATGCCCCTCAACTGAAGAATGGATTGAGAAAATGTGGTATATTTATACAATGGAGTACTACTCAGCAAAAAAGCAATGGAATCTTGAAATTCGCAGGCAAATGGATGGAACTAGAAGAAACCATCCTGAGTGAGGTAACCCAGTCACAAAATGACAAACATGGTATGAACTCACTCATATATGAAGTCGAATTCTTTAATCAGTTTTCTACTTATCTAGATTTTAGGCAAGGGAGTTACAAGTAAAACATCATCTAACCCATTACTTTTAGTGCTGCACCATGAGGCAGTGTCACCTATGAAATGGAAAAGACAGATCATCTGCCGGCTTCCCACAAGCATCATTAGAGAACTCATTTAGGTTGAGAACTAAAATCTATGCCTATGATTACGATTTTCAGAAAGGTTAACTTTGTAGTGTTCAAGTATTTATGCACATCTTTTTGACATCCCCAGGGGACAGTAATATGTCAAATTAGTTCATATAAGCAAAAAGTCTTTGAGACTTGATTCTCCAGCTTGACTTCTAGATGATCATCAGCTATAATTAGCATTATTAAAGTATAAAAAGAAGCTAGCAATATGTTACAATTATTGTGGCTCTATCAATTGAGGTCGTTACAGTGTTGCAAAATGTTTTGTACATATGGGACTTTTCTATGTACATTTGTATATAGCTGCAGACTCATTAGCTCAATTTCCCCAAATGAAAACATCAAAGAGCACATTTTAATTTATGTGACAATGACATATTTTAATGTACAAGACACTTATTTCATCCAAGAGGAAATACTCCTACAGGTGAATAATGAGTGATGAGTCAGAATAGATAGAGAGAATGTTAGGGTATGTTTAAACACAATCCTACACAGATGATTTTGTAAAATATTTATTGAGTATTTTCTACAAGATCAGCACAACATGAAAAGGAGTACAATGATACATAGTTTTCATTGTTCTTTATTATCTGAATTCTCACTATTACATGTTTTAACTTAATATGAACAGGGTGTATGAAAATCACTCTAATTTATTGGAAAAATGTTACTAAAATCTTTGACTTTGTGTGCATGTATAACTATTTAATTCCATGTTATTATAAAGTTTAACCATAAAATGAAAGCAATGCAGTATGCACTCTAGCATATTTAAGCATGAATACATACATATAAATGCCATCTTGTCTAACAGTCACACAATTTTCCCTTAAGTGATTTAAAGTAAGCTGGGTCACCAGGGTTACTTGTCAAAAAATACTTAACTGTGCAATTCCTAAGAGAGTGGCATTATTTCATTTTTGTATCTAAAGCTTTTATCTTTGAAATGATAAGTCAGATTATTTTAAATGTCAACACATTTTCCTAACACACTTTAAAAAAATGCAGGCACAAAGCTGGGATAAAACATAGCAATGAGATTCTGTATCTCTTCAGTGTGTTTACCAGGGACACCTTCCTTGCTTCAGATTTTGGATAAATTTGAGTTATGTGCACCAATGCTTTGTGGCATTTCTTACCTGTAAGACTAAATCACTGCTTTGTGTATTCCACTTGATTTTATTCTACTTATGTTTTGAAAAATGCAGTCATGTGATTTCCCTCATATGATTAAACAAGCAGACATTGCCATTCTCCCCAACTGAAGCACTGTTCCAGAAGGTTCCCATATTATCTCTCCATTACTGTTAAGTCTTTTTCTCAGATGGACACACTGTCTTGGTGTGGATACCCAAAATTAACAGGGCCTCTTATGAAATGGACATTTTTCATGAAGTAAGAATATCTGTCATGATATTATGGTATATATTCATAAGAAATACCAATAATTTTGTCCTAATCAGCTATTTGCTCTACTCCTTTAAAGACATGGTATTGTTTGAAGACCATTAATTGTTCTTTTTCTTTCTCCATCTCCGTCCTTGATCTCTCAACTTTATACCCACTGAAAATATCATCTTTAAACAAAATTAAACGCCCATTATGCAGGAAGTTCATACATGTTTGTCCCAAGCATGATGGCACATTCAAATAAAATATCTTATAAAATTCCATCAGAAAATCTGACTTAGATTCAAGAGGTCATAAACCTACTAAGGTTACTTAATTTATTTTCTTTTCCCCACTTTTTTATTAGAAAGAAAATTATTTTACATGTCAATCCCAGGTCCCTCTACTGCCCCTCCTCCCCTACCCCCCCCAACTAACGCCCTATCCATCCCATATCCTTTCTGCTCCTCAGGGAGGATGAGGCCTTCCAGAGGGGGTCTTCAAAGTCTGTCATATTTTTGCGATAGGGCCTAGGCCAACCCCATTGTGTCTAGGCTCAGGGAGTATCCCTCCATGTGGGATGGGCTCCTAAAGTCCATTCCTATGGTATCGATAAGTACTGATCCACAACAAAGGTCCCATAGATTTCCAATGTCTCCTCACTGACACCCACATTCAGGGGGTTTTGATCAGTTCAGTGCTGGTTTCCCAGCTATCAGTCTGGGGACCAAGAGTTTTCCCTTGTTCAGGTCAGCTGTTTCTGTGGGTTTCACCAGCCTGGTATGGACCCCTATGCTCATCAGTCCTCCTTCTCTGCATCTGGATTTCAGTTCAGTTCAAGGTTTAGCTGTGGGTGTCTGCTTCTACTTCCACCAGCTGCTGGATGAAGGCTATATGATGGCATATGAATTAGTCATCAATCTCATTATAAGGAGAGGGCATTTAAGGTAGCCTCTCCTCTGTTGCTTAGATTGTTAGTTGAGGTCATCTTTGTAGCTCTCCAGACATTTCCATAGTGCTTGACTTCTCTTTGAACTTATAATGTCTTCCCTCTATTATGGTATCTCCATTCTTGTTATCTTCTATTCTTTCCCCAACTCAACCACCCCATCCCATCATGTCTTAATCTCCCCTCCTCTTCTACCCTTCCCATTCTCTTAGTTCCCTCTCCCCTCCCCATGCTCCCAATTTGCTAGGAGATCTTGTCCTTTTCCCCTTCTCCAGGGGAACATGTATGTCTGTCTTAGGGTCCTGCTTGTTTACCAGCCTCTCTAGCAGCCTGGGCTGCAGGCTGACAATCCTTTCCTCTATGTCCAAAATCCACATACGAGTGAGTACATACAATGCCTGTCTTTTTGTGACTGGGTTACCTCGGACAGAATGTTTTATTTTACTTCAATAAATTTGCCTGCGAATTTCAAGATTGCATTGCCCCCTTTTTTCCCCCACTGAGTAGTACTCCATTGTGTAAATGTACCACATTTTTTTCTATTCATTCTTCAGTTGAGGGCATCTAGGTTGTTTCCAGGTTCTGGCTATTACAAATAAGGCTGCTATGAACACAGATGAACAGATGCCCTTGTTGTAGGAAAGTGCTATTTTGGGGTATATGCCTAAGAGTGGAATTGCTGGATATTGTAATTGACTGATTCCCATTTTCCTGAGGAATCACCATACTGATTTCCACAGTGGCTGCACAAGTTGGCACTCCCACCAGCAGTGGAGAAGTGTTCCCCTTTCTCAATATCATCTCCAGCATAAACTGTCATTGGTGTTTTTGATGTTAGCCATTCTGACAGGTGTAAGATGGTATCTCAGATTTGTTTTGATTTGCATTTCCCTGATGGCTAAGGATGTTAAACACTTTCTTATGTGTCTTTCAGTCATTTCAGATTCCTCTATTGAGAATTTTCTATTTAGTTTTGTACCCCATTTTTTAGTTGGATTGTTTGGTGTTTTGGAGACTAGCTTCTTGAATCTTTGTAAATTTTGGAGATCAGCCCTCTGTGGGATGTGGGTTGGTGAATATCTTTTCCCAATCCATGGGCTGTCATTTTGTCTTCTTGACTGTGTCATTTGCCTTACAGAAGCTTCTCAGTTTCAGGAGGTCCCATTTATTAATTGTGGATCTCAGTGTCTGTGCTATTGATGTTATGTTCAGGAAACGGTCTCCTGTACCAATTAATTCAAGGGTATTTCCTACTTTCTCTTCTAATAAGTTCAGTGTGGCTGGGTTTATGTTGAGATCTTTGATCCATTTGGGCTTAGGTTTTGTGCATGGTGATAGACAGGGGTCTTCTGCAGTCTTCTACATGCTAGCATCCAGTTATGCCAGCGTCATTTGTTGAAGATACTTTCTTAATTTCATTGTATAGCTTTGGCTTCTTTGTAAAAAATCAGGCATTCATAGGTGTGCGGGTTATTATCAGGGTTTTCTACTGGATTCCATTTGTCTACCTGTCTATTTTTATGACAATATCAAGCTGTTTTCTGGACTATAGCTCTATAATAGAACTTGAAATCAGGCATGGTGATGCCTCCAGAAGTTTGGAAGCAAATTCACCCCAGAGGAGTAAACACCAGGAAATAATCAAACTGAGGGCAGAAATCAATAAAGTTGAAATGAAGAAAACAATTCAAAGAATCAATGCAACAAAGAGTTGGTTCTTAGAGAAAATCAACAAGATAGACAAACTTTATTCAAACTAACCAAAAGGCAGAGAGCGACCATACAAATTAACAATATCAGAAATGAAAAGGGGGACATAACAAGGAACACTGAGGAAATCCAGAGAATCTTCAAGTCATACTTTGAAAACCTGTACTCCACAAAATTTGAAAATTAAAAGGAAATGAACAAATTTCTGGACAGATATCACTTACCAAAATTGAATCAAGAACAGATAAGCAACTTAAACAGATCTATAAGCTCTAAGGAAATAGAAGCAGTCATCAAAATTCTCCCAACCAAAAAAAGCCCAGGGCCAGGTGGCTTCAGTGCAGAATTCTACCAGAAATTCCAAGAGGAGCTAATACAAATGCTCCTCAAATTGTTCCATACAATAGAAGCAGAAGGTTCATTGCCAAACTCTTTTTACAAGGCTACAATTACCTTGGTACCTAAGCCACACAAAGACACAATTAAGAAAGAGAACTACAGTCCAATATTCCTCATGAACATTGATGCAAAAATACCCAATAAAATACTGGCAAACAAAATCCAAGAATATGTCAGAAATATCATCCACCATGATGAAGTAGGCTTCATCCCTGGGATGCAGGGTTGGTTCAAAATTCAAAAATCTGTCAAAGTAATCCACCATATAAACCAACTGAAGAAGAAAAACCGCATGATCATCTCACTAGATGCTGAAAAAGCCTTTGACAAAATCCAACATCTCTTCATGATAAAGGTCCTGGAGATATCAGGAATAAAAGGAGCATACCTGAACATAGTAAAACAATATATAGTAAGGCCAACAGCCAACATCAAACTAAATGGAGAGAAACTCAAAACTATCCCTCTAAAATCAGGAACAAAACAAGGCTGTCCACTCTCTCCATATCTCTTCAATATTGTCCTTTAAGTTCTAGGTAGAGAAATAAGACAACAAAAGGAGATCAAAGGGATACAAATTGGAAAGGAAGAAGCCAAGCTTTCACTGTTTGCAGATGATATGATAGCCTACATAAGTGAACTGAAAAACTCTACCAGTGATATCCTACAGCTGATAAACACCTTCAGCAAAATGGCAGGACACAAGATTAACTCAAAAAAAATCAGGAGCCCTACTATATATGGATGATAAATGTGATGAGAAAGAAATCAAAGAAACATCACCCTTTACAATTGCCATAAACAACATAAAATACATTGGGGTAATGGTAACCAAAAAAAGTGAAAGACCTGTATCACAAGAATCTTGAGTCTTTAAAGAAAGAAAGAAGATACCAGAAAGTGGAAGGATCTTCTGTGTTCTTGGATAGGTAGGATCAACATAGAAAAAATGGCATTCTTACCAAAAGAAATCTACAGATTCAATGCAATCCCCATCTAAATCCCAGCAGAATTCTTCACAGAACTTGAAAAAACAATTCTCAACTTTATATCGAAAAATAAAAGACCCAGGATAGCCAAAACAACCCTGTACAATAAAAGAACCTCTCTTTAAACTTTGAAAATACAGACAAATCATATGTATCTGTATCAAAACAATCCTTAGTTGGCCTAATGGGAGCCAAGTTCATGGCAAATAGGTAAAACTAGGTGAATATTAACTAATAATATTTTTATTTTACTTATTTGCCATGAACTTGGCTGTTACTGTTAATTTTTTAGGGAACTTAATTGGTCACATGATTATAAAGTGATCTATTCAACAAAGTGCTGGGGATCAGACCCTAAAATCAAAGAATCTTCTTAAAACATATGCATCACAGAATAAATGGAATCTGTAAGTAACAGGGGAGTCAGAGCCACAACCGGACATCACTCATCACCAAATGAAACCTCCGTTTTCAGGAATAGGTAATATCTAATAGAGATGGTGGCCAAAGAGGCCTCATAAGAACTCTGACCCCCCCCAAAAAAATCCTCATGCTATTGCTAAGGCTATTGGTTGCTTTCCACAAATTAATAGTTAATGTCCTATTGCTGAAGATAAACTCACTGAACAAGGAAAAGTGAAGCTGATGTCAATCTATAATCTCTGCCCTTACTAATTAGTACTTGTGCTGGAAATTACTCTGCATGCTTTGAAAGGAGAAAGCTAAATACTAACCCAGCTACTAAACCATTGGGTTATCTGCTTGCAAGATAGGCTGCTGCAATAGTGTTACAAAGCCTGTGGGACTAACGATCCAGTACCTGTTTGGACATAAGGTCTACTCCATGAGATGGAGATGGAACCTATGTTTAACACTGCTAAGGTGTCCAAGAACCTGAGAACAAATAGGCCATGGTCTTAAGAGAAATCAAACAACCAAACAAATACAGCTGCTTTGCAAAAGAAGCATAGCAATTAAATGGGGGGGTCCCTATGCTCATAGATCAGTGTCATCACTGAGAAGATTATTTCTATAGTAGATGGGAATAAATACAAAAGACC
Organism: Cricetulus griseus; assembly: GCF_003668045.3. Lineage (NCBI taxonomy): Eukaryota > Metazoa > Chordata > Mammalia > Rodentia > Cricetidae > Cricetulus > Cricetulus griseus. The sequence continues at coordinate 355,255,712 of NC_048595.1, read as the reverse complement.
ACAGCAGGACAACTTCTAGAGTGAAAGACCTTGGAATATTCAGCCTTAAATGGGGAGTCTGGATCAATCCCCTTTCCTCAAGAATCAGAGAACCTTACAGAAGAGGGAGGAGGCAGGGAAAAAATAAGTATCAGAGAATACAGAGCACACCAAGTAAACAATGTCCTCTGAACACAGCAAGGCCAATGCTCATAGGAACTCATAGTGTGCACTGGGCCTGCACAGTTCTGGGGAAATCCTGTCCCAGCATTGAGAGCTAAGTAGACACAAGCTCACATCTTTAACCCAGAAGCAGAGTCCAAATGATAACTTCTCTCAATGGAAAATTATTTTCTCCAGCCCAGCTTCACTGGGTATACAAACCACTTTTAAGGTCAGGCACAATGTCCAGCAGTACACGGCCAGCACAAAGTAAAATCAATAGCTTTTTTTTGGTCTCATAATGATTTTTCAGGGCTTTTTTATTTTTATATTTATTTATTCTATTATTTATTTATTTTATTTCTATATCTATTTTATTTTTATATTTATTTTTTCTATTTTATATTTATTTATTATATTTATATATCTATTTTTCTTTGAGTATATAGGCATCCCATACCTATATGTGTTTCTTCAGTATTTTTATAGGCTCCTTTCCTTCTGGATTGTTTCTCCCCTTGTTTCCTTTGCTTTCTTCTGTTTGTTTAAATGTAAGTTCTGAATTTTCTTCATTTACCCAATTATATTTAACTTATTTTCTGTTCTGAATCTAGTTCAGTTTCTTGGAACCAATCTGTAGGAAACAGCTTTACAGACTGAATTACCAAAAAACCTGGAAGCAAACTAACCAAAGGCCAAGTCTCTAAGATACATACATTGCATTACTTGCAGTGAGTATATATGAAATGATTTGTACAGTACGGTTAGTGGTTACATTGTTCTTCTCACATGCAAATAAATATGTGTGTTCACATGTTTGTTTTACAGTTCTTCCATTGTTTGTTTAATTTGCTGGTTTATTTCTTTTCATTTTACTTAATTTCATTTTAATACTATTATTTTATTAGATTGCCTTCTTGTATCCTAAAGAGAAATATAAAGGGTGTGGCATAAAGAAAAATAGCAAACTGCCCAGGGAAACAGTGCTTAAATGTGACTGTATTTATAGATATGCCACATCTGCTTATTGCATTAAAACCTCATGCATATCTGTTTGTGCAATTAGTGCTATAGTCAACATGTTAAGCTAATAATTGTATTTATATGTTACAAGTAAAAGTTATTTATTCATGATATGAAAATAAGAAAAACGTAGATTGAAACATCTAGTTTTATTGATTTTGATCAAAGCAAATCATCATGTAACCAAAAGTCTCTCCCCAAAATAGGATAGTTATGTATCATCATCCACACCCTTAATCTCTAAGACTGGAGTTGTATGTTATTGAACCTGTAACAGTAAGCTTTACAAATGTCTGATCAATAGCTGTGATTTTTTTCTCATTTATATTTCGTGCAATCATATCATCTGAGAATAGAAGACAGTTTCATTGTTTTTCTTTACGACTTAATCCAACTCTTTCAATCATACCTTTGAAGAATTGTAAAGTTGTTGTGGTAGTCAGCAAGCATTCGTGCTTATCATCAAAAGACATCCAAGGCAAGAATTTAATATTTTTGTATTCAGAGGATAATGACAGGTGTGGAGTTGAGGTAGATAAGACTTTGTGTGTTTTTTGTATGGGTGCCCACAAATAGAGAGGTCTTAGGGCAATATTTGGGTATTTTCTTCAACTGTTTATCAACTTTATTTTTGGAGACAGTTTATCCCACTATCAGAAGTTCACTGATATGCTGGACTGTTTAGCCAGAAAGCCCTAGATCTAGTCCTACAATCACAAACAAATATTACCCACATGCAGAATAGCACAAGAGGTAGAGATCTGAGTTCAGGCCCTAATGTTTGTGTAGATAGCCTTTAGAATTAAAAAATAATAGCTTTACAATTTTTCTGATAGCTATTATTTATAGATAATTCTCATATTTTTATCTAACACCCAAATATCATATAAAAAGCCCTCACAGGCTGATGAACATTTCTCATTTCTCTGTCAATGTTTTCAGTTACATTAGTGGATTTTAATGGGATGAACCTGCATATGTGGAATATTACATTTCAACTGTTTCCTTCATTGATAGATCTTACTTTTGCTTAAAATGCCAGGTTAATTTTCAGTGTAGTTATGGTTTGCTTTTCTCTTTCTTTTAACTTCTGTGATTCTTGATACCAAGCTTATTTTGTCCCAATAAAATGACTGAGGAGATTTGTAATCTTCTTTTATCTTAAGTGGTTTGTTGCAATAATACATGTTATTTCATTCATAAAGATTTCTAAAAATTATCAGTTAGTTCATTCACTACTTGAATAGTCTCGGCATGATCATTTAAATCAAGAATTATATTTTATTAACTCATATAATGCAACTCAGTTTGTTTTTGGAGATAGCTTATTGACTACATTTTGTCGCGCCTATCTCGACCAGCAAGAAGGACACGACCACGACTCTTCTTCAAGCAGTTTATTCAGGAACCTTGTACATCAGCACATCAGCTTCTCTCTCTACTTCTACCTCAGCTTCTCTTTCTATTAGCCCTCCCCTCCCCCCCCAAAGCCCTTAAAAGCAAGTTCCTTACCCAATTACCTCATGCCACCAGGCAATCCTGGATAGGTCACAGCTAGAGGAGGCACACCAGATCCACTAAGTGCTTCTAAATAAGGCTTGTTTACAGCTAAACTCGGTCTCCCTGGTATCCAGCCAGGCGCCATCTTGGGGCTGTGGCTCCCCACAACATTTTAAAATTATTTCTATTTTATACAGATCTTATGAATAATTATCCCAATGTTGTACAGATAATAATTTCTGCTAATCAAATAATTCTGTTTTCATTTGCAATCTGTGCAGTGAAAATCCCACTTGCATTTCTGATACTGTCTGTACTCTTCTTAATTGGTTGACAATATTGTAGAAAAGGAGGAGGTTTTGGATTAGTGACAACTAACCAGAAAGTCACCAGTAAGCTTTTTTTCACGGGGATGGTCTGGGGAATCTTTTCTTTCCCAAATGGTGTGAAATGAACCATGAAAGTCAGCAACATCTGACATTCTCTCCTCCCAAGAATATGTAAGAAAATTAAATTAGTATTAAATAGCTTAATGATACAAGATTGGTCCTCATCACAAGTCACCCTCATCTCAAATCCTTCAACAAAAGAAATAGTGGATGACTCTGGACTGCTTCCTGATTAATGAAGAACCTTCCCTGGAGTTATGGAGGAAATGTGAGTCTTCTTTCAGATATGGTTGCATTTTTCTTGACATATTTGTGTACATAATATGTGTGATAACATACAATTAAATTTTATTTGTGTGTTTTTTGGGCAATGACAGAGGCATGGTCACAACATGTCCATACTGTCCAAATTTCATCATGTCAGCATGGTGAGTGTACTAAAGTCCTCTATTCTGTGGGGATATTCACAACACATGAACCCAACATGACAATCACCTTTCTGTGCCAAAGAACACCAGGATGCAAATTGTGTATCCGGCTACAACCCATCAACCCTACTTCCATATCCATGTAGTAGTTACATAGGATGTGGGGGATCAGTCTCAGTTTTTCAAGTTATGAACTTCATTCTGAAGCAACACTTCTTTCACTAGTTTCTGCTTTGTTTGTTTTGGATTTTTGGAGTTCATGATTGTGGCCAGGCCTCGACAACTGATGTCCAAAATTAACACCCATCTGGAAGCCCATGGTCTTCATGAATGACATGGATCAAAACTGGCCAAGATTCTGAAGACTCAATTGCTGATTTCACCAATCAGGAAATAAGCCAAAGCTAATAGTTTAAATTGAAAGCAATGGCTCAAATGTGCTACAGTGGCTGTGCCCCAGCATTTATGAGAAAACTTCCCTTAGAAGTTTAAGCAGTGGACAATCACAGCTGAAAATTGAGTTAATATATCCCAGAACTATCTTTCCAGTTTATGTAGCACATTTCCCACCACCTAAATGGATTGTGTCACACTGTGTACAGCCAATTGAACCATTGTTTTGGTATTTTGTCAAAAATGCCATCATGATGGATATAAAGTACTTCCAACATAACAATTACTACAGTAATTGTAGCTTTCTATAATTATAACTTCTTCTAATGTACATCTCTGTGTTTAGAGTCTTAGCCATCACTTATGTTTGTCATTCTAATGTTTCCTCACTTCGATGTGAAAGGAACACAGAGGCACTCTCATACCATTATCTTTCTTCTGTGTACTTGCTGGTATATCCAATGAGTGCATTAACTTCTACTTTAGTGGTATTATACATAGAAGCTTAAGCATTTTCTTGACCCTTGTTAATTATTTCAGTTTACTTATGAAGTTGTTTATATGATGTCTTTCATATAAACTCATATTTTAAACATGAAATTGAAGATTTTACTACAATATATAAATATGGTAGCATATTGGTTAGCCATTAATTTCACCAGATTTAACAAAATCTAGTTATTTTCTTATTGCTTTTAGAGTAAAGGAGTTGTCCCTCCCCCCCACAGACTCTATATATTTACTTGCAGTGAGATACCTAAAAGTGAGAATTGATAATATATTCTTAGAAAAGCATGCATTTGACTGACCTCTCACATTTCTTGTATTTTGCTCTATACCCAGTTTGGATTTATGTCTGGGCAGCATATAACTAATACAAATTTGTTAAATTTTGAATACATAAGAGGAAAAAACAAAATGTATTTTGAGGGGTTATTAGAGATAATATAATCGGGGTATTTAGAGGAAAAGCCTAGTCTGATTAATTTATTCAGTAGAGATCCCCAGATAATTTGTGACAGCCAGTTGACAACAATGCAGAAAATATGAATATGACTTCTTGAACTAAGTTAACCTCAACTTAATGATCGAGATGAATATTCATAAAGAAACACTACATTAGTAGGCATGTTAACATGGGGTATTATAAACAAGATAAAGGGGATTAAAGGTTGGAGCAGAAAACATTCTGGAGTCTTCAAAGTTGTTCATTTAAACTATAAAAGGCAGTGGTTCTATTAAAGCAAGGATGAGCCAAGCTTGAAAACAGCAGGAAAACAAAATAGCATCGGCAGAGTAAATGACTGTAATTAGATTAGGGTCTCTAAAATGGCACAGCAAGGCAGAGTAACCAGAATAGAGGAGAGAGATTTTATAAAGCACATCAGTGTTAGAGAGAGGTCTAACACATATTCCAAATGCTTTTGGAGCTAACTTGCTTATTTTACATGAAGCTATGATCACAGGCTAATGAAAGGACAAGATGAAAATGTTCTAAGAAATAGACCTACTTAAAGACAATATAGGAGACTGCCAGGTCAGCTGAAAATTAAGTTCTTGACCACATTCTAACCACAATTACCAAAAGTTCCTCTGAACAAATCATGATTGAAATAAGAGTATCAGAATTTCCTTTCACATCCATATATTTATCTATTATTGTGTATACTTTGAAATAAGTATTAAAATTATTTGATGACTTAAGGATGTATTCACAGTCGTACTGATCATCTATGATTCTATATGCAACCACTTTCATAGTAACTTAGTCATATGTTTATGAATTTTATAAAGTATGCAACAATATAAAGGATTCCTTTGATGATATTTCAACTTAAATATTGCTTACAAGTGTTACAATTGGTAACAACAAATAATGGCAACAACTTGTGTACCTCAGCATAAGACAGTGATTGAAAACAAAGATGTGGTATACATAAAGTGAAGTAAAAATCATCATGTTTAAGGAACCAATAATGTCATTTATAACAATAGGGAAGCACACCTTTAATCCCAGCACTCGGGAGGCAGAGGCAGGCAAATCTCTGTGAGTTTGAGGCCAGCCTGGTCTCCAGAGCGAGTGCCAGGATAGGCTCCAAAGCTACACAGAGAAACCCTGTCTCGAAAAACCAAAAAAAAAAAAATAGGGAAGGAACTGAAGGACATATAAGGAAGAATGCTTTTATATGGGAATATGAAAATATTCAATTCATATAAACATAAAGAATAGTTATACCAGAGGACTGTGAACACTTTACGACATCTATTATAAATATGATGGTTATAAAGACATGTAATGTATATTTCTGAAAAGTGCTGAGTAGGCATTAGGTTAGGTATTGAAGGAACCATCCCCTGTATTAGCAGTCATGACAGGCTAACATGTGCTCACCTGACCTTGACCCTCCTGTCCTAATCACTAGGAAGTCAGATGCCCTCCTTGTGGCAAGGAACCAATCAGAAGTTAGCTGGCTGGCTGTGCTTTACAGTTCTGGGTGTACTTTATGGACAACTGCACAACAGTGATGTGCAGACCATAGTATCATCCCTGGGAGGGCCTACAGCCATAACAACTAGTTGACCAATCAACACAGGGCAGGTTGTGTAAGCCTGGAAACACAATCAATCCTGTTGCATACCCCTAGACACTCTCCTTATGTTGCCCTATAAGATCCCTGCCAAGTGGTTTCTCCTGGTTTTCCTCCAGTAATCTGCTGCTGCTGGTGGATAAAAGGCCCTAACTAATAGAACAAATGGGGTTAGCTTGTTAAACAAGAACAATAAAAGACTCTTTGAATTAGCATTGAAATGGGCCTCTTGGTGATTTTGAGGTTCAGAATTTGGGCACAACTGTATTTTCTTCCACGAATAACTGAATGTGAATATTTATATATTTCTCAGCTATTCTTGGAATTACATACAATATATCTATTCTGAGACAATGTGTAAATTTCTATGTGCTTATAATTTTCCTTGTAACTTAAAAATAACATGGACATAAAACTTTGAAAAAGTGAAATCTGACACTAGGGAAATGTCCAAAGATCTACAAGCATGACCCCACCTAACAATCTAAGCAATCGTGGGGAGGGTACCTTAAATGCCCTTCTCCTATAATGAGATTGATGACTACCTTATATGCCATCCTAGAGCTGATGGAAACAGAAGCAGACACCCAAAGCTAAACACTGAGCCAAACTCCTGGAATCCAGTTGCAGAGAGGGAGGAGTGATGAGCAAATGGGTCAAGGCCAGGCTGAAGAAACTAACAGAAAAATCGGACCTGAACAAGGGGTTAAAGGGTTGTTCATGGACCCCAGGGAAACCAGCATAGGAAGGATCCAGGTCCCTTGATCTTGGGTGTAAGTTATGAGGTTTAGGCAGTTTATGGGGCCTCTGGCAGTGGATCAGTATTCATCCTTAGTATACCAATGGATTTTTGGAGCCTATTCCACATATAGGGATACTCTCTCAGCCTAGGCACATGGGGGAGGGCCTAGGCCCTGCTCTGAATGATATGACAGACTTTAAAGCTCCCCCATGGAAGGCCTCACTCTCCCTGGGGAGCAGAAAAGTGATGGGATAGATAGGGTTTAGTTGGGGAGCAGGGGAGGAGGGAGAGGGAGAGGAAACTGGGATTGGCATGTAAAACAAGCTTATTTGTAATTTAAATAAAAAAAATTAAAAATCTTAAAAAATGTCAATTCAAATGCTAAGTTCTGAGGGTGGCGAGCTTACTTCAGTAGCAGACATGACTTGAATACAGAAGTTATAGTCCAAAATGATACAGGAAGATCATCCAGGCTGCTCTGAATTGGCCTCTGATGTACATAAAGCAGAAGGAGGGGAGCCACTACTGAGAAGATAGATAGTGAGCTAGCTATCAACACATCTGCCCCACACGCCCTTCTCACAGCCTCAGCTAACCCCTGGTGTAATGAGGGAACATTCCTTCAACTTGCATTCCCATAAGTTGTCCTCTGACTTTCATTCAAGTTGTGACATGTGTGTTCTCATGGCACACACACACACACACACACACACACACACACACACATACATACAATGAATCTGAACAAACTGCAAGTGAGAAAGAGAACTCAAGAAGTAGGTAGGCTTTCCAGATTTCTTTTTGCTAGCTTCAGTTTGCTTTCTTCTTTTTATTTTAACATATAATTCTCTTAATTTTCTTCATTTATGAAAATCATATTTCATAAATTATCTTCTTTTCTGTATCTAATTCATTTTCTCAGAACCAGTCTATAAAAATAAGTCTACAGACTAAATGACTCAAAAGCCTGGAAGCAAACTAACTTAAGATCAGGTAGCTAAGATGTATACTTTGCTTTATTTGCAGTGAGCATAAGTGAATTGCTTTGTACATTACAGTTGATGGTTACATTGTTGTTTCTCATGTGTAAATAAAGACTCTGTGTGTGTGTGTGTGTGTGTGTGTGCGCGTGCGTGTGTTTCATATTTCATTGGATGGACAATGAAACTGAACTCTATCATTCTGACTTTTGAGTGTGAAGGGGAATGGTGCCTTATGAATTTTATAGATCCTTTCATTCCATACCAAAAAGAGAAACTTATGTTTGGAATGTCTGTTCTGTTGTTAACCTCTAAAGCTACTTAGCATACCCATCTATGTGTGGTGACTACATAAGTTCACATGTGAATGACAAATAATTATTTCCTAAACAAGTAATTATAACATTTATTACTTTATCTTTAGGAATGTTAGATACTAGTTGCATGCTTTGTGTTGCCTTTTGAGCTGTTTAGAATGGAGAATTTGCTTGCAAGTATTTTGTTATGCTTCATTTTCACTTAAAATAAGAACTTTAGAGAAATCAATAAGAATTTTTTCTCAGTCCAGAGCAATCTAGTATATTCCACTATGAGGCCAAGTTCTCACACAGACGTGTTATTGATAAAGAACAATTCAATGAATCCTACTATGAGGCCACGTTCTCACACAGATATGTTGTTGACAAAGAGCAATTCAGTGTATCCTACTATGAGGCTGCGGTTTCACACAGATGTGTTGTTGATAAAGCTGATTATTGTCTCACTTCAACTGCACCATGTCTAAAAATGTATATGTATTTATTTCAGAATCATAAAACTCATTACATAAGAGAAATTAGGAATCCCAATCTTCTCATATGCATTGCAGATAAAATTGAAGGGTATTTGACTTACCTATAATGATGATGCACCAAATTAGCTCTGCATTATCTTCATTCTGCCACAAACAACATAAAAATTGTTCAAATTACATTTGGAAAATCTGAGCTTTTAAAAGACTTCCATAATTAATACTAAATAACTAGCTTTAAATACATGACACCACACAGCAGATAATTCTTTAACATGGCCAGCCAATTGCCTAGAGTTGAACAATGTGACTATGAAAATTATATATTACAGATTTAAAAACTATACTTACATTTGTGTCCATAGTTTAGAATCAAACCAGCATATATTTTCATAATAACTATTAAATGAAAAATACAAATAATTATGTTTTAAATGTTTCATTATTAGTAGCATTAGTGATAGTATTCAGACATCTGTACTGATCTGTTCTTGGGGGTTCTGACAGGATATGCCCTCAGCTGAAGCCACTAAGAGCAACACCGCTGCATATTCACTGTGTTCCTTTTTAAAAGGCCCAGCCCACCTCCCATCTTTCTCTTTCTCTTTCATTTTTTTACCTCTCTCTGTCTGTCTGCCCCCCTCCCGCCTCCCACCCTTTACTCTCTCCTCTTTCCTGCTGTCACTGTCTCTGGAGGCTGGTCTCTCTCCTTCCCTTTTGCCTTTATACGATCCCTTTCCCTAATAAAAAAAATACCCTCTGCTTGAATCCTGTCTTACCGCATCATTCTCTAGCATGCTGCTTTTCTTAAATTACAATTAGGTTTATAATTATGAAGAAAATAAATTAAATCAAGTCATATTTTTCCTGCAAAAAACTGGCATTGCTTATATCCTTAATCTCAATTGTCAGTCTTATAAATAAAAATGCATTAGTGATAAGATCTAACTATAAGAGTCATGATTCATTTAATATATAAATATATACATATATATATACATATTCATGTATAAATTCCTATATACATATATACTCATATGGATATGGATGATGGCTTAATATCTAAATTCATATATATGTATCTATATTCAATGACAATTGATATAAAATAAATAAGATGATGTAATATGCCATTTATATTAAAATGAATTAATTTATATAATATTTGCATTTAGTAGTATAGTCTTTGTAAGGTGCTGAAAAAAATCCTGTTATGAGCTAATTCTTTTAAACAGTTTATATAGACTAATCAATGTATGTATTCTTTGGTGTATGTAAATCAAAACATTATTCCAAAAATTTTAAGAAAACTGGTGATATCTTGAAAAGAGGTCATGAGTCTTACAGGAGAGTAGAGAATGCTAGACCCATGATTATAGAAACCTCTCTATTTGGATTTCAAGGATTAATTGTCACAGTGTGCCAACTCTGTTTATATCAGACACTGTTATCTGTCAATGACCAGCAACAAAGCCTGGAAGGCCACACTGATTGTTGACTAAGATGGAGTTGTTACTATTACTTTGACATGTACAGCATAAGAAGTAGAATTTCTCTGGACAGGGGGGTTAGAAACACTTGTAGGATTTGAGCTTTGAGTAGGCAACTCTAGGAAGGAAGCAAGGAAGTCAGGTTTTGCTTATGACTGAATGATCAGGAAATGGATCCCTTGTATGATGGAATACCTCCGTGAGAAAGGATCCATTTAGAGGCAGAAGTAGTTCATTTTAGCAGCCAGAATAGAACATTCAACATTTCATTGGTGGCAAGATGACCTTGTTTGGCATTATTTTATCATTGAAGTTTTCTGATCTGTTATTCCAGAGCAAAATCTATACTTACCAGTAAAACATCATGTCCGATCTGAACATTCCAAGAGCTTGAAATAACTTGTAATCTTGCTTGTTAGCTCTATACAAATTCAGGATGTTAGCTGAGATTTTTTTTTCCAGAGATGAACACAGCACTAACTTGCTGTGATATGAGCATAACAAGAGCTCATAAACTCTCGCAGAGACAGTGCTGGGAATTATGTAGATTCAGTGGCACAACCCATCTATTGTTGCTATGTCTTTAAAGTATTTGTATGGGCTGCTCACCGACTGCGCCCGAATCCTAACAAAATCTGGAAGTAAAGAGCTTTCATTTGAATTGAAATGTGCATAGTTTTTGAAAACAATTACTTTTAAAATGTCATGTTTCTAATCACTATGATTTAGAATTGGAAGTCAACAATGATCTCATGAATTATATTGCATTTTCAGTAATACCTAAGGAAGGTTAAACACAATATGAAAGATAAGCAGCTAAATTATAGCAATTCATGTAAGTAATTCAAACAAAATTTTGCTTGTATAATTATATAATTACAGATAAGTTATGTAGAAATGAATATTATTTATAAACATATGATTCAATTATATAGTTTATAATTAATATAATTAATTAATTACACTTTTTATAAGTACTGACATGTTTAATAACTTTATGGAAACTGATAATGAAAACATTATAAAATTAGTAAACTAAACCTATGCAACAGAATTAACGTAGAGCAAAAGAATTTTTTCAGGAAATTCAAAAGTCTATACTAGTAAGGACAAATATACAAATGAGCTATTATTAAATCTAAATGGCACATTTTACCAATTTATTTACTTTTATACCAAATATCTTTATCTATTACTACATAAAATTTTAGTGTGGTTTTGTTTTATTGGTAGTATTAATATTATTTATTTAATGTCAAAAGCATTAACTTTGCTTTAAACTTCATTTAGCTACTTAGTAGAGACCAATGCATTCTACATAATTAAGATAGTTTATACCTATGTTTTTTAAAAGAATATGCACTTACTGAGCCATTAAAGATTTAATGCATGTGATCACCCTAAAGAAAATTTGGAAATTGGATAGTGAAAGAATCTATGCAAGCTATATTTGGGAGTATGAATCTATTTTACAATAAAAAGTATTACATTGGTAAATTTACCCAAACAAAATGGAATATTTTTCAAACATGAATGGAAGTAGAAGCATTGTTTGTTGAGAAGAGATAAAAATGTGTGCTGACTAGAAATATGGCTGGTTAATATTAGATTGGAAATTGTTCAAATGTGCAAGACCATTTTCTCATAAGAACCAAAAGAGAAATTAATTGAAAAAAATAAACTTCAATCCATTCATCCAATTAAATAACTCTTGCTCCTTCTCCTCCCCTGGCATCTTAACTATACTTCCTTTCATCCTGGTCTTCCTTATCTTCCTTACCCCTTTCCTCTTCCTCCTCCTCTTCCTTTTTTCTCCCTACTCCCCTTTGTAACACAGTTTCACTACATATCTCAAGCTGTGGTCAAACATGAGAACCTCCAGCTTTGCCTCCTGCTACAGGGATAATGCACATCAATATGTCAAGCTGGGTCTCCCTTCCACGAATCTTCCTTTAAAGGAAAAGATGTTTTATTGCATGCCACATGTGCTGGTTTGAATGACAATGAACCCCCATAGGCTCATATATCTGAAAGCTTGGACCCATCTAGCAAAAATGTTTGGGAAGGATTAGGAAGTGTGGCCTTGTTTAGAAGGTGTGTCACAGTGGGTAGATTTTGAGGTTTCAAAAACCTATGACAGGCCCCGTTTGCTCTATCTTTGATTCCTGCCTGTGGATCACCAAGAATACATAAGGTCATAAGTACTACCCAATGCCATGCCCTACTGCCTGCCTTCATGGTCTCTGCCTTGATAATGGACTACTCTCTGAAACTATAAGTGAGCTTCCACTTAAATGTTTTCTACTAGAAGTTAACTTGATCATGGTGTGTCCTCACAGCAGTTGAATAGTAACTAAGGTATTAAGTCTAGAGAAATAATACATTCTATGTTGCTTGGGGGGATGTCTTAGAAGGTTTCAAGACTCTGCTGAATTTTGATAAATTATTTAGTCTCTCATTTTCCTCCTTGTGAGTTTATGTCATAGTACAATAGTACAGCTATAGATAATCAGTATTATTTGCTGATCATTTGATTTTAAAACTATTGGGGGGGGTGGTTTGACATGGCTCAGGGTCAAAAGATTCTTTCTATTAAGCCCAATGGCCTGAATTTTAGTCCCCAAAGCCACAAGAAGCCACAGGCAATACAGAGAGATGCTACTCCGGATGGTGTCCTCTGACCTATACTCACATGCTGTGGTGTGTGTGTGTGTGTGTGTGTGTGTGTGTGTGTGTGTGTGTGTGTGTGTGAGTGTACACCAAAACAAATAAATGCAAAAACTACTTTTGCATCTCTTGGAACACTTGCTTATCAGGAGCAAAATCCCATGAAATTGCAATTTATTTACTTGGATGCTTTGGCTGAAAGATGCTATGCTAATGCTACAGTGGTCTTTGGCAGGTTCTTCTCATTCACTCTCCACTGCACTTTGGCCTCTCTATAACTATTTACTTCAGTCTCATCCAAACCCATTTGTAGCATGGTGGGTCCAAATTATTGTTGACTATAAATAGTGATTTCTCTTTTTAGGGAGAGACCACTCAAAGAAAATCAGAAGACAATTGCTACTGTCCTGAATTCCTAGATTTTATCTACTATTTTTGTGGGGATCTAGGTTATCTATGTAAAATATTGTGTAGCATTTAAATAAAAAAAAACAGAAAGTTTACTGTATTTTGCAGGTTATGTGAATTTACCTCTATCTTTGAACTAATCATTCATTCAGATAACTTCAGAATTGGAATTGAGTTGGAATGGTGAAGATAGGTATCTATTTCCTGCTCTAGATCATAGACTATTTTAGCTGTTTACTATTTGGTGTGATGGCATTCATCAGTTGGCTGTCCATGGCCTTCCTTGTGTGGAAGAACATCATTCTCTATGTATTCCATAGACAGACTGAGTACAATATCACAATATTAAAAGGGAAGTAATAAAGAGGGAATTAGGTCATGAAAGTTTCACCCTCAAGTGTGGCCCTTTTAGTGAGGGTGCATGTTTCCTTTTGTTCTGCCTCTCTGACATATAAAGAGCTGTGCCTGTGTTTCTGCATGATATAACATTTAGGTACCATCTTGGAAAAAGAGTCAGCTGATACATTGCTAGGCAGAAACTCGGCAGGGCCTTGATCTTGAATGTCTAAGCCTTCAGAAGTACAATGGATTAGTTTTTAAATTATTTTGGAATTGCTCAACTTCATGTTTCAGATTAAATTGTTGGCTGAAATTCTCTTATTTTAACCACATCACATTCTCTTCCTCTCAGGCATATACAGTAATGGTGTGACTTGTCTGTTTCAGGTCCTTTGGAGTGTTTTTCTAACTAATTCTTACTCTGAAACTCTGCTATTCCACAGACTCAATCTGGTAATCTTGACCCAAATTGGATTATTAAAAAAATGAAACTATGAAAATTCTCTATAAATTCTTCAGTGCTTTTCAGAATCCTATAATAAAGAGACAGAGGCAGGGCATTTAACCACCACTGATGACTTCATCTCTCAGTGTTGCTTGGGAATTACATTACACTTTGTGCTCAGTATACTTTTTTTCTTTCAGATCTAGAGTGTGATTATTTCATAATGAAAATGATGGTACCTTTTCCCATCTCATGGGACTATGCAGAAGAGGAGACAGAAAGATTGTAAGAACCAGAAGGGCTAGATAACATCAAGACACAGTGTCATCCTGATACAACAGTACTGATACAGATGGGACCTCAGAGAGACTGTGGCAGCATGCACAAAACCTTCACATTTTTTAGTCAAATGGGGCCACAGTGCTGAGAGGAGGAAGTAGGCACTAGCTCCCATTTCTGACTAAGAAGCTATCTCCAACTGACAACCCCTTTGAAAGAATAAGTTTTCTCCAATGGAATCTCACCAAGTTCATAAACCACACTTGAGGGCAGGCCCCTTGGCCAGTAGTAGATGACTAACACAAAACACACTGACAAACTCAAAAGTAATTTTGTAGATTTTGTTTTGTCTCACATGGTTTTATTTGAGATTTTTTTTTATCTCACTGGTCCTTTTTTGTATATTAAGGTTTCCAATCTTGTTTTTTAATGGATTTCATTTTTGTATATATATGATTGTATATGTTATTCTTATGGTTTCTTTTGAATTATTCTGCTTTTAAATAATTTGACTGTTTTTTGCTCAGAAAGGAGAGAGAGAGAGAGAGAGAGAGAGAGAGAGAGAGAGAGAGAGATTAGAATTGGATGGGGAGAATGAGCAGGATCTGGGAGGAGATAAGGGTGAAAAAACCATGATTAGACTACATAGCATAAAAATATCATTTTGATAAAACAGTAAAAAAATAACCCTGTGGTATTAGTTTTCTGTATTTAAAGTGGAAACCTATATATTTTAAAAATATTTTACTTGTTTTCAGCCCTTATGTCAATGACAGATTCCTTTGTTCATTAGAGTATAAGATGTAGTACTTTATGAAAAACAGTTATTTATAAAATTTCAGAGACTTCTCTGTAAGCCACCAATTAATTACATGGAATAAAATAGTGAGTTTACACTGGAGACTACCCTAGTTCAGACTCTCCAAGTGACCAGTGTCATCATTACCAGGTTGCTATGAAGTGACAATATATGTCTCCTGTTATAATAGGTTGAGAAGGGAAAAACCTGGGGTGTTTCTGTCAAAAAATGCATCAGCTAAATCTAATCATAGGGA
Source organism: Cricetulus griseus (assembly GCF_003668045.3). Taxonomy (NCBI): domain Eukaryota; kingdom Metazoa; phylum Chordata; class Mammalia; order Rodentia; family Cricetidae; genus Cricetulus; species Cricetulus griseus. Next base: position 355,240,055 of record NC_048595.1, on the reverse strand, counting down.
AAACAAGAAAAGGACAACACACACTGGGGAACAATGTCTGAATTCTTCCATATGCCTGTACAAGTACAGCCAACATAAAGAAATGGAAAGAAAAGACGTCACTTTGTAAACTAAGGGCTCTTTAGTGAAGTATAATGCCTTGTCTTGTATAGAACACCAGGAAAGATAAACAGATAGGATAAGGCTTTTGGGACACTTGACCCAATCAGATTTGATGGTGGATGAAATGGCAGTCCAGAAAACAACAGCTCAATTGAAAGATTGTCAGTTTTGATATAGTAATACACCCTGTAAGAGACCTCCCCAGCTAATTCCCATAAGGCAAATACATAGTCCTGGTTTGTAAATTTGCTTTTCTATTTTCATCATCATCCAGGTACTAAATCTGAGATACCATAAGTGTTACTAAACATGGAGAAACCACATTTACCTCTTCTCAGTGCACAGCTATGCTAGTGTAACATATGTATTTCTATAATAGAAATTCACTACTAAGTTATATTTTCCAAATTAATTTTCATTAAAAATATATTATTGATATGATTATAAGTAAATATTAACAATAAAATCCAATATTGATATTTATTGTTCAGCATCGTCAAGGAAATATCCAAAGTCACAGCATATAGTCTAAAATTTGAAGAGATATTTTTGCATGTCCTTCAGTCTTTAATTTTATTTTTCAGGATCAGTAAAATGTCAATTCTATTTTGTGATCAAAGTTAGACGTATCAGAAGAGACTAGTGAAGTCATTCAAACCACACTCTGCTGAGTAAGCTAAAAGTGACACCAAAAGTAGCTCCTAGGTAGACTAAGTTTCAGACAGGGAAAAAAGAAACTGCTGCCTTCTCTCACACTTCGGAAAAAGTTGGTGGAAGGAGAAATTTACTTGCATAGAAGAATGAGGTCAAAATGAGGGTTGGCTAGAAGATGAATATGAGGGAGAGACTTAAATCTAACCATGTAAACAGTTACCTCACTTGACATTCAAGAATCCTTAGCCTCCTAGTGAACATTCAAGAATCCTTAGCCTCCTAGTGACTACATAGTCTCTCCTCACCTTCTTCTTTGACCCCATGCCTGCCTCTTATAGATTTTGCTTCCTTACCTAATTTGTCTTCCTAAAGAAATCATCATTTCTGAGATGGCTATTTGCACTCCCATGACAAAGTTAACAATTTCATATATACAAATTTTCTCTTTTTCTACTAAGTGTCCATTCACAAATCTCATCATAGCTCATTCCCTCAGTTTTGATTTTGATATTCTTAAATCAATTCATAGCAATGCAGTCAGAAATGGGAGTCTGCTTAGGACTTTTTTCTTTTATAATTTCCAGTTATTCAATACTTTTCAAACACACTAATTCACATGATGTTGGGCGTTTTCTCTCAGAAATAATTATTTTTGAACTATAACTTACTATTTCTTTCATTTTTGAAGTTAAAACATAATTACACAATTTCCCCCTATGATTACATAATTACATAACTGCAATCCAAAATTTACATTTTCTTGCTCTCTTTCAAATACATGGCCCTTTTTTATTGTCTTTACGTGCCTGTATAAGTGTATACATATATTCCTAAATAAAATCTGCATAGTATATACCTATATATTCTTAAATAAAGCTACCCAGTCTGTATAATATGCCTTTTCTGTAAGTTTCAGGGCTGACCACTAAGTATTGGATAACCAATTTGTTCCTGTTTTGTGTATGGTAAGGTTTTCATTAAGTTTACTTGAAACCAATATTGTAAGGGTGAAAGGATGGAAGGCTAGGAAAAAAGATGAGTTGACTTGATTTATACTTTAGTATTTATAACATCTTGATTTTACTAGGTGACTTTGGCCTTTTGTGATAGAGGCAACCTGTTCCTAAAGTGCAACTACAGGCATTAGCACTGGCCGCTGGGTGAAGCCTTTCCTGAGGGCATATCGGTTGCTCAAGTGAACAGCCATCATATGGCATTCTTCTGTGCTCTGCATACTCCAAATTCATGGATATCTCTTTGCAATAAACACTTGCATGAATGGAGAAAATCAATCAAGTGTCTGATTTCACTGCTGCCATTAATGTTTATTTCCACACTACCATCTCTTCAGGAACAGTCCTGAGTTTAATTAGTTATATGAACAACAGCTTTGCTCCTAAACATTTTGACGTCATGTCCACACATAGAATTCTAGGAGGAAGTTATTGTGATTAAGTTTAATAAAATAATTGAAGATATAAAAGAAGCTAAAGGGGTCATCAAAGTATCAAAAGATGTTCCAATGTCCAGTTTCTCAACAGGATCTCTGGCCTTGGTTGATTACGATTAGTAGACATTGTTATGACAATGACTCTTGACCTACAGATTCCTGCACACAGGTGCTACCAGCTGCTCAAATAAGAGATATGGTTTATTGCCCAAAGACATTCTTAAGTCTCTCCACTTAGCAAAAGAGCCACAATTCAGGCCCAGACATAATTACCTAAGAATGTAAACAGTAGAGAAATAAACACGTTTTCTCTTTTATTTTTGCCCCTCTGGCTATATCAGGTCCAAACTCTATGTATTATTTCTACAGAAGTGTTGAGACTCATGTTTTTTTGTTTTTCTGAGTCTTTTGGAGAGAAAAAAATATTTGCTCACCAAAGTGTTAATAAGTGTTCTACTTTTCAGTATAGAACACTACAGTGTAGTTAGATCAAAATCTGGTAGATAGCTGGGTCAATGGGGAAACAATTCTGAGTGTCAAAGCCTTAGCCTCTGTCACGAGTACATAGCATGGAAGACAGTGATTGTACCTGTGTCAGTGTTGTTGTCTGTGAATGTGACCTTTCAGACTCATGTTTAGTATTCATCTCCATAACGAGAGCACTAAGCCCACAAGTGCAATGTAACATGAGTGGTACAGTTAATGTAACTCAGTGGATAATTTATCATCATTGATTATTGTAGAGTAGTAACAATATGCTTCCTGAATAATGTGATCAGTTAACTGTGAGACCTGTCCCTAGGACTTTTATATGTCTCCCAAACGAATACCACAGATTTCCTGTGCATACTGCTTAAAGTTTACTCATTGGGAAAAATTTATCATTATTGCTGTATTTCAGGACCACTCATGATGACAGGCCTAGTACATCTACTATGCACTTTGACTCTAAATACCTAAAGTTTGAAGGGATTATATTCAAATGAAAAACTGTCTTTTTTGTATGCTTTTGTAAGACCCACCACACAGCCAAGGCACTGGCACAGTAGTAACTGGGTCCCTCACCCATGTCACTCCTGCCTATCGTGTCCTATAATCCTAGCACATTTTGGTCCATGATGCAGCACAACTACCACATAGATTGATAGTATGCTTGCCTGATTTAATGACTTCCTAAATCTCAGAAGAATTAGCTCATCATAAACATAATAGACATTGGTTCTCCTTATGGCAGTTGTTCTATCTTTCCTAGGTCCCAACTGCATACTAAGGGTTGTTTGTTATTAGATATATAATTCTACAACTGATTAATATCAAGGAAATGAATTGTGATTTTTGCCACTTGCAACAAAATCTATATGCTATATTCTTCATAAATACTTCCTAGACTATATCCTAAATTGTATGACACAAGCAGAAGGGCAACTTGAATTGCATCCTGTATCTACCATGGAATGCATAACTGTTTGGAATCATGTGGTAAATCATCTGGAACATTACTCCTATCTGTAAAACTGTTGTCTCACTCCACACCTTTCCTCCTCCTTCATGGTTTAATCTACTAGGTGCAACAAATATTACTATATATTTTATGACACACACTGTCCTTCACCCCAGTACATTACCCAGTTCTGGAGTGTATAGATTTATTTTTTTCTGCTTATCATAATTATGAAGACTAAATCCTATGGCTACATAAATAATTATCATTGTTCCTTGCTACACTTGAAATGGCCATTCAAGTGTGACAACCTCACTTACCTTAGGTAGGTGTTTTTTTTTTTTTGTGATTTTAAGAATCAACTAGACCATGATATTATACCATTAATTAATATCTTTGCTAGGGTGTTAAATTTCATTTCCAGGACAGTCCATTGATTTCTGTTAAACTTGGTGTCCTTGCTGCCTTAAAGAGAATTCTGAAGAGTTTGGCTGTATTAGTGTTTTTCTGTCGCATGTCTTTATGTATTCATGAATCAGTATTTCTACTCCCCAAGAGTACTACCTCAACTATGAAATTTAAGCTGAATTAAAAGACAGTTTCCAAGACAAAGAAGGAATAAAAACAAATTGTAAATAAGCACAAATTTTGTTTTGTGAGATATAGGTGTTACCTTCTAATCTTGAGAGTTTCAGCACTTGTTTGAAGAAGCAGGCCATTTGGCAGACATGAAATTCTCTGAAGATGGCTGTGGTCTTCTGCCAGGATTTCTCCAATACACCTTTCTGTTTCTCTCTTTCAATTTCCCTATAATTAGCACAAAACAGGACCCCTTTTGAATATTTAATGGTTTTCAAAATTTATCTATTTTGATCATCAACTTTGAACTTCACATTATGTTTCCTGGGCTGATCACAGGAAGACACTATCATGGTTTGTACCAACATCAACATGTGCAGATTATTCAATCATTTTTGTCTCTGAAGACACAGCTACCTCCTTTTGTAGACTCATGCAGCTATGGAGTGTCAGAACCAGCTCATTAGAAGCAGACATGGAGATCAAGTTTTTGGCACCAAATTTTTACTTTATGTTAATAAGTTTGAAGAAAAAAGGGAGAAAGAAAATTGTATATACAAGTGTAGAAAGCAGCCTTGAACCCATGAAACCATCTCACAAAGTGATAGCAGTTCTGGAACTAGTACTGCCTATACCAGGGTCCAAATGTAGTGTAATATCTCAATCATACTTGCACTTCACTCAGAAGGTGAATGTAGGTTCAGCTTCACCCAAGAGCATCAAGACCTCAGGTGAGTATTTTGTTCAATTAAAGCAGATTATTATGGCATCAAGTTGAAGAGGACTTGGTGCTGAAGTGAGATGTATGCTATCTATTTCTATGAGTGTGATATGACTAAGGAAAAATGCCTCTACTTCTTAGTCAAACTTTGTAAGAAAAAACAAGCTTAGAGAGATGGTTCATCACTTAAGTTCATCACTGTACTTGCAGAGTTCTTTACAACCACATCAGAAAGTTCAAAACTGCCTGTAACTCCAGTTCTAAGGGATGTGATGCCTCTTCAGACCTCTCTAGCCACTGCATCAGAATGTACATGACTACAAATGAAAGACCCGCTCGAAATGCCCCTGAGCCCCCTGCCCCGAAGCTGCCGGGGCCTCCCAAGCCTTCACCCCCGCAGGGCTCGCGCCCCCGGCCAGCCCCGCCTGGCACCGCGCCTCGGGGCTGGGGCCGAGCAACGAGCACCAGGTGGGCAGGCCCGAAAATGAGCACCAGGTGGGCCGGCACGAGAACGAACACCAAGTGAGCCAGCCTGGAGCCCTGCCCCTGAGCCCCGCCCGATGAGAAACACTCTGTCCCAAGGTCTCCGCCCCCAAGGTCAGCCATCTGGACGCGGAGGGGGGGGAATTGAGTCTGTTGTACCAGACACCAGACCTTGAGAATATGCTGATCTGGAATGGCTCTGTGTCTCATTTGAACCATCCAATGGAAATGATTCTGTATTTCGCCTCATTTGAAAGACTCTATGTTTCACCTCATTTGAATAACTCTGTACTTTGCCTCATTTGAATAACCCTGTATAGCGCCTCATATACATTGACCAATGGGAATAGCTCTGTACAATGCCTCATTAGAATTATCCAATAGAATCCCTGCTCCTAGCTTGCGCCTTTTTCCCTATATAAGGACCCCTTTCCCTTGGCTCGGGGTGCTTAGCCACACAGAAGCTAAGTCGCCCCGGGGAACCCGCGTCTCCAATAAAGCCTCTTGTTTTTACATCCAGTTCGTGGCCTCGCTGATTCCTGGGTGTGGGTCTCCCTCTACGAAAGTACCTCTTTGGGGGTCTTTCACATAGAGACCACACACTACACACACACACACACACACACACATTAAAAAAACACTAAAAATATCTAAATCCACAATAAACAAAAAGCCAAAAGTATTTCTGATAGAACATTCCTTCAATAGTGTTTATCATCTATGTGATTTCTACATGGAGAATGAATTGTTCTAGAAACCAAGTAATCTCATAAATGAAGATAAAATAATATTTATCCTTCAAATCAGGCTGTGCATTTCACACTTTGAATAAAGTAAAGCTGAACAAGCATCTGAAATTGAAAAATAATTATAAACTCTCTTTGGTTAAATTTAGCTCACTGGAATTTACTAGGAAGGTTGTGGGTTTTACAAGAATGATTTTAGCCAGCAACTTGCATTATAAAGCTAATTTACATCCAGCAACTTTTCAGTTGTAAAACTAATTTATAGTCAGCAATTTTGGGTACATACCTGAAGATATAACTTTCCTTTTCAAATATTAAAATCTATGAGACCATATTTATTTGAAATAAAATATCTCATAATGTGGAAAATGATTTATAGTGGAAATAAAAGTCAGCTTCAGTTCAGGCAATAAGGGCATAATGAATATAATTTTATCATCCTTGTGGGAATAAAATGTGTATAGTGGTTGTAATTTAGATATCCTTCAATTCTATACTGGAATATTTTGCCACATAATCAGCTTCTTCAAGAAATAGGACAAATGAGCACATACAAATGGATTAAAATCCAAGAAGTTTCCTTCAACTTTGTTGCCAAATCACCATCATTATGAGAGGCCTAATACAATCATTGAAGCATATTTATATGAGAAACAATCCTCCATTCAATTTAAAGATAGACCAACTTTAGCATCTTGATATTTAGAGGAGAACAATGAAATAAGTCAGACTTGGGAATGTAAATACTTCATTTTTTCTCAATCATTAAATTTTTTTAATGTATTAAATATGTATGTATATACATATATCAATTAAAACATTAAAATAGCAGAGAAATATATCAAAAGAAGGAGATGAAATTGGAAGAGGTGAAAAGTAATCAAACTAGAGTGATAAGTAGTACTAGTAGTTATTTTCCTCTTTTCTGCAACTGAATACCTAACAAGAAACAAATTGAGGCAGAGGGAGGAAGCATCATAGCTGGTCCAATGTAACTATGGCAACAAGAACATGGTGCTGCTTGTTCACATCTCTATGGTCAGGAAACAGAGAAGGGATAGAGGGTAGTCCTGGTGTATAAGTCTCAGGGTTAGGGTGTCCAGAGATCAACTTCTTCCAGCTGGGGTCCACATCTTGAAACTTCCACATATGTCTAAAACACCCTCTCCAGCTTAGGAACAAGTGTTTACATATATAAACTACTATGTGACATTCTATATACAATAATATTCTGCCCCTGGATCCTACAGGTATAATGACATCTGTTGTATAATGTATTCAGGCTAACTTTAAAAAATCCTCAGAGACGTATACTTCCAATTCTGTTTAAAAATCAAATGTCAGGGACCAGCAAGAGAGCCCAGGCTTCTAGTCTGCATATGTGTGCTATGGCACCCAAATAACCTGAAACCTACACACAAACAAATAATAAAAATAATGAAGATTTTCTTTAAAAGTCTAAAGCCTTCTTTGAGAATCTAGACAAATACTTAGCTTAGCATCCCTGTAAACTCAAAACATAAATTTAGTTTGTCTAATATATAAATACACAGAGTAAATAATCTCACACCAAAAATGGAGAATGGGAGACTATGGAGGGGAGATTTGGTCACTGTATTAGAGTTATTTTCATGTTCCTGTGGCAAGCTCCTTCAAGAAAGCAGTTTAGGAATGGGATTATTTTGGCTTACGGCTTAATGGTATAAAATGTTGTAATTTAAAAATGCGGCTCAATAGATAAAGACGCCATGAGACAGAGTTCAAATGGAGGGTATTTTTATTAAGGGAAAATGATTGTAAAAGTGGGAAAGGGGAAGGGGTAACCCCCTCATGGGAAATGAACAGTGAGAGAGAAGAAGAAGAGGCAGAGACAGAGAGAAACAGAGAGAGAGAGGGGGAGGGAGGGGAGGGAGAGAGGGAGAGAAAAAAAGAGAAAGAGAGCTGTGGGAGGTAGGCCAGGCCCTTTTAAAAGGGAAAGTAGTGAAAAGGCACAGTTGGTACTCTTAGTAGCTGCACCTGAGGGCATATCCTGTCAGAAAGCTAAGGACAGGCCAGAACAAATGCCTAAATACTAACACAAATCACCATGGCTGAAAGAGCTTGAGGTAACTGCTCCCAGTGCATCTGTAGTGAGGAAGCAGAAAAAGATGGATTCCCATGGTCAGCTTGCTTTATCATATTAATTCAGTCAGTAGGGGACCCCAGTATAAGAATGATGTTGTCCACAGTTTTCACAGATCTTCTGACCTTATTTAAACCAGTTAAGATACTCTCTTACATGCATGCTGAAAATTTTGCTGTTTTAGTCAAGATCTTGAGAAGTTGACAACAAATAGCTGCTGTCACATAAAGTAAAACTAAAGCCTAGCAGAGGAAGCACTGCACAATGCAGTTTTAGTATGGCTTCCAGGATGCATGATGACACCATCACGTCAAGAACAAATATTAACTTAGAATGAACATTGCATAAATTTAATTTAGATGTGATGGTTTATATAGCAATGAAGGAGCCCAATTTCTAAGGACCTTGATTTAACTTGTAAGTTTACATATTTTATGAAGAAATGAGATTATTGTTTCTTCTCTGAATATAGCCAATTAGTTAACACAGATGGTTGCCCTAATTACTAAGCAAATGTAGGATGTACAGTTTTTGATAAATGGTGTATCAAGCCATTCCTCTTAGTAATGCCATATCATTTATCTTGAAACTGTGTATTTATTGATTCTAATTTACCTGAATCCACAGAGTGAAAATTCTCTGTGTACTTACAGGACATCTACAAGCATAGTTGATGAAGTATTGCATTTTTCTGCTACCTTGACAGAGTCCTTCTTAAGTAGGAAAATATGTTCTTTTAGTTATATTTTTCCAAAACTACATTCCCAACATCTATAATAACAAATACCTGATACTTTTATCTTTTGTAAGAGTTTTATTCTCATCAACTTCATGCGTTCTATAAATGCAGGCTAAGATATCTCTCTCTTTCTCTCTCACATAGAGATATTGAAATTAATGTGTTACATGCATGCTGAAATAATTGGATTTCAGCAATATTTGCTTCTCACAAATGAAAGCAAATTTAAAGGAATCTTGCTCCAGAGTTCACTTCATAGCCAACAAGGTGCTGCCAAGAAGTGTAGTTCACATATGTTAGTGGAGGTCAATCCGTTAGGGTTACTTATCTTTCCCATTATTTCTCACTGAGGAGGTATGGAGGGAGAAATCCCAGAATTCCCTGATACTTTGTACCCAATAAATATGGTTGGCTACATTACAATGGCATGGTTAAGAAGGGAGGTGAAGGATGTGGTGCAGCCTGTCTCAGAGCAATTCTCACTAATGGTTCTTATGATTTCCTGGACTCCCTATTAAATTACCCTAAAGTGGTGTCAGTGGCTTCCTAGTAAACCTCAGTTGCAGGCTCAGTTTCTACCCACATTAGTGAAGACAATCACAAATATATCAACAGCCCAGGTCACCTGATGTATCTTCACATCTTTATGCTAATAGCTTAACATTCAGACCATTCCCTGCTTACTTGTCTCAAGCATTTGGGTGATTTCCATAATACATGTAAAAATTGCTATGAAAATAAAGAAATCTACAAATTCAGATTGTTTCCCAAATTCTGTCCTTGTCTTCTCCAGTGCACCCCAAGACATACATCCGTCTGGGTTCACACAGCATTTTTCTAAATAACCATCACCTCTTGATGTCTTCTTCCCCATAAGAACTTTTAATGGATTCCTTGTGTGTAAACACTGCCATATGCTTAATATTCCTTGATGTCTCAGGATTCAGTCTGTGTTGCCCTTCCTTCTTTTCCTGCTGCAAGAAACATCCAGTGTCTACTAACAAGGTGACAGGATTTCCTTTTGTGTTTAACAAATGTGTTTTAAAATCAAGTTTCAAAGTACATTTTAGAATGTTCCAGTGTTTCTTTGGCTCCTCCAGTGAGAAGAAAGATGGGACAAATTTATCCAAACCATTAATCATTTCCCCATGAATTTTAAGCTGCACCACTCTCAGATTTATTCTTTCGGTTAAAAGTAAGAGTACACCAATGTCTGTAATTTCTTATCTCTCTCTCTCTCTCTCTCTCTCTGTGTGTGTGTGTGTGTGTGTGTGTGTGTGTGTGTGTGTGTGTGTGTGTGTGTGTGTGTTGTATAAGTTTGAATGAAATAGTCTGAAAAGAAATTTATGTAGGAAAACACCATGATACTGTAGAGAGCAGTTCTGTATTAAAGGCAATTTAAGGTTATATAAGAATATTACTTGCATGAAAAGTAGAGTCACAGTTAAAAGAAAATTGGAATTTAGGAGAAGTAAGAATCCTAGGAAGTAGTGCAGAGGTTTTGGCAGAAGCAAAGGCAGCAGATTTTGAATGTGAGTGGCTCAGCTCATATAAAGTGAAATGAGTCAGCTGTTTGTCACAGAGCAATCACCAGACAAGCCACTGGAGTGTTTTCCCCAGGCTACTACTTAATAAAGGATTGCTAAATGAATTGATCCAATTTGTGCTCTACTTGCAAGTGTGCAGGCAGATACTATAAAACATCAGCATTAATGAGAATCCCTAAAAGCTGGATCTCACTAAGCACACTAAAAGTAAAAAAGAAAACACTTTCATCATCATGAAATAGAAAAATATTTATCCACTCATGTGACAGGCATTGTGCCCATCTAAGTAATATAAATATGTACTGTTATGCAATAATGCTTTGCTGTGGAACAGTTCATTTATAATTATCAAAATTGGTTAAAAGCTCCTAGACATACATTAATAAAAATTTAAAAAATAATAAGAATTGTACCTCATTTACCTATTGCCTTGTTTACTGTCACAGAAAATGCTACATACTGAATGATTCAAGGCCAGTACCATTCAGACAACAAACCTTTCTCAATCATTGAGAAGAATCAGCTAAAGGAATGTGTAAGAATGTTTGAAAAAGTACTCTGAATGAATTAAATAGAATTTCCCAACCATAGACATTCAGCCTTTTCATATTCAGGTAAAGATCACAAAGAAACTCAAAAGTATAGATAAGGCTGAATCCATTATTCATCAGATCCTACAATGTCCCCCAGTGTCTACATAATTAGTCAGGAGGCAGAAATATTACCAAAATGTCATTATTTCCAATCCATTCATAGAAAATAGGATGCAACAAGAATAAATCTCATGCAGTCCTAGGACTAGAAGCTATTTAAATATAATTCATATAAAAGAAATAGTAGATAATTTACATGGAAAAGTCTTAACTCCCTTGGCATACTCAAGTGATTTCATTGAGCTTCGTTGATTAAGTGCAATGGTTATTAACCTGTGGGTTGTGACCCCTTTCAGAGGTCAAACAACTCTTTTACAGGGGCTGCATATTAGATATTTTGCATATCTATAGCACTTTGTAACAGTAGCAAAGTTACACTTATGAAATAGCAGTGAAACTAATTTTATGGTTGGGTGTCCACAACATGAGGAACTGTATTATAGGGTTGCAACATTAGAAAAGTTGAGAACCACTGATTTAGTGCGTACTTTTTAGTACCTACTGTGTGCCAGATACATTCCTAAGTTTTGAAGTATAGAACTCAGACTCAAAAAAAAAAAAAAACTCAGAGGACTCTCTCCTGTATACAGAACATATAGTCTATTTGAAGAGATAGACAATGAACATGTTACAACAGTAAATTAAATAGAAGGCATGCAGTGCAACGGAGAAATCCCAGCAAGAATGTTGGGAATGCAAACACAGGCTTTGTCTAACAGATGACATTAAAGTACATTCCCAGGGAGCTGATAAAGTTCGTAAATTCATAAGATTTTTTTCTAACAGTAAACAAGGAATATTTATAAAAAGATAAGTAGTGTTTATGACTGAAAGAAGAAACTTGAGTTTGCATTCAATGGTAGTTCATAGACTATTACCTAACCACCTAAGCTTCAAATGCCCTTAATATGAACTCTTAATTGTTTTCAAAGTGATGTGAAAGATAAAGTGCTAATGTAGACATCCAAATAAAAGTAATTAATACATGAATAGAAGCCATGCAGTCATCTTAGAAACATTCTATTAGAATTCTTTACTAAGCCGTTTCCCACTGTCTGCTAATCCCCCACTCAAAACTCAAAGTAAATCCAAAGCATCGATTCAGTGCACCTTCAGGTGAAGCCTGTTGTTACTCTGTCTCAGACCAAATGATTACATGTCCACTGTGACTTAGAGGAGCAGAGTAGTCCTTGTTAGGTATTGGTGTTGTTGGAGTTGATACAAAAGAACAGAGCATGAAGGGATGCTTGGATATAAGGACCACAGTCCTTTAGTCAAAAAAGGGGTGTTGAATATAATTTTTGAGAAAGTTTAAGATGCAGATACTGGGTGTTGAAAGGAAAATTTCTCACAATTCAATTGTGTGTTTGAACACTTTGTTTCCAGCTGTTGGTGCTGTTTGAAAAGACTAGAGAACATTTAGGAAGTGGAGCATTGATTGAAGAAGGGCATCATGTGGGCAGGCTTTGAGGTAATATATCTGACTCCACCTCCAGTTCTCTCTGTATCTTCTTCCTGTCTGCAAGCCTGGCCATCATATGGCCAAGGTTTCCCCACCATTTTGTACTGCACTCCCTTTGAAACTTTCAGACAAAGTAGATGCTTTGTTTTTTAAGATGTTTTCTGTTGATTCTTCAAGGTGATTTTTGTTGGTGTATTCTGTCACAGCAAGAGAAAAAATGTTTAAGGCAGCAGCTATTCCCAAACTCAGATATTCTGACTCAGATAAAAACTACAAATGTTCCATGTTAAAGTATCTGTGTGGGCTGCTCTCAGGTTCTTGGCCTCATTGTACAGTTGTCAGGAAGCAGACTCACAAGAGAACTGAGGATAATTTATTCTAGTTAGAGAGAGACAGAAACAGACAGATGGAAACACAGAGAGAGGAGAGAGAGAGAGAGAAAGAGAGAGAGAGAGAGAGAGAGAGAGAGGGAGGGAGGGAGGGAGGGAGGAAGGGAGGGACAACCTGAGCATGGTGGCAACAATGTCAGGGTGAATTAGTCTTTTTATGTGGCTGTGATACAATAATGTAACCAAAATTAATTCTGAAAGAAAGAATTTACTTTTTCTTCTGTTTCCTGAGGAAGTGTCTATATGTGGCAGGGAAGGAGTGGTATTAGGGCAAGGAGCAAGACGCTGAGAGATTGACCTTTAGTGGTGAACACCAAGCAGAGTTGGTGAATTGAAAGTAAAGTGAGGGTATAAATTCTTAAAGCTTAGCCACTAGTTTATACTTTCTCCAACAAGGCTATACCTTCTAGAGGTTCCATAAACCCCCATCACTTGGGAACTGAGTATTTAAACATTAAAGTAGGGGGCATTCCTCATTCAAAACACTGTCCAGGGGAAAGGAAGAGAAAGTGGATACAAATGATGTACTCTAGAACAATATAAAAGATGCACATTGCAGAACACAGTGAGCATGGCAGGAGAAGAGGAAAGAATCAGGTCCCTAGGGAGAGGAAGCAACTAATTATGAACAACTAAACCTTAATGTAGCTTGCTTCAGCAATCTGGAGACTGCTTTAAGATGGTAAGGAATAATAGTTATAATTTGTCTTCAGTTTGGCTTTTGTTTAGTTAGACTTGGGCTGCAGAAATAAATTATATCTATCACTATCAGCTTACTCTTTGGTTTTCTTAGCTTTGTGTCTCTTAGAACCCCTGTCATTAGCACATCCTTAACTTTGGAATGAGTTACAGGAGGGTTGATATTTATCAGTTACTGGAAAGGTTGTATGGCTTTGATTTTAATCCAGCTGTGAAAGATCAGTGCTTGAAAATGAGTTAGAAGCAGCTTAAGGATTGTTTATAAAACATTTAAAATATTTCTCTCTCAAACATTTTTGAAAATAGATATTTTAAATGCAATATAAGCTATTTATTGATTTCCCTTCCACAACTCTTCCAAGATCCTCTGCACTTTCCACTCATCCTAACCTACACATTTCTTCTATCTCTCATTAGAATACAAGTAGGCATATAGTACAACAACAACAACAGGAGCAACAACAACAACAACTAATAATAATAATAATAATAATAATAAAGCAGTGTCAGAAAAAAAGCCAAACAAACCAGTAGAAGAAAAGGAGATGACATGTATAGATGAGGAGACAAAAATGTTTGCACACAGAAATTTCTTGAAAACACAAAACATAGAGAAGATGATACACATACAAAAAGCCTATAGGGTTTAAAATGAAATAAGTAAAGCTTCAACAAAACATCATGCGACAAAGAACCTCAAAAAATACCACTGAATTAGTTTTATACGCCGTCTATTCCTGGAATTGAAGCCTGACCTTTTTTTTTTTTTTTTTTTTTTTTTTTTCTATTTGTTTCTTTGTTTTCTTCTAGTGCGGACTGTTTTTTATTTTATCTATTGTAATTATAAACATAATTATAAGTATTATTATTATTATTATTATATGCCTGCTTGTATCCTAATGAGCGATAGAAAGAAAGAATATTTTTATACACAATTTTCCTTTAGACAACACTGCTTATTCATTTGTATGGGATTATCAATTAGAGATGCCTTCTGGGTTACTGTTGTGGCTGTGGGTCGATTTCTGCTCTTAGTTCTGGAATTCCATCATGTCTAGACCTCTGCAGACACTGTACATGCTGCCACTCTCTCTGTGAGTCATATGTTCTTCGATCCGGCTATTTAGAAGGCTTTGTTCTAAGGTATCCTTCACTTCTTTAGGCTCTCATAGTCTTTCTGCCTCCTCTTCTACAGAGGTCCCTGAGCCCTGAGAGGAATGCACGCTTTAATGGAAACATTTTATTTATGACTGAAAATTCCAAGGTCTCCCATTGTTTGGATGTTGTCCAGGTGTGGATCTTTGTTTTTGTTACCATCTAGTACAGAAGGAAGCTTCTGATGATGGCTGAGCAAGTCACTGATCTAGGAGTATAGCAGAATGCCATTAGCTATGTTCCTTTAGCAGACAGTAGTATTTGGCTTTCCCCTAGGTGCCTAGACAACCTAATCTCTGGTTCTTGGGCACCTGATCAGGGTTTTGAATGTGTTCCATCTCATGGAGTGTACCTTACATCCCATAAGATAGAGGCTGGTTAGTCACACAAGTTTTGTATCACTCGTGTGCTTGCACATCTTTCCAGATGATCATTATTGTAGATGAAAGAGTTTGTAGTTACCCTTAACAGTGAAGCAGCTAGGGAGGCAGCAACTCAACTTCTCCATGTTTAATGAGTTTCATGGAAGTGTTATCATCAGCAATAAAGCCTATCCATTTGTGGAGAGAAAACAATAGCTTTAACAATAGTCTGGCTTGTTTGAGGGTTTGCCTGGGTCCCTTTTGTCTAACAACTATGTTAGATGTAATTCATTCCTGGAAGTGTGGGTTTCATTTGGTGGAGAGCAATATCCACCTGGGGCCCCATCACCTCTGCTATTTGGTGACTCCATTTTGATAACTTTCATATATGCATATGCTGTAGGAAGCTTCTGCTATATTAGGTTTCTGTATGAGTACTCAAATGGCCCTTAATTTAGCTGATTCTCCCTGCATTCCTTCACACATCTCCTCACAATGCCCATTTGACTGTCCTTCTCAAGCCCCCATATATCTATCCATTTTCCTCCCTATGGTGATCCAACTCTCTCCCTCTTGATTGATACCAAATAAAATGCAATGACCTAGGTATGTCCAACATTTTAAAAGTCAATGGTAAAGTTAATATTTCCACTAAGAATTGACAGAAAAACTGATCAATGATTGTAATTTTATCAATATCTCCATTATTTATGATGTTTCCATAACATTACATTTGAATTGTCACCTAGCTACAGCTTGAATTATTTTATTCCCACATTAATTTTTTGCCACCAAACTAAGGTGCCATGGTATTTTTAGTAAATAAATCAGTTTACTAGAAACTGCTGAGAAGAAAAGAGGTAACTGTTTTTATTTATTTTTTCTGGTATTCCAAACATAAATCACTTCAATTGGTCATGATGTACTCTAAAATTAGCAAAGTATGTTTAAGGTTAATTAATTTATGTTTCAACAGAAATTGGAAGAATGTGATAGGAAATTGGATGAGTTTGAGGATTCATGTGTTCAGATGATCATATTACTGTTTATTTTTCATTGTCTTTAGAAATGTGCCAGATTTCATTCACTCCCCATGGGAAGTGTTACCCTTTCTGAGGAGTGGGGAGAGCAGGAGGAGGGGAGGGAGAAATAGGATTGCTATGTAAAATGAGAAAAGATTATTTTAAAGGAAAAATGTGAAGCCCAGGTGTGGGACCACTAGCACAGGTTTTCCATGTGAGCTCTGGAAACAGGTTTGGGAAAACTAAAACAATTGGAGGGATGTGCATTAGTTTTAAACCTGTGAAGCCGGAGTGGCTGACACACTGAGGAGTTGAGAAAATACTTATATTTTGCAATGTGAAAATAAGCGAACCTAAGCTTTTTTAATGTTAAC
The DNA here is from genome assembly GCF_003668045.3 of Cricetulus griseus. Lineage (NCBI taxonomy): Eukaryota > Metazoa > Chordata > Mammalia > Rodentia > Cricetidae > Cricetulus > Cricetulus griseus. Next base: position 355,223,355 of record NC_048595.1, on the reverse strand, counting down.
TTCTACATAATAATAATTATAATTTAAGGTTACTGAGGAGAAGAACAGCAAGACTTTTAATATCAATATATTATTTGGAAGTAAAAGTAAACTATTAGTTATATAAGACTATAAATTCATCTTTATTGTAGAAAGTAAATTGTGTTCTTTAAAATGCTACCATTTGTTTCATACTTCATTTTCAGAAAATTTTTTTTCCTGTGATGTGTGCTGTCTTTTGTAAGCTGACTAGATCACTCAAGGCAAGTTAACAATCAAAGCTCACTTTGCTTCAGGGTATTTGCAGTTAATGTCACTTGAATTTAAATCACAAAGACTTTTCAGATGGAAAACATTTTTATCTCCTAACATGTAACCTAGGAGATAGAAAATCTTGGCATCCTTGGGGAAACACCTTTTTGTTTTATCAACTTGGCAACTTGCACCTGCTTTCAAATTGACAAGAAAAAGGATTTGAATACCACAGTTTAAAACCTGCATCTTAAACTTATTTTAAAACTGCTACAGAAAGAAAGGCTCCCTATTCTGTTAAAGGCTATCAAAGGCTACTAGGATTAATCCAATCATGTTGGTGAAATGAATTCTCTATGTCTCCTCATATATAAATTCATGGTCAGATCTACAGTTGGAAAGATACAACCCATTACAATACATTCTTAGTGCCTACCTTTTCTCGACAGTCAATGACACAAAGGATCAATTGGATTAGCTCACTGATAGGAAATTTGTTAATGAGAAACGACTTCTACCATTGTTCACAGGAATGGATTCAAATATATACCCTGGAATATTTTCCAATATTATTGCTGTGTAACTCTATATTGAAAAGCATGTACAGGGGATGTGTGTATAGCTCAAAAGTACATTGATGCCTAGCACTGAAATTAAAAAGAAAAAAGCATGCATGAAAATATCATTCTTTTAGGGTTTCTGTTGCTATGATAAAATAGAATGACTAAAACCAAACTGGATAGTAAATGTGTATATCATCTTACTATTTTCAGGATATACTTCATAAGTAAGGGAAGTCAGGGCAGAATCAGGAACAGAAGCAGAATGTATGTTGTCCTTAAAGGCTTACAGGCTTGCTCATCATGGCTTGTTTAGTTTGCCTTTTTATTACATTCAGGAACACCTGTCAAAGGTAAACACCATCCCCAGAAGGCTGGTTGCACATCAATCATTAATCTAGAAAAATGCTTCTAGGCTTGCACTCAGGCAATTTGGAAGGGATTTTCTTAGTTGAGTTTTCCTCTTCTTAAATGGTTCTAGCATGTTTCAAGATGACAAAACACTAGCAAACATAGCCATAAATACTATACCTGCATCAAAACATTTATTTTGAAACTTTCAAATTAGTATACCAATTATTGTTCTATCATATAATCTATATATGGAACTTTCATCATTTTTAAAATTGCTACGTTATTAAACAGCATCAAATAAAATAAACATTCTTTAATATTGCATAAAAGTAAGGAAGCATAGAAACATTTTAAAATAAATTAATAATAATGTTAAAATTAGGAAAGTAGAGAAATGAGAGATGATTATTTTTAAATGACAATGAATAAGTGTCACATTTTTCTTGCTCCTCTAGTATTGTACTCTGTCTGGGTGCATATCTGCATGTATATACATGTATGTAGGAACGTGAAATATTTTGCTTGACCTACACTTCAAGACCATCATCAATATAAACCTACTATGATTCAGTGGTATTTCAGGGCTTCATAAATGTTAGGAAGTTTCCCTTGGTTACATACAAATATCCTATACTGGTCACACTGACATTTTGGCATTTGGCTGAGCAGCTTGTTTCTTGCTCCAGGAAATTAAGTCTATTGCATTATTGCTAATATCCAAGTCAATGGATATCTCTGGAGCTTACTAGTGAGTAAGAGAAAAAATAGAATACTTCTATATTCAATGGACTGGGGAAATGGGGGGAATTGGTTCTCTACCTGACATTGTTAGTGTTTCCAAATACCATCCAGCAATAATGATATTCTCCACAGCTATGAGTGGATTTAGGTAGTTGGTTGATCCACTGGACATGGGACTCAGTATTCTCAGTCTCAACATCAGTAATGATACAAGGCAGGGAGTCTGATGAGAGTCTTAGTTGTATCTTGGTCATGTGTTCAGGATTTTCAGTTACTATAGTTAATTGGTTCATGTAGTTTCCTACTCAACACTCAGAGGGAACAATGGGCATTTTGTATCCCAAGACTCCTGCTACTTGAAATTCTCAGTGTCCATTCTTCATCCTAATCTTGACTGGTACTGGTTTCCACCTCCACTAGACATTATGGCCTGGTGTCCCCAGGCTGCTTGAATTTCAATTCTTCATTGTTTTCAGGTTCCAGTATATTCCAGCCTTAAGCATATTCTTACAATTGTGTCTGGTAACAACACACATACTCTTGAAGCAAAAAGATTGAGCTATCACACAATGGCCCCTGTCACACCTTTTTGATTGCCATCACACAAAATACCTTTTTAGATCTTGAAAGAAGTGTAGGCTTGCTTTATGTCTGGCTCAGTTTGTTTGCACCAGGATTCCTTGATCTACTCTGTAACTATGTCTTCCAATACTCTACCAGGAGAGAGGGATGTGTAATACCATAAGAGCCCAACTTCTTTCTGCTGCATTATCTTTCTATTTCTTCATGGTATTCAGATGTTCCCCTGCATAATATGTAATTTCTGGGGTTCTTCACTTTTGTTTTTTCCCCCTTGACTCTGTTTACTCATGATGTTTCACAAGAGCAGATACTAATCCAACAGTTTACCTAGTAACCCTTATTATACAGGTGGATCTCATTCAGCAGTTGAGAAAGAATTTGTGTTGTTTTTGAAAAACTATGGAACTGGCCATTATTATTTTAAGTAAAATTTCACATGCTTTATACTATATATAAATTTTAGAGAAGATAAAACAGGAACAAAACAATCACTAGGTCCTGCTAGTGGGTTATTAGTCAAATTGTACATTTCTGATACAGTATGTCATAACATTTTGCCTTAAGAGGACATGACACTCATGAGCTTTTTCTGAATAGGCATGATGGGATTTTTTATCACACCTTATAAGACAGAGCATTATAAACAGTATGAATTACAAAGTATCTAAATATATTGATAAAAGATGTTCTTACAGCATTCATAATAATTACAGCATGGCTAATATTTGAATATATCCTACTGGATATTGTCATTGTGACTAATTCCATGCTTATCTTTTTTTTTTTTGCTTAAGAATAATCCTTAACTTTCTTTAAGTATCAGAGCAATTACAAACATTGTAGTCCAAAATGCTTGATTCACATAATTGTGCACAGCAGGAGGAACTGAGGCCATGTATTTTCGATTATTTCATAGCTAAATCCATGTATTGATTGAGTTCAGTGTATAAACATGCTCTTATCAAAGCTAGAAAAGATCTTCTCATCCCCAAGGTGAAGCTTCTACTGACATAATGGCTCATAGCAAGAACTGTTTTTCCTCTTTCACTGACATGCACCACAGACGCCAAAGTATTGGTGTAATTAGTCTTATTCTTTTACACTATAGTCATTATTGGAATTACAAATAGAGGTTCAGAGCATCTCCCAACAGAGGTAGAGAAAACAAACTAACAAAAAAAAAAACCCAAAATTTAGAAAAGCTGAAAATTATTTGCTTAAGAGAAAGCAGACTACCTCATCCCCAACCCACCCTCCCTCTGTGCTAAATAAACTCTATCACCTCTAGAGAAATAGGAATAAATATTTCTATTTGTCATCAGATGTCAGTCAGTCATGTAACAGTGAGATAATGCTAGCCTCAGGTAACTGTACCTTCCTGAGAAAAGTTTTCAGCTATAATTTGTTCCAATATTGCAGACCTACAAAGCAAATGTTGTATGCTAAGGGTAATTTGGGAGTACATACAACTATGAATAAGGCAACAATAATTTCCAGTTTTTGCCCTCTGCTCCAAGTAGCATTCATACAGCTTCAGGAGGAAGAGAATCTCAATATTTTTGTTTTTGATTTTTTATTTCAATACTGTATCTTTAGTAATTCATTTTTATTATTTTTAAAGAAAATCTTGATAAAATAATGAAAGCAATTATAGTAAACAATCACAATATTATAGAGTATTTAATATGCAGCTGGCAAAGAGGTTTTAATTTTATGAAAATTATCTAATGTAATTCTTGCAAAACCCTGTGAATCAGTTAATATTATTCTTCCTTAGAGATAAAACAACAGATTCTGATTTATTACCATTCATTACCACTTAAATCACTTCTGCCTCACATACCACAAAGAAAACAACCTTGGCCAAAACTACAATTTGCCTCCACTTGGAAAATCTTGTGAACACTTTTAATTTACCTATTCTTCAGTTTTAACTTTAAAATAATTACAACCCCCCAAACAATTGCCTTCCTTATTTGGGAACTGTATTAGAAGTATTACAGCCTCTTAATTATTCTTGTCATCAATCTCCAACCACTTACCTTTGAAATATTCAAAAGTTTATTTGGAAACTATTTTTTCTATCTATCAGTATTCAGTATTTAGATATTTTATTTTCCCAGAAATTGTATTATTGAGGTGCTAAGAATGTGAAAACTAAATGTCTATAACAGGACAGTTTCTTCCATCTAAAGATATCTCTAGCTCATTCATCATTTTACTTGAATAACAAATCAACTGTACAATTTTCATCTCTAAAACAGCCAGAAAACTGGTTGAAAGGATGTCAAATAAATTCATTTTATTTCTACTTGATTTGAGGAAGATGTACTAGCATTACATGTTAAAGAACTTCTATCATTAGAATAAGTATATCTCTATTTACTTATTCCAATATTTTAAAATTAATGACACTTTCATAAGTAAATTATGAGTAGCCTTTATTGTGCATACTGGACAAATTTAGAAGCTCCATTGTATAGTTTTTTGCTCATTAATAATATTTTTACTGCACAAAATATCAAAGTATGTAACTTAATGCTTATATACATATCACTATTTTTCTACCTATATGTCTATCCACCTTTATGTGTTTCTAGGTATATATTTATTTCTGTGTTAAATTCTGCTGTAAGGTCTGTTAAGTTTTGAGAGACTATATGAAATTCTGATAAATCACACTTTATAAATATGTATTAAATTGCTGTGTGTGTGTGTGTGTGTGTGTGTGTGTGTGTGTGTGTGTGTGTTGGCCTGTGACCATGCCCCAGAAGTTATGGCATGTAGAAGTCAGAGGAAAAATGTGGAAGTTGTTTTTCCCTTACACCAGCTTTTTGTACCATATCCATGTCTTAGGGGTGCTAAATTTTAATGTTCCAGATCTAAGATGCACAGATGCTCATCCATCCAGAGCTTAATGACACCTCTCTAAATTGGACAAATACACATACCTGGCCTACATCCCTCAAAACCTCACCCAATTAAACCAAGTATATATTGGAACTTTCAAAGCCTTTTAAATCCCTCTGGATTATAACAGAAGAATTAAGTTTCCACCAGATCTTAATTCCCTATTAAACATAACTCACAATTGAAATCCCTTTACAATATGCGTTAGTACATGAGACAAGTAGAAGGTTCAATAACCTTATTAACTCAACATCTGGATTATTCAGTGAAGAAGACGCCTAGCACTTTTTAACTTGGATGGCTGACATTAAAGAACCGTTTTGTACTCTCCTATTCAAGTGGTATTTTAAATGGTGGTATTTTAACTTTTCTATTTTACTTAAGTATTTATATTTTTCAAATATTTATACACACATACGTTTATGAGCTATGATGTCATTTTTACAATTTAAGAAAAGCAGCATTCTCGAAAGATAGATGCCATGCCATAGGATTCAAGCAGAAGGGTTTTTATTAGGGAAGTAGATTATAAAAAAGGTGCAAGGGGAGGGGGAAGAGCAGCCTCCTGAGACAAGAGAAGCAGAAGAGTGGAAAGGGGAGGGGAGAGGGAGGGGGGAGGGAGAGGGAGAGGGAGAGAGAAAGTGACAGACAATGGGAGAAAAAGAAGGAAAGAGGAGAATGGGAGGTGGGCAGGGTCCTTTTAATAGGAAACACAGTGAATGTGCACAGGTGGTGCTCTTAGTGGCTGCAGCTGAGAATGATCCTATCCTGTCAGAACCCCAAGGACAGGCCAGTACAGATGCCTATACTAACAGCCACTATTTCATTTTTCTCTACATTATGTATTATATTTTGAATGTTGATGTTTAAATCTGATATAAACAGATTTTTCTTACTTATGTGAGTAGAAATTAGCCATGTACAAATGGATGGAATTAGAAGAAAACATCCTGAGTGAGGTAACCCAGACACAGAAAGACAAACACATATATGGATTTTATACATAGAGCAAAGGATTAGCAGCCTACAATCCATATTGCCAGAGAAGCTAGGAAACAAGGAAGACCCTAAGAGAGACATACAAGGTCTCCCGGAGAAGGGGAAAGGGACAAGATCCCATGAGCAAATTGGGAGCATGGGAGAGAGGAGAGTGAGTTAGGAGAAAGAGAAGGGGAGAAGAGGATGGGAGAGGAGGAAATGAAGGAGCAGGAAGATTGAGTCAGGGAAAAATACAGGAGAGCAAGTAAAGAGATACCATAGTAGAGGGAGCCATTATAGGTCTAAGGAGAAATCTGGCACTAGGTAATTGTCCAGAGATCTACAAGGAATGACCCCAAGTAACAATCTAAGCAATAGTGGAGAGGCTACCTTAAATGTGCTTCCCAATAATGAGACTGATGACTACCTTATATGACATCCTAGAGAATTCATCTAGTAGCTGATGGAAGTAGAAGCAGACAACCACAGCTAAACACTGAGCCATACTCCTGGAAACCAGTAGCAGAGCGGGAGGGGTGGTGAGCAAAGGGGTCAAGATCAGGCTGGAGAAACCCACAGAAGCAGCTGACCTGAACAAGGGGGAGCTCATGGCCCCGAGACTGATAGCTGGGAAAACAGCATAGGACTGTTCCAGACCCCCTGAACATGGGTGTAAGTTAGGAGGCCTGGGCAATCTGTGGGTCCTCTAGTAGTGGATCAGTATTTATCCCTAGCATACTAGTGGACTTTAGTAGCCTATTCCACATAGATGGATACTCTCTCAGTCTAGACACACAGGGGAGGGTCTACGCCCTGCTCCAAATAATATAACTGACTTTGAAGACCCCCATTGGAGTCCATACCCTTCCTGGGGAGCAGAAAAGGGATGGGATAGGGGGTCATGGGGGGCAGGGGACGAGCGGAGAGGCAACTGGGATTGACGTGTAAAATAAGATTGTTTCTAATTTAAATAAAAAAGAAAGACAAATAAATTAGCCATGTAAATAAATAGCATAAATAGATTCAATTATGATTTAATGTATGTACTACATAATGAAAGAGCCTTAAAGTTAACTGCTGTATTCCCACAAGTCAAACTATACTCAACTGTGATTTTTAATTTACACAATATGAATGACAATTTGTTTTAAAATTTTCTCATAATAAAAATGTTATATAATATTTAATTGTGCATAAAAGGAAAGAATATTTTGTTATAAAGAAACTACACTATGGGTTTTTAGTTGGATATTAACCTGTCAGTTACAAAATTAGAAATGTATTAATGTGTTGACATAAATTAATTTTATAAAAATTAAGCTACTGGTTCTTGAAATTACAAATAAGAATGTACATTTGATTTCTAGAAGAGTTTCTTTCAATATGAAATTACATCAAGTAAATGCTTTGAATTACTTCAGTGGAACAATATTCAGTTTTGCCAATATTCATTGTGAAGAAACTAAAGTGAAGGAAATTATCTGGCTATTAATTTGCCTAAGGAAAAATTCTTAGTTTTATTATTTTTATAGGCAAGTTAATCTATTCTGCATATACAGTTAGAGATTCAAGAACAATTTCAAAATGAAGTTTATGTTTTTTTATGCCTCAGGGTCATGCAACAGCAATGAATGCTCTGGTTGTTTTATGAAGAAAAGATTTAAAACATGAGGAGCTGCGGGCCAGCTAAAGCCTATATTTAAGTGTTTGAATATTCTCATATGAGTTCAACCTTACTGGTTACAGGGAATAAAAAAGCAAGAGAAAGCCACAGAATAGTAATAGCTTTAATAGAAAAACAAAAGAAAGCAAACAAAGAAATAAATCTTGCTATCTAAGGAATATAGAAGCCCACATAGCCATTCTCTGGTCTTGAGACATATTCCTTATAAAGTGAAAGATATTACAGTGCTTTATCATTGTACTAAAAAGCCAAAGTAAATGATTTAAACACAAAATTAAAAAGAATATACTATAATAAATTTTAACAGTTTTTTTTCCAATTTTTTTATTTGAATTAGAAACAGGATTGTTTTACATGACAATCCCAGTTCCCTTCTCCCACCCGTCCTCCCCTACGGGCTCCACCAACTAAAACCTTATCTATCACATATCCTTTCTGCTCCCCCTGGATGGTGAGGCCTTCCATAGGGTATCATCAGTGTCTATTGTATCCTTCGGGATAGGGCCTAGGCCCATCCCTGCGTGTCTTGGCTCAGGGAGTATTCCTCTATATGGAATGGGCTCCCAAAGTCCACACATATGCTAGGGATAAGTACTGAAATTCTATAGGAGGTCCCGTAGATTTCTGAGGTTTCCTCACAGAAACCCATGATCCTGGGGTCTAGATTAGTCCCATGCTGGTATTCCAGCTATCAGTCTGGGGAGCAAGAGTTCCCCGATGTTCAGGTCAGCTGTTTCTGTGGGTTTCACCAGCCTGGTCCGGACCCCTGTGCTCTTCACTCTTCCTTCTCTGCATCTGGGTTCCAGTTCAGTTCGGTGTTTAGTTGTTGGTCTGCTTCTACTTCTACCAGCTGCTGGATGAAGGCTATAGGATAAGTCAGTCATCAATCTCATAATCAGGGGAGGGCATTTAAGGTAGCCTCTCCTCTGTTGCTTAGATTGTTAGCTGTCATCTTTGTAGGTGTCATCTTTGTAGATCTCCAGACATTTCCCTAGTGCCTGATTATTTCTCTGTAAACCGAAAATGTCTCACTCTATTATGATATCTCTGGAAGAGTAGATGATATAAAGAATGATTCTTATTTTAGTGTTACTATGAATGTAAATCTATGGTAATTACTTTGAATACTTAAGTCAAGGAAAGGAGTAACTCACCCCTCACTCAAATAAAAAGGCTATAGTTGAGGAGGGGCAATTAATCCTCATTGAAAAATACCTGTATCACCCAAACTGATACTACAATTTTGAACTTCTGCATGGTTTAACTCATACTTTTCATACAGAGTTGATTTTGAAGAAGGTAAAGTGTGTTTTTGTTAAATAATGGGCTTTTCAGAAAGCACAACTCATACAAGTAGAATCAGAAAAGAGAAAGATTAGTGTCTCTAGATGTCATTGTCCGAAATATATCATAAGTTATTTACAATGCTTTCTGACAAAGCTTTCTCCCAACCTGTCGTGTCCACCCTTGACCAGCAAGAACGATGCAATACCGAGGAATCTTCTTCAACACAGTTTAATCGGGAACTTGATTTACAGTGAATGGCGGCCCGGGGTAGGGGAAGATGGGGCCTGATATAGTCTACAACTACCAATCACCTAACCCTACGTGGTTTGCCAGGATAGGTTGTCTCCAAGCAGAATTAAGAGGATACATGACCTTTACCAAATTAGGAGTTGTTTACCACAGAGAGCACTTGCCGTCGGGCTGGCGGAAGGCGGAAATCGGCGCCATCTTTTGGGCACGGTACTTTGCAGCTCCCAACACCAACCCACTGAGTGAGGAGAGTTAATGTGGACTTTAGAAGCTTCTTCTTTGGAGAAAGTCATATCCACAGCCAACTTTGACCACCTACCCTCAAACTTCCTCTCAATAGACATGAGCTTGGGCCTTGGTTTTCAGTGTTGAAGAGATTGAAGTCATACTATTTAACACTTGAAACTAGACATCAACTTGGCATAGGAAATAGCAGCCAGTGTTTCATATGCTGTTAAACACATGTACCTTTCAAGTTATTGCAGAATGTGATTTTATTAAGCAAAAGGCACAAGGCCATTTACCATAAATATTTTCTGGTCAAGATCAATTGATGTAGAACATCCTGACTAAAGCTAAAGGAAACATAAAATGAGGTGTAAATGCGAAATTATATAAGAAACTGCATAAATGTTTGGAATTAAAATAAAATTATTTCTAGATTGTGCTTTATGAATGACCTGGAAATTCTTTAAATAGGGTACATAAAATTTATTGCTAGCTATATTGAGAGCCTAGAGCCTGTATGACATAAAGAACATTCAAATTGTTCTCATCACCAGTGCTCTCACAGAAGAATCCATTCAAAGCAAATCAATTTTTGGCTCAAGAGAGACTATGGCTTCAAATTTGGGGACATCAAGCAATAACACAGAGATCTACTTGAGGTCTCAAATAGCTTCTCCATGTGTACTTTGCCTACACTTCTTCCCCATGGTTAAGCCAGGTCCCACAAACACATTTAGTAGTCCCATGTCCTTCATTATTACTTCTCCCTTCTATATTTAGAAATGAAGGGCTAACCAAATCCCTACCGAGAAACTATAAATTTCTGAGGCTTGAGAAATAGTTGTAAAATAATGGCATAGAAAGTTCCATGATACAAAAGGTTACACAAACATTGGCAGATGTTCCTGCATGTATTTTCAAAGATTAATTTGTGGAATGTTCTTTGAGTTGTTAATGAGGTCTGAGTACACAGTATCATTACTATTGAACTATATTTCTTAGGTCCCACTCTTTGTAGAATGTACATTAAAATATTTTGATGTTAACGAAAGCCCTTTATCCTGTCAATATTATCCTCAGCTATTCAACAACAGATGATTCATGACAGACTTTAATAATTATCTAGTGATTGTTTGAGAACAACCGTAAAACAGTTATTATTATAGACTTGGAAGTTGACATGTGATGAGTTTTATTGTTGCTCAAGGTTGCTTAGGTGCACATAGCATTTATGAAATGTCCCTCTATTCTGTGCCGATATTCTCCTCATGTGAAGAATGCTCCTAAATGACCTACATGTATGGTTGGATCTCCAGAATGCCTAGTTTCTAGAAGCTTCCTCTTCCATGTTCATTTACCATGATTCCTATGTCAAAGGTGTTACTTTCTTTTTATCCACAGAATACCCTAAAATGTGTAGTGATGTGCTGTGAGTTCAGTTCTCCAACATAGACAGTCTTTTATAATGTGTGCCACTTCCTATGGTGTGGACATTAATGTCAACTGGCAGCTCATGGTGAGATTTTCCATGCTGCTTCAGAAACCACCAATGCATGTGAGTTCATGAGAGCTAGTTGTAAATAGTTATAATGAATAGGTATGGGCCTCTTTATATTTCATTCTCCAGTAAAATAATACTCGCTAAGTACATGGTAGCTGTGCATTGATTGGATGAGAAAATGGGAGGACAAGCTTTCAAGTAAGTATCATCATTAAGAAACAGCTCTTTATAGGTTTCCTATAGGTTTAATGGACTTAATTAAAAAAAAAAGTGTTTCAAGATTCCTGGCTTATAGTTACTTACTCCAAGACAACTTTGGGTACTTCTGTGTTTTGAAGATGAAGTGGTGGATTGCAGTTGCTAAGTAAATGATATTGAAACTTGGATGCAACTTTTGATCATCAGGGAGGCATAACAAAACCAATGGAGTACAGAGAAGCAAAGATAAAATATATAAGAAGGCAACAAACAATTGTTTTTAATTAGAGATATTCAGGCAATGCATGTTCATTTTAACTATTGAGAAGGCTCCCTTTATTAATTCTCTCTCTCTCTCTCTCTCTCTCTCTCTCTCTCTCTCTCACACACACACACACACACACACACACACACACACACAAATAAACCACAAATAAACAGGTGCTCAGTGCTAAAATAGAATAAATCTGAGTTTGTTCAACCACTTGAAGAAGCCTCAAAACAGATTTCCCCAAGTCACTATAACAAATATGTGGTCACTTACAGTGTCCTTCATACTTACACAAGTGGAGGACAGGAAATGTTATTTTGGATGGTAAACCTCTGTAATGGATTGCAGAAGTAACTGAAAAGCAATATATGTGGGTGTTGAGACAAGATGGAGGAACAACAGGATACACTGAAAAGTACATACTTGTGTCACATGCCATGCAATCTTTTAGCAGTTGGAGGACCTAAAAACTTGCTTTATATTGAGATATGTCATGGTTAGCCAGAGATATTAGCTTAGGAAATTGAAAATCACCTGAAATAAGACTCTAGGCATGCCTGTGAGGGACTATCTTGATGAAGCTGCATATGGCAGGACCATCCACTCACTGTGTGTAGCATGATTCTCTGGGATGGGATTCTAGGAGATATAAATAGGACCCAGGAAATGAAATACCACTATTGAGACTGCAGTGTGACTGTCTACCCAAACTTCCTGCCACTGTAAACTTCAAGCAGTGATAGCTTAAAAACTGGAACTATGAACCAAATAATCTCACCACCATTCTTCCAAAATTTTATTTATAAAGGCATTTTATTACATCAGCGGAAAAGTGTGTAAGACATGAGATAAGAGTGAAGCCATTTCTGAATAGATATAAAAATGAATCTTCTGAATTATAGGACAACAAATGCTATTTTATTATCGGGAAAATATATTATGTAGTCAATAAATAATTTTGCTTATTTGTTTTTAATGCTTATGAGGATCAAACACAGGGCTTCAGGAATGCTAGGAAAGCTCTCCATCTTTGAGTTCCTTTCCTCAGTTTAGCTTTACTATGTTAGAAAAATATATTAAGCTTCAATCTTACTGTTTTTGGCTTGTTTATACAACTTATGATGCAGTCAGCCCAATGGGTATAGGCAAAATAACCAGTAAATGAGAATAAAATTATGGAGCATTGTCCATGAGTGAAACTGAAAATAGTTACCTTAAATCATGGGTCAAGGAAAGATATTGATCATATAGTCTGATGTTTTAAATTGCTTTATTTGCCTAAATGTTTAGATTACTAAAATTTCACTTGTGTTGCAAACAGATAAAAAACAGTGATTAAAACAAAAATACAAATGTATAATGACAGTGGAAATGAGTGTATATTGCTTAAAATATGTCATCCATTATATATCTGTAATTATTTTTATTAAATTAAAAATTTAAATTCTAATTTGGATTGCTGAAATGGTAATACAACCAAGGACAATTTCATGCTAAATTATAATTCAGCTATTTTTCCAAACAATAAATTAATCATAGACAAGGAGGTAAAGTTATCATGAAACCAGAACTTCAGATATTTTTACTCTGTAATAATCTAACCAATTGAAATACTTGTTTATGGAACTATTTTGTGAAAGATTAACAAGAAGCTACTTGGATTTCTATACAGGCTATGCGGCAAAGAGATTTTTAAAAAGAATTATTAGACTTAGTTCATATCTTCAGTTTTGTTACAATTTAATTACAGGAGGATGACTAATGCACAGAAGATAATTAGTAAGTAATGAAAAACGGTGTGAGTTTACATGATGAATGTGGAACCAACATTTAGTTTAAGAATACTACTCTAATTAATCTGAAACTACGATATAACCAACCCTGGAAAAGAAATAAGCAGCAAGTGACCAAAAAGATTGGGTAAATGTTACAATTATGGTGTTCACTCTAAATGGTTCCTGATTGTAACTTTCTTCGTGCTGTTTTTAAGGGTCGGAATCCATTTCCACAGAACTGATAATACTGTAATTACTATTATTCTTCTAAGTACCATTCTGTTCTGAGTGTTCATACAAAATTATATTCTTCTGTTTATGTAATATTTTATTCCCTCCAAGGGAAAAAAGAGAGGATTCATTACTGAAAAGAAACCATGTTCTCATTAGATCCCCAGAATAATGATGCGTAGGCATCGTTCCTCTACTGCATTCAATTAATCAGTCTCTACTCAAAGAGCCAAGCCTCCATTACAGTGGTAGAAGGTCTTTTTACGATATGACTATGGAAAAAGAATACACATTTCTTTTTGGATCATTGGAATATAAAGATTTGGGGCTTCCTATGATGAAGAAAAGCTATAGGGAATCTTCATTTCATTTTTGGTCATTCAGTGATGGATGAATAATAGGTGTCATAACACTTTCCTCTGCAGAAAGGAGATAAAATATCCAGGACAATATGTAAATTTATGGTCTTCATTGGCGACTTCCATACTTCGGTTGTTTTCACTTCATGCCTTACCCTGCCCACTGCATCCTTTAGATTTCCTGAGGCCCTGAAACTCAAGGAGGAGAGGCAGCCTTACTCATAGTTTGGCCTGATTACATCTTAATCATTACTGAATTTCTATTTACCATAAAATATGTGGATTGTTTTTATTCTTAATTTTTTGTCTAGGATAAACTACATGGAGCATAGGAAGTATGCATTTAGTCAATTTCTAACTCTAGCTTTATATTAAAATAGGCTAACTAATTTTAGGGCACATGAGCCTTTCTTGAGCTAGGCTTATATAAATAACTAACATAAAATTTAATTAACCATAGAGTATGTATTTAAATTCTAGAGACATAATAAAGAAATACTGAATTTAATAAATTAAGGTTCTTATTTTCCTTGATGAAAATGGACACATTAGCCTCTCAGGATGATACATTTTTTATAATGTTGTATTTAATATGATGTCTTTTATTGGGGGATTTAGGTTTCTGTATGCTTTTGATATGTAAAGAGTGCTTTAATTTTAAAAAATGCAGAAATAAAACATTGAAAGATATGACATTTTACTGAGCTAGTATATATATATTGCTTCAGTATATTTCTGTTTTGTACATATGGTTATCATGTTTATTTATTGTGCTGTATTGTTACATGATCACACGATTCCAGAAAAGAGTGCTCTCATTGTATCACATTTGCAGTCTGCCTACTCTTTCTACCCTGGGGAGTACAGGAATGAGTGTACCTTCGTGGCACTTCCATTCTCATTTCCATGCAGTTTAACCTGCACTCTTCCAGTGACCTGTTATTGTCCATCCTTTCCTAAGCTGTCAGCTTTCGTTCTCATTGGATCTTCTCATGAGCTGTTGACCCAGCTTCAGTAACTATGAGTATATTTTAGTTTCTCCACTGACCCTCAAATCCCCCAAACAGACTCAATAGTATTTCATTGACAATTCTATTCTGTTTACTTAGTTTGTAATCCTACAGTGTATCTTTTTCCACCTGTATTAATTAGATTCAAGAAAGCAAATTCAAAGAGAAAGTGTTAATTATTTTAATTCCTGTTAACATTCCACATAGCCACATGTATGTCAAAGCATTCTTTGTTGGCCTCTTACATCATTACTAATGTTTAAGTTTAATTTTTAATACTTTTGATTTTTTTATATATTAACACAATATGTACATAATTCATTTCCTCCTAATGCTACATTTTTGTAAATATCGCATTGTCTGTTTCATGAAAAATACATATTCCTATCATTGTGTTTAAGTGTATAAAATAGTCAACTTGATTTCCTCTATTTAAAAGTATATCCATTTTGCAATTAATTATATCATTTAAAGCAATACAATTTACTAATATTTATCTATATTGATTAGCAATAGCGTCAAGATAATTCAGGCCAGGAAAGACTGTCTCATCAACAATACAGCTGTGTAATTCCATTATCTTGCAGCTGTACAATCTTATTTTTAAAAATGAAACATATAATGGTACACTTGCGATTATACAAATGGAATGGTATCACAGTGGCATTTAAATAAAATCTGTGATAGTCAAGTTGTTTAAGTCTGTCATGCTCAGGTTGTGGGTGGGACTTACAGAGAACTCAATATTATTTTCCATGATTCTGGAGGCTGGAAAGTTTAAAATTAAGGTCTGGTACACTCTGTCTAAGTCTCACTCTTTGGCTTATTGGTTGTGCCTTCTCACTCTCTTTGCACGAAAGAATGGAATAATTAGCTCCCATGGTCTTTGCCACAGGGGTAAATTCCATTCAGAAGAGTTTTGGCTTCATGACTGATTCATCCTCTAAATGCTTACTTTCCATTCCCCTCACCTTTAGGCTTATAATTTTAGTGTAGGAATTCTGAGGGGACACATGCATTTATGGTAAACCCTACAGAACACCTCATTTTCCAAATACATAAAATTACTGTTTAATTTGCTTCCAATTGTCTAGCTTTTCAATCTCCAAATTGCCACATGTATATCTACCTCAAAGCCTCTTTAGTCTTCCACCTATCTGGAAGGCATTTCACCTGTAATATTTGTATCATCACTCATATGAATGTAACATAATCAATACTCTCAGATTTTCTATGCTGCTACAAGCAATGGGAACAGAGCTGTAAACTCTCTGTGAACTCAAAACTGCCATATTGTAAAGTGAGGAATGTTGTTTTCTACAATAGATGAATACATGTGTGCTAGAGGGTAGGAAGAGAATGGTACTGTATTCAGACTAAAGGACAGGGTCATTCCAAAGAGAGGTTGATTGGCCAATGTATTTGTTGATTTGGAATATGTATAGTCCTTCAATAAATATTTTAAACAATTGTAAGAAAATCTGCTAATATTGAAGGTAATTTAGTGGAGTATGTTTGGATATTTGTGAATACACATACACACACACACACACACAAACACACACACACACACACACACACACACACACACATACACACACGGGGTCGGGGAGAAAGATACTGAAATCAGGGCCTCTTCCTTTCTAAAACATGCACTACACCACAGAGCAGCAGTCTTAACTACAATAATCCATTTAGTTGATAATTCAGTTGTCAGCAACCAGATTGTTGAAGTTAGCATCATAACATTAATTTTTATTAAAGTTATCAATTGTATATCTCAACTAAAACAGGTAAATTATTTTTATAATTTACTTCCAATAAATTAAATTTACTTTGATAGGGCCTTTGATGTGTCTATTTTATATAAAATTTTCAATGCCGTCTCTGATTCCAGTGTTCATTCCCCCCACCCCCCGCCACTTCTTGATTTACTCTTGTCCCATTTCTCTTGTCCTTAGTCTTACCGAGCAGCATCTAAGCCCATTCAGCATATTCTACAAAAACTTTCTTTTTCTGTAAGAAACTATTGAGAGAATTACAAAGCTGAGCAGGGATGCAGTGATAAAAGGGGTTTCAGCTGTAGAGGGGTGAGATGCCTGGCTCACAGTAGCCACTGTTTTAGCAAAGACATTGGAAACAATGAGCCATCCAAACCTCAAGGGTAACATTTTCCCTTTTATCTCTTAAACTTTGTGAATTACTTTATTTTGTACCAATTTTATAAATAGCACAAAGATTCTCATCCAATTATTGTACATTGGTAGAGTTTTATTTCTATATGCAAGGTACATTTTAAGAACAATAACTCTCTAATGACCTTGTGTTTTCTGATGTCTTTTGTCATAAGGCAGACATTGTCTGGAGTTACTTCTTCTAAGAAGTGTTTCATAGAAAAAAGGGCACAGAATTTTCCTGCAGCATCACTAGCTTAATGGCTCCTTTCATACCATTATAAGCCAGTGGTTCTCTATCCTCCTGAGGCTGTGACCCCTTCAATACAGTTGCTCATCTTGTGGTGACCATAACCACAAAATTATTTTCGTTGTCACATCATAAGTGTAATTTTATTACTATTATAATCATAATATAAATAGCTGAAAGGAAGATACCTGACATATGAAAGAATTATTCAACTTTAAATGGGTTGTGACCCACAAGTTGAAAACCACTGTTATGAGCATTGACTAGGTTGATTGCATCTAACAAATATGGCTCTTCAACTTCACAGAATGGTATTTGAGCAGGACATGTAAAAAAGGTGAGGTAAAGGCATTATCTAAGGTTAGTAAGATGCCTCACATGTGCTTGCTTCTTTTACAGAGGATACAAGTTTAGTTACTAGCACCCATGATTGACAGTTCATAACCTCCTACAACCCCAGCTTTAGGTAATCTGGTGCCATCTTCTGATCATTTTGACCAGTTACATCACTGTGCACAAAATAAATATAAGTGCAAGCTGCACATTGATGAATAGCGACAGATTTGAATATATAATCTTTTTCTATAATGTACCACCTGCTTGTAGAATGCAAATAAAAGGACTGAAATACTTCAACTCTCTGTATATTAATGTTGTTGAAGTAAAATTTCAATCTAATTTGATTCATATTCTATAAGTTTATGAATACTTATGACTAGGAAGTCAATATTTATGTACAAAGTTCATCACACTTCTATGTGAGTGTATAAAATGGGTATATGTATATAGAATATTATCTAAGAAATACTGTGTAATCATGCTTATAAACTCATGGAAGATTTTTTATTTTTATTTTTTAATTATTTTATTAGTTCAAATTAGGAACAAGCTTGTTTCGAATGTTGATCCCTTCTGCTTCTCCCTTCCTTCACCCCCATCCATCTTCCCCTACCCCTGACCTACCTCCCACCCCATCCACTCTCGACTCCCCAGGCAGGGTAGGGCACTCAACCAGGGCTCTGCAAAGTCCACCACATCATCCTGGGCTGGGCCTGGGCCCTTCCCCCTGTGTCCAGGGCAAGAGTGCGTCCCTTCACCTGGGATGGGCTCTGAAAGTCCCTTCTTACACCGGGGGAAAAATACTAATCCACTATCAGGGACCCCCTGGAGTGCAGAGGCCTCCTCATTGACATCCATGTTCAGGGGTCTGGATGAATCCTGTATTGGCCTCCCAGACAGCATCTGGGGTCAATGTGCTCCCCCTTGTTCAGGCCAGCTGTTTCTGTGGGTTTCTCCAACCTGGTACCGACCCTTTTGATCTTCATTCCTTCCTCTCTTCAACTAAATTCCAGAGTTCAGTTCAGAGTATATCTGTGGATGTCTGTCTCTGCTTCCATCAGCCACTGGATGAGGGCTCTAGGATGACATAAAAAGTAGTCATCAATCTCATTTTAGGGGAAGGGTGCTTAGGTTATCCTTTCCATCATTGTCAGTTCTTGTCATTCTTGTAGGTCTCTGGAAATCTCCCTAGTGCCAGATCTCTCCTCGGACCTATAATGGCTCCATCTAATATGCTATCTCTCATCCTGCTCTCTCTCCTCTATTCTTCCCCCAACTCAATATTTCTGCTCCTCCATTTCCTCTCCTCCACTCCTCTTCTCCTGCTCTCAATCTGGCAGCTCCCTCTCCCCTACTGTCAAGCTCTCATGTTCAGGAGTTCCTGTCACTTCCCATTCCTCAGGTCCATTCCTTTATCACTTAGAGTCCTTCATATTTCCTAGTTTCTTCGGTGAAGAGGAATATAGGCTGAAAATCCTTTGCTCTATGTCTGAAATTCATCTATGAGTGAGTACATACCATGTTTGTCTTTTTGTGACTGGGTTATCTCACTCAGGATGGTTTCTCCTAGTTCCATCCGTTTGCCAGCAAATTTCAAGACTCCATTGCTTTTTTCTGATGAGTAGTACTCCATTGTATAAATGTACCACATTTTCTCTTTCCATTCTTCAGTTGAGGGACATCTAGGTTGCTTCCAGGTTCTGGCTATTACAAACAATGCTGCTATGAACATGATTGAACATATGTCCTTATTGTATGAACATGTGTTATTTGGGTATATACCCAAGAGAGGAATGGCTGGATCTTGAGGTAGACTGATTTCCATATTTCTGAGCAACTGCCATACTGATTTCCAGAGTGGTCTTACATGTTCACACTCCCACCAGCAATGGAGGAGTGTTCCTTTTTCTTTACATCCTCTCCAGCATAGTTTGTCATTGGTATTTTTGATTTTAGCCATTCTGACAGGTGTGAGGTGGTATCTCAGAGTTGTTTTGAGTTGCATTTCTCTGATGGCCAAGGATTTTGAGCACTTTCTTAAGTGTCTTCAGCCATTTCATATTCCTTTATTGAGAATTCTCTATTTAGTTCTGCACCCCACTTTTTAATTTCATTGTTTGGTGTTTTGGTGGCTAGTTTTTTGTGTTCATTGTATATCTTGGAGAACAGCCCTCTGCCAGATGTGGGGTTGGTGAATATCTTTTCCCATTCTGTGGGTGGTCGTTTTGTCTTACTGACTGTGTCCTTTGCCTTGCAGAAGCTTCTCAGTTTCAGGAGGTCCCATTTATTAATTGCAGACCTTAGTGTCTGTGCTACTGGCATAATGTTCAGGAAGCGGTTTCCTGTGCCAATTTGTTCATGGATATCTCCCTCTTTCTCTTCTAGAAGATTCAGTGTGGCTGGATTTATGTTGAGCTCTTTGATCCATTTGCACTTAAGTTTTGTGCATGGTGACAGGTATGGATCTATCTGAGATCTTCTGCATGTCCGAATTCAGTTATGCCAGCACCATTTGTTGAAGATGTTATCTTTATTCCATTGTATAGATTTAACATCTTTGTCAATAATAAGGTGTTCATAGGTGTGTGGGCTAATATCAGGGTTTTCAATTCGATTCCATTCGTCTATTTGTCTATTTTTGTGCCAATACCAAGCTGTTTTCAGAACTATGTCTCTATAATTGAGTTTGAAGTCAGGGATGGTGATGCCTCCAGAAGATCCTTTATTGTACAGAGTTGTTTTGGCTATCCTGGGTTTTTTATTTTTCCATATAAAGATGAGTACTGTTCTTTCAAGGCCTGTGAAGAACTGTGTTGGGATTTTGATGGGGATTGTGTTGACTCTATAGATTACTTTTGGCAAGATTGCCATTTTTATTATGTTGATTCCACCTATCCAAGAGCATGGGAGATCTTTCCATTTTCTGGTATCTTCTTTAAATTCTTTCTTTAAAGTCTCAAAGTTCTTACTGTACAGGTCTTTCACTTTTTTGGTTAGTGTTACCCCAAGATATTTTATGTTGCTTGTGGATATTTTGAAGGGTGATATCATCTGTATATAGTAAGGCTACTGATTTTTTTTGAGTTAATTTTGTATTCTGCTACATTGCTGAAGGTGTTTATCAGCTGTAGGAGTTCCCTGGAGGAGTTTTTGGGGTCACTTATGTAGACAATCATGTCATCTGCAAATAGTGAATGTTTTACTTCTTCCTTTCATTTTTCAGAAATGAATAGGGAGATACAACAACAGAAACTGAGGAAATCCCGAGAATCTTCATGTCATACTTTGAAAACCTGTACTCCACTAAATTAGAAAATCTAAACAAAGTGGACAGTTTTCTGGATAGATATCACTTACCAAAATTAAACCAAAAACAGATAAGCAGTTTAAATCAACTTATAACCCCCAATGAAATAAAAGCTATCATCAAAAGCCTCACAACCAAATAAGCCCAGGACCAGATGGCTTCACTGCAGAATTCTACCAGAAATTCAAACAAGAGCTAATACCAGTACTCCTCAAACTGTTCTGCACAATAGAAGTAGAAGGGACAGTGCCAAACTCTTTTTACGAGGCTACAATAACTTTGATACCAAAGCCACACAAAGATTCAACTAAAAAAGAGAACTACAGACCAATATCCCCCATGAACATAGATGCAAAAATACTCAATAAAATGTTGGCGAATCGAATCCAAGAACACATCAGAAAAATCATCCACCATGATCAAGTAGGCTTCATCCCAGGAATGCAAGGATCGTTTAACATAGGAAAACCCATCAATGTAATTCACCATATAAACAAACTGAAAAAGAAAATCCACATGATCATTTCACTAGATGCAGAAAAGGCCTTTGACAAAATCCAACATCCCTTCATGATAAAGATCTTGGAGAAAACAGGAATAAAAGAACATATCTAAATATGATAAACGCAATATACACCAAATCAATAGCCAACATCAAACTTAATGGAGAAAAACTCAAAGTGTTTCTTCTAAAATCAGAAAGAAGACAAGACTGTCCACTCTCTCCATATCTCTTCAATATTGGAAGATTATTTTTAATGCCATGAGAAAGTTTTTATTTTCTATTTTAGTACTATAGTGATTAAATAATATTCAGTGATACCATATGTACAGAGTCAAATATAATGCCTGAGTGAAAATAATGATTGTTTATGAAAAAGCTTTAATAAAAGGACATGTTAGGTAAATGTTTGAATTTTCCATCAATTTGATAGCATGACATCAAAATGTTACTGCAATTGGTCCAAGATAACCATGGATTAGAGCAACTCTGAAAGTAAATCATCATTACAAAAAAATCTTAAAATTCTACTTAAATCTTCTAACAGGGCAATTTGGTAATGTATATTATGTATTATTAATATCATTTAAAATCAGATCTTTCATGATAATGAAAATAGTCTGAATATTATAATCATATAACTATGTCTCTGATCCTGCTGGTGGCAGTATATGCTTTTAAATCTAGCACTTGGTAGGCAGAGTCAGGCAGATTACTTTTTTTTCAACTTTTTTTTTTATTTGAGTTAGAAACAGGATTGATTTACATGACAATCTCAGTTCCCTTCTCACACCGGTCCTCCCCTACCACCCCCAGCCCCAACTAAAACCCTATATATCACATATCCTTTCTGCTCCCCCTGGATGGTGAGGCATTCCATTGGGTGTCAACAGTATCTATTGTATCTTTTGGGACAGGGCATAGTCCCACCCCCATGTGTGTTGGCTCAAGGAGTATTCCTCTATATGGAATAGGCTCCCAAAGTCTACACCTATGCTAGGGATAAGTACTGAACTTCTACAGGAGGTCCCATAGATTTCTGAGGTTTCCTCACAGCAACCCATGTTCCTGTCTGGATCAGTCTCATGCTGGTATCCCAGCTATCAGTTTGGGGAGCAAGAGTTCCCCGTTTTTCAGGTCACCAGCCTGGTCTGGACCCACGTGCTCTTCATTCATCCTTCTCTAAATCTGGGTTTCAGTTCAGTTTGGTGATTAGTTGTGGGTGTCTGCTTCGACTTCCACCAGCTGCTGGTTGAAGGCTATAGGATGGCAGCCTCTCCTCTGTTGTTTAGATTGTTAGCTGGTGTCATCTTTGTAGATTTCCAGACCTTTCCCTAGTGCCTGATTTCTCTGTCGACCACAATGTCTCCCTCTATTATGGTATCTCCATTCTTGTTATCATTTATTCTTCCCCTGACTCAACCTTTCTGCTCCCTCTTGTCCTCTGCATCCCTCCTCTTCTCCTCTTCTCATTCTCCTAGCTCCCTCCCCCTCTTCCCATGCCCCCATTTTGCTCAGCAGATCTTGACCCTTTCCCCTTTTCCAGGAGACCATGTATGTCTCTCTTAGTGTCCTCCTTGTTTATTAGCTTCTTTGGCAGTGTGGATTGTAGGCTGGTAATCCTTTACTCTATGTCTAAAATCCACATATATAAACTCATGGAAGATTAAGAAAATGTCTATAACACAGTTTTGAAACAATTTAAATGAATAATAGTTAAGTGATATAAAGTGTACAATACATACATATGAAAAAAAGATTCACCAGCACTCTCTTTTTGCCACTTTGAAGTGGGCTTCAACTTCACAGATGACCAACTCTCACAAGGTAGAAGGCACAAGGAATTACTTTCTTTGATATCTTAAGTCATAAAATTTGGAAACACATATAAAAACATATAAATAGGGTGATATAAAACTAATCTCTAAACATATTATGAAGCAACTCTAGGGTTAAAAATGCATCTTCATGAGACAAAATTCAAACATATGGTTGAGTGTTTTTGTTTGCTTTTAAAGTTATTCATTTGAGTAACTTCTTGCTTTTCCCCCTGACCTAGTGGAGTCAATGTTCTGCATCTTTGTTTCATGTTGGCAGGGGATAATACATAGCAGCTTTGCATGTGGGACCCACAGTGTCGATTGAAAGGTGTTAAGTTGAAATACATGATAGAAGACCAACACAGTGTTTGGAGTTTTGATCAGGGCTTCTTAAATTATGGATTTATGTACAGGCAAAATCCAAGTCAAAAAGAAACTACACTACTTAGTAACTTTGTAGCAGATGCACAAATTGTACTAACAGAAGGTTTAAATACATTGACATTATTCCTATTTTAAAGATAATGATAGCAACTGAGAAGACTGTACATTCTGTAAAAACTATAATTTTGAAAAATAAAAAGAATGCCTTTGAGTGTACTAAGTTACCCACGAATTTTATATGTTAATGTATTGCAGATTTTTTCTAAATGTGTTTGTAAATGCCATCTAAAGCAGAAAAAATGGAATGTTTCATATTCTCATAAGTGAGAATTCCACTATATATTTACATATTGAAATATAAAATATGTTGAAAACCTCTAACTCATTTGGAAACACAAAGTGGAACATAACTACATAGTATATCTGCAAACTTGCTTATTGCATTTATTTAAATGACTTGTATGTAAAGGGATCAACTCGGTGTTCATCACTTTTTGAAAATTTGTAATGAGGCTTAGAATTGTATGTGTGTGTATCCTCTTTGGTTTTAGTAACAACAAATACACTACTTGGAAGATTTTAACATAATTCATACCCAAATAAGAACAACAACAATAAAACTGAGCTTAACAAAGCATCTTCATAAAGACATCAACAAAATGTCTGTTGATTTGCACAAAGAATAGAATTCTCACATTCTGCCTTAAATGATTAGTACAGATGAAATAAAAAATTCTGAAGACACTTTTGGAGTGCTGCTATGAATGCACTTCATAGAATTTGGGAATCTGTGTCTCCTCTGACTTCAATTTTTACTCTAGAATAGAATGTTTGTGTTAAACAACTTGCATTGTTTAGCACAGATGTTTATGTCAAGTCTCCAAAGCCAGTTACAATTCAAAACTTTTGGCTCTGCCTTTTCCACTATATGTCTTTCCCTCTTCCCTTTGTAAGGAATTGCATCATATCATTGTTCTGGAATCAACTACATAGGCTACCAAAGGAGAAAAGCAACTGTCAGTATCACCCACCTAGGAACCTGAAATCTACCACAGTGACAAGAATGTAAAATATACATATGCATCAGGGCCACAAGTGTCTTTTTAAGATATGCTTCATAATGGAACTCATACCTGAGGTTGATAAAATGACCCTGAACTTGAGACTAGCTATATCATGGGCTCTAGGGGAAAACCTACTACTACTACTATTATAAACATAGCAATAAAGTTACTTCTAATGGCATATTGTCATACCTATAAATAAGGGCATCACTGAACCCTTATCAGAGATGCTTATTCTTGCAGGAAATTGTGGTTAACAGAGATGCCTAATTGGGCAACACACAGAGAATTGGAAAGAGAGTTTAGAGTATCATCCCTAAATGGGATGTCTTTATCAAAACTCTCCCCCTAAATTCTCAGGGATCTATGTGAAAGGGATGGTAGGAAAGATTGTAAGAGCAGAGGCGCTGCATGACTCCAATGGAACATAATGTTCCAGACACAGCAGCACTGATACACATATGAATTCTTGGTGACTGTGCTAGCACTTACAAGACCCCCAGTTTCAACACCAGACACAATCCTTTCAGGAAGAAGGAGAAGTAGACACAAATTCCCACCCCTAACCAAGAATCCATCTGTAATTGTTAGTTTCTTGTACAGGAAAAAGCAGTTTTTTCTCTGATAGAGTATCACTGGGTATATCAAGTACATACCGAGTCTACTCCATGCTCAGTAGAGTTGGATGACAAAAAATGCATACACATGCAGGAGAATTTTCTGTGGGTCAAAGCTTAATTCTTCATTTTATTTGTTTCTGTTGCTTGTCCGTACTCTGTTCTTTCTCTCTTGATCTTCTCTGTTCTTCTAGCCTGTTGTTCCCCCCTCCTTCTTCTTAGTTATTCTCCTTCTACATCTTTCCTGATGTTTTCCTTCTACATCTCTTAATTTTATATTATCTCTCTTATATATCCTAAGACAAAAATTTCTACACAAGAGAATCTTACCTCACAACTACAAGTTACATATTTTCTAAAAACAAATAGAAATATTTACACATTAAGAAGTTACACTATGATCATAACTTATATGATATTCTTAAAAGCATTTTTAAACATTTTTTGTATTAGTTTTTCTATCGTAACATTTTCATCACGAAGCAATGGTTCCTTTACAATTGATTAACAAGTTTTAAGTAAGGCCAATATGTTTTATCCAGGTCTTTTTGTACTGGCAGGCAGCTGTTTGCTGTTACAAAGAAAGGATCATTTATTGTAGTATTTATTTCAAAAGGAAATCTCATAAAAAATCTAAAAAGAGTTACAATCTAAACTTCAATGTATAAAAAACAATGTCTACTTTAAGTTCTCAGAGTGCATACTCTTCAACTTTTTTATTAAATTATACCATGAAGCCGAGATCAAAAATGGGTGCAAGAAATTAATCATCACCTTTGGTCGCCAACCCATCTTTAGAAAGAAAGGCACATCAGCTAGTAATAACCAGACTGCCTTGGTTCTTGTCTCTTGACTCAACAAGTCCCTCCCTCCACTATTAAAAGTGTGCCTTTCTAAACTTTAAATTATTTCTCACGATTTCCTACATCAAAGCCATTATCAAAACATCTTAACCCAACTTTACTAAAATTATACACATCTAAATTCTTTCCAAAGATGATAGTTGAATCATTAATCTACTTCTGCAGCAATGCTTGGAAAAAGTCAATCGCTATTAGTGTAAGTACCTGTGACACTGTCCAGTGACGGCTAGAAACCCCCTTAGAGTTTTCCTACAACTCCTAGATTATGAAGTACATGGTGATCAAAAGGGCAATAAGAAAAGCTATGTTTAATGATAGCATGAGGTCCTCAGGAAATGTAGTCCTTAGATCTCACCTCTCTGAGGGACACACATTGTTTTATGCTGACCCATGTGCCATTTGCCACAAGTTCTAAAGCTGCTTGCTGTTCCTCTCACATGACCCCTTGGAGTTGTCCTGTGCTAGCTTTTGGGTTCTGATGGTGGAATAAGATGGATAAATTTATTACATATATCTGTATCATACTCTATCACATATTTCTCTTTTTTATGTGCCTATCTGTGTATGCACAGGTTCATCCTGGTATATGCAGAGTTTGAAACAGGTGACTAGTTTTTCAGAGCTGGAGTTAGAGGTGGTTATGATCTGCCTTGTGTGAGTGCACTTAATCACGGAGCTATCTCTTCAGCCCCATACATAGTTTACTTCTACTATATGCTAAAAGTCATGCTGATATATAGGATATATTCATATAATACATATATAAAATATTATACATATAATCAAATCATATGAGTGAACTTTATCCCTAAATCTTGAAATCTAAATAGCAGATATGAACATGGAAATCTCTGTGCTATTATTCACAATTAAAGTAACAGCACAGTGCTTTCTTATACTAACTAAATCCATGAGTTTTAGAAACCAATGTCCTGTGTTTTTTTCCTAATAGAGAAAGTTGAAAGCAGGTAAGCCCAAATGAAATTGCTGTCAAACTCTCATGAGGCAAAAAAAAAAAAAAAAAAAAAAAAAAAAACACTCGAGAAAGATTCTATATATTCAGGCATTTACTCACAGGCAAGGTAATCTGCAGAAATTAAAATGATATGTGGTGTCTTGAGATACCTCATAAAATGCTAAGGGGCATGAAGAAGTTCTTAAATATTTTCATTCAAATCCATATTAAATATGTACATTCTGTCATTGGTGTTTGATAAATGTATTGAGGGAAACATATTTTCAAGAGGAAATTATTATTAATATTTGCAGTTGGCATTCTATCATGGTTTCCAAGCTGAAGCAATGGCATATTTAGTTATTGTGACAATAAATGTGCCACGAAATAGAGCTGTTTGTGAGCAAGACTGTTCTAGCTAATTTCAACTTAGCCACTGAACTCTGTGCTTAAAGATTTCTTTCTTATTGACCATCACACATTTTCTGTGTAGATAATCCATAATTAGGCTACCTATACACAGGATATTAAAAAAAATCAGTCTACAACAGCAGAGAAACATCAGGAAATAAACATTTAGAGTCAAAGAACACAATGGCTTTCCTTAACATATTATCCACTAAAAGTGAATACAAATATAGGCTATCTCATATACCTTAAAATTGTCTAATTTGACCCAAAGCTTTCATATATAATATATAGTATGATTATTTTTATGTCCTTTGCAAAAACATTGAAGATAAAAGTTTGTTGTTCTTTAACACTATTACAAGTAAAACAATTATGAATGTCATCTTAGTCATCTTAAGATTTAGCAAAATGATTGTTTTCATTTTTAAAAGTAACGAAAACACTTTCTCATTTGGAGCTTGGTTTTGGAAGTATCATAGTGCCCCACACTTAGGTTTCAGAACAACAAAACCCTCTCTTTAAGGCTATTTTAGGATCCTTGTAGAGGCTGTGGGGAAGTTTGACACATAGCTCCAACAGGCTTTGAACTTGCAATGGTCCTTCTATCTCAGCCTCCTGAATGTAAATGTTCTTCAGCCTTCCTTGTCACACACATTCTTTTGAAAGCTGTTCTATCCTTCCTAAATATATTAAACTCCAATAAGAACTAAGTTGGCATTCATTGTTCATACATAAAGACTGTTCAAGGCTTAATTCTATAGTCTAAGAAACTTTCTGTTTTACTCTGCAGATTGGTGTATTACATAGAAATTTAAGCAGATGGTAATGTCTGGTAACTCTTCTTTTATTAATTTGTTTCATAATATTGGACGTTTATGAAAGACTTGGATTTTTTAATTTAAATAGTTACCAAAGTCATGATAATACATTTAATTTTAAAAACATGATGAGAACTATTCAAATGACATGTGTTGATCAAATATTTGGCACAAGGATTTCTAGTGCTACAGTAACAATTATTGCTTAAATAAACATTCTTATAATTTAGGAAAAAGTCTGGTATAATATTAGCATTCATAATAATTCACTGGTGCAATCCATCAACAAATATCTCTACAATTTTATTCTGAATAATAATAATACATTATTTCAACTGCATGAATATAATTTGCACACATATGAGAAAAAGCAAGAAAGTGGAATAAACTGTTTGGAATAGCAGCCAAATTCCCTAGAAATAAGGTAATATCCAAGCTTCTTAGTATCCTCATCAGTCAAAGCTTATGCTCAGAAGGTGATGGGTTAGAGATGGCCATCTTGAAGCTCTCTCCAGTCTTCTGGTTTGAAGATGAAAATACAATTTAATTTAAATCCTTAATCCTCATGTGATTTATATTTGAGAATGTAGCATTTAATGGTAATTATGTTTACTTAAGTTCATGAGTTGAGAAAGAGAGAGTGGAGAAGAGAGTATAATTTTCATAGTGAGCTAAACCAATGACTACTCTCTCTTTTACTCTCTCTCTGTCTCTCTCCCCAACTCCCTTATTTTTCCTCATTTGTCTTCTTGTTATCTTCTGTCATTTGCCACAACAGCCCCCACCAGGCAAACATTTGAGACACAGCCAGGTGATATCATTCGGAAAGACACCAATCCTCGTTTTGCTGAAGAAAAGAGGTCTCTTTAAGAAATTGAAGAAGTTATAGTAGGGAATGTCAAGAAATAAAAGAATCAAATAAATAAAGGAAGATAAAATCACACACAAACACTCACATATGCACATATAATTAAACAATGAAAACAAATGTTTGTCCATATCTTGAAGTACTATAACTGGGTGCTGTATAATAAGCACTATAAAGTAAAGAAAAATAAACGGAAGACAAAAGTCTCCTTCCCTACTGCATGTGCTTTGGAAAGTGCATATATAAACACACACACACACACACACACACACACACACACACACACACACGTATATATATATATATATATATATATATATATATATATATATGAGTGAAATAGGTTTTTATAAAAGATATTACTCACTCAAAGGTCATATCAGAGAGATTTGTTTATGAATGACAATGTGAAAAGCAAATTCAGGAGTGTAAGTAAACTAAGACACAAAATTTTAGTAGTTAATATATTAGAAATGAAAAGACATGATTGTGTAAAGAGGACTACCATCACATAAATAGACATAATTATCATTAAAAATAACCTGGACTTTTCAGCCAGGCTGGATGGCTTTTAAGACTCTATCCCAATAAAGATAACATAAACAAACTAAGTAACGAAGCAGAGTAGATCATACAGCTGTTGGCATGGCAATCTACAGGTGAGATTACATTATACCATCCTTTCTGTGAAACTCAACATGAAAAGTACATTTGTATGTGTGTGCATATACAAGTGTGCTTGTGTTACAGTTTTATCATCTCAAATAGTTCCCACCAGGCTTTCTTTAATATTGTATTCTATGACATCACCTACGTTAGGCCTTTAGAACAACTTATCACTCCTAGTATACTAGCATGATCTGCTATCAAATACATCTCTTCTTTGTTCATTGATCACTGGTAAAACAAAAGTTGGAGATGTATATTGAGACAAGAGCTAGCCATGTAAACAGAGAACTGGAGCAGATGAAGAGCAGTTGTCTTTCCTTTTAAAACATATGGTTACCTTTCATATTTCTTTAAAATTAAAAATGGAATAATGCTTCGGATGTCCAATTTTACTGTTTAGTTCCAAACTAAGTTTGCTTGTATTGGGCCAATTTTGCTAAACCTGCCTTCCTATTGAGTTAACTTAAGGGTCATAAAATTTAAATAGCAGAGCCAACCTGAAGTTAAATTTACAGAAAGGGAGGAGGTTGTTAAGTGTCTGGACCTCAACCACTATTTGCATTTCCCATGTTCTGTGATGAGCTCCTGGAGACAAAGGGGAAAGGAGTCAGGGTCTGTGGTCCATTTAGGTCCACCTCCAGGGAACATAATTGGGGGATTAGCAGATAAGAATAGACCAGAGACTGCTAATGGGTAGTAATGAGTTTGAGATATTCCAAGGTCAAATTATTAATAACAGAAATATATGAGAAACACCAAGGAATAGGCTAAAAAATATTTCTTTTCATAAATGAGTATTTCTTTTATAATTCAGAGACTGGGTGGGATATCGTAACTCACATTGAAGGGTGAATCTAAGCAAAAATGGATGGAGAATTGCACATGGTACACACAGGACTGAGTCACAGAGGAAATGTTGATCATGAGCAAGACCTGAGGAGAGATGGTGCTGAGAAAGCAGGCTGGAACTTAGTCACATTTTTCTTACTAAGAATGAAAACCCTGACAAATAACGGTAACTTAGAACACATTACAATGAAGTAAACATAGGTTTGTGTTAGCTATTTTAGTTTTTTTAAAGAGATAATTCTTTAAAAAAAATGGTGGACTTAATAGTCTTGAAAAATAGTGTATGAGTGGCCAAAGAGCCCCCTCAGAGGTTTGGTGAAGAGCACTCCTTGTTCTTTCAGAGGCCCTATGTTCAATTGCCAGCACACACTTGGCAGTACAGGAGATGCATAACTTTCTTTAGCCTCATGCAGACAAAAGGCAGTTTGTGGAATGTAAGTATACTTTCAAGCATAACACCTATGCACATAAATTAAAATTAAAAAAATATACATGAAGTTGGAAGAGAAAAGTTGTTGGGACTATGGGGTAAATTAGAGGGGACATCTTATATTCAGGTATGAAATTTTTAAATATGAAGTGTTAGAAATTCAGATAAATATAGTTAAGTTATCACAGTGACCTTGAATCTATCCACATGGTTGGCAATGTCAGAAAATGGGGCGATGTGCTGAAATGACTGAAGAGAAGAAACCGTAGACTAAGAACTTCATGTGTGGAGAAACAGTGATTAGTGAAGAGACAAAGTTATCATTCTTCATGAGGAAAACAGCAGGGAAATAAAGTCACAGACTTCATCTCCAAAACTCAAATAATAAGAAAATGCAGCTACCTCCAGACGAATCATCAAAATGGATCCAGTAAAGATAAATGAGAGCAAGTTCTGGGTATAACAGATCTTGCTTCATTCATTGAAGTGATTGTGACAAATTAAAATTGATACATACATGGATGTAAATGCATGGATATATATACACATCCATGTATCTGTATACTGGTAAAGAAACTATAGAATTGGACAAAAATGCAATTTGTAAAATCTGAATATGTAGATTAGTTAAATGTTGTTCAGATCATGTTGCATAGCCAAGTTATACTGTTCATTAGATTGTGAGCATAAGTAAATGATTTTCTGTAAATTTTATCTTAATGTGATGTTGTTTCTATTGTTATACTGGTGTGTGTGTGTGTGTGTGTGTGTGTGTGTGTGCAAAATGTGTTGGGAAGGAAGCATGTGTGCCATGGTAGTCCTATTGAAGCAAAAGGACAACTGTTTATCATAAATCATCTCATTGGCTACTTAGGTTCCAGGGAGTAAAAGTCAGGTCCTCAGGTTTGTGTGACAAATGCCTTCTGCTGAGCCATTTCATCGGCCCATTAGAGATGCCTTAATGAAACATACCTTTGAAAATGAGTTTAACATTGACTTCACCAGTTCCTTTTTTTATGACCATATATAGTAATTTTTAAAAGGATCATTGTAAATGTCAGTTACAACATACTTTGAAAATTCTATAATGAGTTTAATTATGTTCTACCATCTGTTACTCTAGATATATTCATGACTAAAGAGATTTCTAAAACAAAATTTACCTACTACAATTTTTCACATTTAGTGCAGTTTAAAGTTCCCTATCTTTCTTGTGATTATCACAGCATATAACTATATTCATTAATTCCCATTATTGTTATAATAAATAATCTCAAATTTAGTAGTTCACAAAACAATTGTCGTAGAGTTTGGGAATTCACATGTATGAAGCCAAATATTTTAACCACATGTCTTAATCACATATCTTAAATTCACATATCTTAAACCAAATAACCATCAACTTCCTGTTAATTTCTTGATGATCTAGCGTTTTGGCTGTATGACTATGAGTTTCTGTGTGCATGTGTGTAGGTATGTGTTTGAGTGTGGGGGGAGGTAATAGCAACCTCAAAATCTTAGCAATCTTGCAGAATGAAATTGTTTTTCACTGTGTAATAATACTCTTTTTTTTCCCTGCTCTAAGAACTTAGATTGCTAGATACTCCTCATCAACAAATTTCACCTTTGAAATTTTTCCTGATTTCACTATCTCACTCCAAAGCTCCCTGTTGTGGTCTCTACTGGGAGTGAAAGAGCACAATCTATGGTTTATTAAGAGACGCTAAGAAAGCATGAGAGAATAAGGGAAAATGTAGCTTCAAAGTAGTGCGAGGGGTTCCCAAGAGAGGAGAACCTCATCTAACTACTTTTTCTAGAAGTTATTACAGGTTCATAGAAGAAACTATTTAAAAAAAAAATCCAGCCTGGAATGGTCTTTACAGAGGTTTGTGAGCTCTCAGTCAGCATGGATGAAGCCAATGAATCACCCACAAGGGCTCTGCTTGCTGTCCTGGCCCAACCTGGGAGATGGGGACGATTTTGTGCTGTTTGCATGCTCCTCACCAAGTGAGGCATGACTCAAGCCCTCACCATGTATGCCTGTGACTCTGGCTTTGTTAGATATGGACACCTTGACTATCTGCTAGCCATTACTCAATTGGATGACTCTCCTGTGCTCTGTCACGTGCTGTTGATCACACTAAGCTCCTTTTTCCTCACAGTTACCAATGAGTAGTTGCTGTTGTTCCTACTTAATCCTAGTTAACACTTTCTCTAAAGTATGGTTTGAAGTGTCTGTTGAAATAGGACGATGCCTTCTTAGAATCTGTCCATTCCAATCGGTTGCATTAGAAGGGAAAATACATAAAAGAGCAATGGCGCCTAGACTTTCTTACCGGCAGCAGGATTGTGCTTTCCCCCGAGAGCTAAGCAGCCTAGCCTGTCTCTCGTCAAGTCTTCTCGGTTATGTAAGCACAGTTGCCAGCTCTTTGCTTCTCATCCTTTGTAACCTTTGTGAATAATTGGTAGCTGCACAATTTGCCTTTTCCACTTGCAACAAACACACAGTTAAGTAGTAAGTAAATTATAACTGAATTGTAACTCTGACTTCTATTTGCATATTTTCATGTTTTTCTGATTGCTCTATTGACAGGTATCTCAGTTTGGGTAGAAACATGTTCTCTGTCAAAAAGTAAAATAAAATACATGTTTGGAGGCTATAACTTTAGGTAAATGCAAATGTAAAATTAACATATGTTATAAACTATGCCATTTACCACCGAAAGGATCTTAATTTTGTATCTCATTAATGGACATAGCACAAAGCTTGTGCCAGACACTAAGAAATATATCAGATTTCTTGCGGATGAGTTTGATTAGTCTAAAACAGTCAGCCATTAGTCTGCTGTTGCTGTTCATGTGTTATTTGGGGGAAGGAGAATATTTTCATATTACTGTCCTAATAATCAGGTTCTTATTTGTGGGAAATTGATAAAATGTTCTTTTCCTATATAAAGGAAACTAGTTTAATTAAAACATATCTCGAAACTGGTTGCTCTGAATTGACTCCCCATGGTT
Source organism: Cricetulus griseus (assembly GCF_003668045.3). Taxonomy (NCBI): domain Eukaryota; kingdom Metazoa; phylum Chordata; class Mammalia; order Rodentia; family Cricetidae; genus Cricetulus; species Cricetulus griseus. The sequence goes on along the minus strand of NC_048595.1, from coordinate 355,188,868 downwards.
GTAATGGGGTCTTTTAAGATGGTTTGCATATTTTCAGTGTTGAAAATTATTACTTATGGTTGCTCTTTTTTTTCTGCCACCTTTTCAGAAAAGAAATGAACTGAGTATATAATTACTAAGTTCTGACCACTGCACGTTGACTTTTCCCTTTTATTTCTGCTGAATTTTCAAGGGTTGATTTATTTCCCTTTCTCTGTTCTTTGAATGTTTTATCTTTCATGGTATGCACCTGATGATTAATTCATTAATGGAGTTTTTAAATTATCCCACCTGAGTTTTAATTTCCTCATCAGTCATGAAAGGCTTCTGTATTATAGAGTCACAGTCTTCCTTGAAACTCTTAGTAACCCTGTAAGTTTGCTTTTCTGTTGCTCTGATAGCTCTGAGAAAAGAGACTTAGGGGACAAAAGATGCATTTTGATTCACAGTTTGAGGGTTCAGAGAATCATAACAAAAGCTCAAGGTATTGCAGTTTAGAAACCACTGGTTACACTGCTCCCTGCAGTCAAGAAGGAAAGGGAGGGAGGGGATGTAGGTGTTTCTCATTCTTTCTCACATTTACATAGCCAAGGACCATGCCTAGGGAATGGTGCCGTCAAAGCAAGTTGTTCTTCCTGTCTCAATTAATGCAAAGTAAATAATCTCCCATATACTTTCAGAGAGATTTGCTTACTGGGTGATTCTCTATATTATCAAGAAGAAAACTGATATTCAACTCCAGAGAAATCTATATCATAACAGGACCATTTGTTGTTTATACTCATGTGTTCCATGTCTCTTCTACTTCACACAGGACAGCTTAAGACTTCTAATTGGAGCATACGCAAAACAGATGGTGAATTATAGTTGGGCTCTTTAATTTGCTTTTTAAACTCTTAAGTCAAAACATATTCACTTTAGCAAGTAACAAGATAGTCATACATCTATAGAATGAACTTTGGCCTTTTCCTCCCCTTTCCACTATCTTGTCTCTGCTAATCCCTCCAATTAATCCTTTTCTCTTCCCAAATAGTGACACTTCTACTGTCATTGATCCTGCTTTTCAATCTGGATTTGTTTTATGAGAGAGAAAACATAAGCTGTATTCACAGCTCATTAACCAGAGCAATCCAAACATGGAAAACTGTTATGCACATATTTGGGAAACATAGTTCATCCCCCCTCTGTCTTCTGGGGTTCTGCACAATCTTTATTAATTATAAAACTGTCAACAGATGCTTGAGACTTCTCTGGTAGATTGATTTTCTTTCTTCTTTGCATCTACATTTCTGGTATTCTCTTTACCCCCACATTTACAGATACTGCTTAATTAATACTGACATTCCATTGGAATGCTCTGTGAGAATATATTCCACTTAATAATATTTTCAAAATTTGTTTAAATTAATTTTTATTCTTTGACACTTTATCACACGTGGACATTTAGTCTTCTTATCTTCACTAACTATTAACCTTTCTACGCCCTTCTTTGTTCTTCACAAGAAGTCTTCCTCCTTCCTCCATGTCTGTTCAGTGTGCCCTATCTGGTAAGAGTATGGGATTCTCATTTTCTATGTTCTGTCAGAAAATGCCAATAGATGTGAAAGTTTCTGCTTTCTCCTTTCTCATCTTGCTGTTTTGCTTTCACATGTCTACATCATGAGGCAAACCTTGTACAGAAAAGAGGAGAAAAGGCTTAATCACACTCTAGGTCAAGGCTGTTGTCATTACATTGTTATATAACATTAAAAAAATCATCTATAATGGGTATACCTTTTATTTTTTTCTTATAATTGATGGATATGTGATGTTTTAATGGTTTTGTTTTGGGGTGTTTTACAATTTCCATTTGCTGTTTTCTATCTCACTCTTGTGCAATTGCTTATGTCAACTTCAGACTTAAGTTTTTTTAGGTAGTACTTTGCTGCTTTGCCAGGTTCTACACTCTAACAAAAGACAGTTGTTTTCCTCTCTCCATCTGAGCATTTATTTCAGAAGCTATACCCAATGTGTGTTCTCCCAGAATTAGGAAAACATTTTGCTTCTTCCCTTGTTTATAACCTCCACAGGATCACAGTTTATCTAAATGGTCTGTCAATGCAGTACAAGGGGAACTTAGTATGAAATTATATCATAAAATAAGTGAATATGAGTACGAAGGATAAGGAAACCATGAGATGCATTATTTGGAATGTTTGGAAAGCATCATTGTGTAAATTTCCTTTTGGCTTAAAAGTCCATTTTGCCAAAGACTTTGAGATTGCACATATTGAGGCAAGACAAAGTTGTCTCTCTACGAATATCAACTAACACAATTAATAAGAGAGTAAAAAATAACACTCATTATATGCACTCTTTACAAATTACAAGTAAATGTAGCTTCATATGTTTATATTATTTGTCCTAAAAATTTAAGAATTTATATACAGTCCAAATAGTTTTCTTAAAAAAAAAACCCTATAGTCCAACGGAACAGCTAATGGACTTTCTAGGACTTTGCCCTGCCAAACTTTTTCAGCTAATATCCTTTTCTCATTGTTTTCTAAATTACTCAGTGGAAAAGTCAATTGTTGTCATGAAATTAATTTGTGCCTTTTTAAAAAATCTACATGGATAGGAATCCCTGCATCTTGGCAGAGATTGAAAAATGACTGTATTAACAAAAATCATGTTCAACAGGCAAATAAACATCCCTACAAATACAAATCACTGCTGCTCATTTACCCATCATTAGCCATCATCCTCTTGAGCTGATGATGATAAACGAGCTCAGAAACAGGATCAGGAACAACTCACTGACAAGGACCACAGAGGAGAAATCGACTCCTCCTGAGATGGGCATCTAGCCCAACTCAGGGCTCTCTAATTGATGTCTTCTCTGACTTTGAACATTTTTTTTTTCATTTTGGCTGTACTCTGTTCCCCGTGTTCTGTCTGCTTGATTCCCATTCTACTGGTAGTTGTTTATGCATGCATGATGACACATTGCAATGTGCTGTTCCATGTAAAATCCATGAAGAAATACATAATACAAACTAAGAATTTAGAGGCATCAAAGGATTACATACATCAGGCTTAGGACATGGCTAAGTAATATTTTACTATGCCAATAATATACCTATAGTCCTACAAATTTGAGACATCATCTTAAAGTTATGTCCACCATGCAGGGCTCAACAGTGCTGATTTTAGATTGTACTTATAAAAACTTCAAGTTTCTTCTTATGGCCAGCCAAGTGATGGAGTGACCTTGATAAAGACTGACCATTTGTGCTGGGAAGTTCAATCAATGAAGCAAGTAAGATGACAAGAGCTTGGATCCATGATATGCATTTAAAAATATGACCACTGATCTGGCAGAGGGCTGATTTCCAAAATATACAAAGAACTCAAGAATCTAGTCTCCAAAACACCAAACAATCCAAATAAAAGTGGGGTACAGAACTAAATAGACAATTCTCAATAGAGGAATCTAAAATGGCTGAAAGACACATAAGAAAGTGCTCAAAATCCTTAGCCATCCGGGAAATGCAAATCAAAACAACTCTGAGATACCATCTTACTCCTGTCAGAATGGCTAAAATCAAAAACACCAATGACAGTTTATGCTGAAGAGGATTTGGAGAAAGGGGAACACTCCTCCATTGCTGGTGGGAGTGCCAACTCATACAGCCACTTTGGAAATGTGTATGGCGATTCCTCAGGAAAATGGGAATCAAGACCCAGCAATTCCACTCTTAGGCATATGTCCAAAAGAAGCACATTCATACAACAAGGACACCTGTTCAACGATGTTCATAGCAGCATTATTTGTAATAGACCAAACCTGGAAGCAACCTAGATGTCCCTCAACTGAAGAATGGATAGAGAAAATGTGGTACATTTACACAATGTAGTATTACTCAGCAGAAAAAAAGAATGGAATCTTGAAATTTTCAGAAAAAAATGGATGGAACTAGAAAACCATTCTGAGCAAGGTAACACAATCACAAAAAGACAAACATTGTATATACTCACTCATATGTGGATTTTAGACATTGAGTAAAGGATTACCAGCCTACAATCCACACTGCCAGAGAAGCAAGTAAACAAGGAGGACCCTAAGAGAGATATACATGGTCCCCTGGAGAAGGGGAAAGGGACAAGATCTCCTGAGCAAATTGGGAGCATGGGAGGAGGGGTGAGGGGGCTAGGAGAATGAGAAGTAGAGAAGAGGAGGGGTGAGGAGGACATGAGGGAGCAGAAAGGTTGAGTTGGGGGAAGAATAATAGAAAACAAGGAAGGAGATACTATAATAAAGGGAGACATTTTAGGTTTAAAGAGAAATCAGGCAATAAGGAAATGTCTGGAGATCTACAGAGATGACACCAACAAACAATCTAAGCAAGCAACAGAGAGGCTACCTTAAATGCCCTCCCCTGATAATGAGATTGATGACTGACTTATATGCCATCCTATAACCTTCGTCCATCAGCTGGTGGAAGTAGAAGCAGACATCCACGACTAATCACTGAACTGAACTGGAATCCTGTTGCCGAGAAGGACGAGTGATGTGCAAAGAGTTCCAGAACAGGCTGGTGAAACCCAAAGCAACAGTTGACCTGAACAAGGGAGAGCTCTTGGTCCCCAAACTTATAGGTGGGAAGCCAGCATGGGACTGATCTAGACCCCAGGAATGAGGGTTTCAATGAGGAGACCTCAGAAATCTATGGGGCCTCCTGTAGTTGGTAAGTACTTATCCCTAGCATAGGTGTGGACTTTGGGAGCCCATTTCACATAGAGGGATACTCCCTGAGCCAAGACACACAGGAGTGGTCCTAGGCCCTATCGGAAAGGATATGATAGACACTGATGGCCCCCTATGGAAGGCCTTACCTTCCTTGGGGAGCAGAAAGGATATGTGATAAGTAGGGTTTTAGTTGGGGTCGGTGGTGGGTGAGGATCGGAAGGAGAGGGAACTTGGATTGACATATAAAAGAATCTCGTTTCTAACTCAAATAAAAAATCTGCAAAAAAAAAAAAATGACCATTGTGACATGAGCATGTAATGCTAGTACTGGGGAAATTTGGAATAGGATTTCTAGAATAAGTAGACTTGCTGAGTTAGTGAGCTTTGAGTTTAGAAAAAGATACTGTCTGAAAGAAATAAGGTTGACAATAAGGAAAGGAGATGGTTAACATTGACCTCTAACATACATTGAATGCATTGCCACAGTATTCACTTTAGCACCAGGACATGTAAGCATGCATAACCACTCATATTCAGTAGGCTTGAGAGAGGAAGGAGAGAGAGATAGAGATAGCTAGATAGATAGCTAACTAGACAGACATATAATAGATAGATGGAGAGAGAGGGATCCTTGATTCATGCCACTGATAAAATGGGATGCTGGTTTATATTATGAAAACAACAATCACATTTTTGTCACAGACATCATTTCATTCCTCCTGTCTGTGGGAGCACTGCCATCTCTATTCTGACAAACAAAAATTCACCTTTGGTGTCTGTACTGTTTACTGCTCTTGAACCAATCTTAGATTCATAGGATGATGCCTACTTGTTATGAAATATTATCACATTCATTTATTGTCACATGGGATTTTTTTCTTTTGATACTTTGGTGTATGACTCTTGAGAATTAATGTTTATGTAGTTCTTCTTTTAAGTTTACACCAAGTTTAGTACTGAAGGAACAAAGCAATTCATTTTTGGCATTTCTAGCTAAATTGGAGTTTCCTCCACCAGAGAGATAAGTGTGCCTTCCTCCCTAGGAAACAAAGATGAGGACATTTGTGGAATGCCTTTCACTGGCTCTTCTTTTAAGAAGAAAGTAGTGCTTCATTTTGAAGTATGTGTTCTAAAATTAGAGGGTTCTGCTCAAGAAAACTGGTTATCCCTTATCCAACATGCTTAAGACATCTTTATTTTTTAAAGTTTGGGACATTTGCATGGACTTACAATAAAATATATAATAGATTTGAGTGACATTTAGATACGACTATGAATTTACACCCTCACCACATGTCAACTCTTTCATTTACAGTGCATTATGTTATTTTCCTGCTTTATTGTTATCTTATGTGTCTCTTTGATTTGACAAAATGACACATTTTTATGTGTTCTGTTATGAATCCACAATATTCTAGTCCTCCAAAATGCTGTGTATATGCGTTTTTGTGTACTGTTGACATCACTATCCATTACCACTGTTATCATAATCACTATTATTCAAAATAATTGTGACAATTTAACTATCAGTGAAGGAATCCACAACTACTAAAAACTTCTTTGATAACTACTTCTCTCAGATTTCTGGCAAAATCTGACAAATTTGTGTTTCTTTTTTTTCATGATAAATACATTAGTCTTGTCATTCTCACTTGATAAACAGTCCTGCAAACAGCTCTATGGGTTCCATGTCATCACTTGGCAGATTGCTGGTCAGAAATGTTATCTATGTGCAACTCTGTCTTTATCAGTGTGTTCCGAGTGTCAATAAGAGCATTTCTAGCATCTTCTGTTTAAATTTCCTCATCAATGCCTTTAACCACTGCTACTGGCTTACTGTTAAATAAATGATTTTATCTTTATTTTCATCAAACCAAGGATATACTGGTCAGATGAGTGAATTGTCACATTTATGGAAAAGTAAATGTTTTAGACAATACTTTTCCTGAGAATTCCAGATGGAGAATAAGAAGATGAGCTTCTGAGGAATCACTAAACCTTACAGGTAACCTCTCTTTCCCTTCAATAAGCTTGGGACTGGACAAAACACATTTATAAAAACTAACCATGAAATGACCCTGAGGATCCAAATCTTTTAGTTATAATGATGGACTGCTTAGAAAGTAACAAGTCCTTCAGTAGGGGGAGGACATACATTTGTCTATCACAGAACTTACTAGTGTGCAGGCTTGCTGTATCAGCAGGTAGTAGCACACTTACTATTTTTCAACCTAAGGTCCTATAGAGGCAATCTCATCGGCTGTCATCAGTGACTTTCTGGGGGTTGTAATGATAAATAGTGACATTCCATCAGTATTATAGATTCATTCTCACATCAGATTTTCATCACCATTGACCTTCACAAATTTGTCAATGAATTTTACCCTTACTTCTTGATTGACAGTTGCTTTATCATCACAGATCTTTAAAAGAGTCATGATACTGTTTGTTTTCTTAAATTTACACATCCGGACAGTGGAATATTTATAGTTTCCTTTCTCAAGCTAATAAAAAACAATAAGAGAGATTCTCTAAAGAATTATTTTCTTTATTTATGATGATAATTTATTCAAGAAGTATGAGAGGAAGGAAATATTTTCTAACAAGTTGTATATACCTTAGAAACTTGGGAACAATAGGATGCTGGCACATTGATTACAAACCAGACTGTCATCAGGTAGCGGGTTCAGACATGGAAGCTTGCTAGAGGCCACTGCACAACTGCTATTTGCTTTTGGTTATGGTGGCTTCTGTGTGTGCTTGAGTTTCTGGTGAAATGTTTTATATTGGTTAGAAATAATATTGGGACAATTTACCTCACTTTGATTCTACCACTCTGATTCTCTGCATTCTCTTTGTTGACAACTCTTCAGAATTTAAAGTTCATTTTTGCTCTCCAGTTCATACTTTACAATCACCCTATTGCCACACTTAACAGTGAAACAGGATACACAACTTTGCATGTTTCCTCTAATACCTTGTCTTTATATGATGTAGATAAACAAGGCTATTTACTTTTTAAATTTCCAGGTATCCATATAAGCACCTGATGATGGATTTTTGGATATCAAAATCATACATTGGTACCATAAAACTGAAAAGAAAAAACCAAAGACAATGCTAGGCAATGCATATGGATCTGAGAGTCCAGTAAGACAACAAGTGGAATTTGTCATAGGACCTATGGCATGCACTTGCCATTTCGTTGCCCTGTATGTGTGTGGTATATGTGACTGTGATGAATCCAGCAGTTTATGGAAAGCAATGCTGCAGCGGTGGGTTGGAGTATAGTGTGGTATAGACACCACTGACCCCATTGGAAACTGCTACCAATCACCTGGGAACAGGTGTGATTTTTGCATTCATGACATGCTGTCAAAAGTAAAAAAGTTTCATATTTTGTATTTTTAGATGGGAGATCATGTTTTGCTAGACAACACTTTGTTCCCTCTTGTCAGACCCATGTCCGACTTACACAGGTTCTTTCAAAAGAGTGTACCAGTGAAAATCAAGCCTAGGGTAACACTTCATGTCAAAGGCACAAACACAATGTACCATTACAAAAAAAAAAAAAAAAAAGAGTTTTGAAGAATTTTACTCAAAGGTCCTGGACAATGGGGATGCAAAGAGCTGCAAGGGTAGTCTGCCATATTACCTTCCCTCAAGTGACATGAGGTGAAATGAAGACTCAAGAGAGGCACACACACACACACACACACACACACACACACACACACACACACACTGGTAGTATGCATAAGGAATACAATGTAGGTGTATTCCTTTACATTAAAGTTAAATACTTAAATTTAACTGACAGAAACTTGACTTTGACCACATTAAAAGGAGGCAGCAGGGTAGTGGACAGACTACATTACTGAGGAACTTCTCAATACTAGCCATGATTTAAAGCTATTTGTATATAGAGATCTAGAAATAATGTCACAGAAAATGGAGAGCTGTTTATATTTTGAGAAAATTAAGTATATACTAAAAATGCATTCTGAAACAACATGAACTTTAAGAATTCTCAATAGTAAAGTATCATGGAATAAACCCAAACAAGGAGGTAAAAGTCTTTACAATGAAAACTAATCTCTGAAAAAAAAAAACTGGAAAAGACATTAGAAAATTGAAAGCTACTCGAGTTTATGGATTGATAGAATTAATATACTGAAAATTATCATTCAACCAAAAGCAATTTACAGATCCAATGAAATCCCAATCAAGATAATTATAATATTCTTTAGTTTAATTTATAAAAAATGCATTCTAAAATTCATATAGAAAAATAAGACCCAGGATAGACAAATGAGATGGAGCAGAGAGAAAAATATTGCAGAAATAGCTATTTCATTCTTCAAGATATATTGTAAATATATCATAATATGTACAATATGGTAATATCAGAGAAATAAAATTGCAGACCAATGGAATATCACCGAAGATCCAAACATGAATACCTGTAACTACAGAAATATAATATTGACAAAGAGGCATAAAAAATGATCCAGTTAAAAGTAGGCTAAGGACTAAACAAAGAATTCTCAACAGAAGAAATAAAAGTGACTGAAAAAATACCTCCTAAAGTGTTCATCATCCCTAGCAATCAAGGAACTGCAAATTCAAACAACTTTGATATTTCATCACACCCCAGCTGGAATGACTAAAATCAACAAAAGAGCAGATTACAAATGCAGGTGATGTTATGGTGAAAGAGGAACCCTCATTCCTTGTTGGTAGAAATGCAATTTGATCAGTCATTCTGGAAATACATATATATAAAAAAATAAAAAAATATAAAAAGATCTACCATATGATAGATTAAGCTGTCCCAAAATACATGTGGGCATATGATGAAAGGTGTCTATATCCTACTCTACATATACTCGCCCTATTGCATCCATTGCTGCTCTCTTCCTGGTAGCCAGGAAATAGGAATGGGGCAAATATCCTGAAATAGAGGAATAGGTGAAAAATATGTGTCAAATAGTCACAATTGGACACTATTTAACTTACAATAAAACTTAAATTTTCTGGGAAATGGATAGATCTAAAAATACAATATTGAGTGAGGGAGCAGAGATCCAGGATGACAACCCTGCCTGTTCTCTCTTGTCTACAGTTACCATCTTAATCATGCTGGAATCTTCCAAAATAAGGGTGCTTTTCAGCCACAGGTAAACAACCTCTATTCTCCCAGCAAAGCAGAAGGTTCAGTTTCATAAATTCTGCATTTAAATTTATCATACCAGTAGCATTAATAATGTTTTTGAAGGACTTTAAAATTTTACTAACTGGATAGAGAACCTAAGAGAGGAAATCAGAAAATCCTTCAGAGAAATGGAAGAAAAGATGAACCAAAGATGCAAAAAATCAAGGAAAGCCAAAAAAAGCCAAGAAAATACAATTAAACAGCTGAAGGAAACAGTTCAGGACCTGAAAACTGAATTAGAGACAATAAAGAAAACACAAACTGAGGGAATGCTGGAAGTGGAAAAGCTGAGTAAACAATCAGGAACCACAGATGCAAGAATAACCAAGAGAATACAAGAGATGGAAGACAGAATCTCAGACCCTGAAGACAATGTAGAGGAATTAAACTCATCAAGCAAAGAAAATCTGAAATCTAACATTTTGAATCTTATCTAATCTAATCTAATCTAATCTAATCTGAAATCTAATATTTTGTCCATAACACAAAATATCCAGGAAATATTGGACACTGTGAAAAGACTAAACCTAAGGATAATAGTTATAGAAGAAGGTGAAGAAACCCAGCTCAAAGGTGCAGAAAACATATTTAATAAAATCATAGAAGAAAACTTTCCCAACCTAAAGAAAGACATGCCAATGAAAGTACAAGAAGCCTACAGAATGCCAAATAGAGTGGACGACAAAAGAAAGTCCCCTTGTCACATAATAATTCAAAAACCAAATGTACAGAATAAAGAAAAAATATTAAGAGCAGCAATGGAAAAAGGCCAAGTAACATATAAAGGCAAACCTATCAGAATTACACCAGACTTCTCCATAGAAACTGAAAGCTAGAAGGACCTGGATAGATACAGATGCTAGACCAGACTACTATACCCAGTAAAGCTTTCAATTACTATAAATGGAGAAAACAATATATTCCACAAAAATAACCAGATTTAAACAATATGTAATCACTAATCCAGCCCTACAGAAAGTACTGGAAGGAAAACTCCAGTAACTTAAGGAATTTAACTACACTCACATAAACTTAGGCAATAGATAATCCCACTCTACAAAAACACAAAATAAAAGGCAGAGTAAATCCACATACAATACCAGAACCAACAAAAAATCAAAAACAAACAAGAATAAACACTCAATGGACCTTAATTTCCCTCAATATTAGTGGTCTTAACTCACCTATAAAAAAGACAAATGCTAACAGATTGGATACGAAGACAGAATCCATCCTTTTGCTGCATACAAGAAACACACCTCGAATTCAAAGACAGACATTACCTCAGAGTAAAGGGTTGGGGTAAGATACTCCAGTCAAATGTACCCAAGAAACAAGCTGGGGTAGCTATCCTAGTATCTAACAAGTTAGACTTCAAACTAAAATAAATCAAAAGAGATGAAGAAGGTCATTTCATATTCATCACAGGAAATATCCAATTGGGATTAACAGAAATTTATAGAAATTTCTATCCAAACAAAAAAGAATATACCTTCTTTTCAGCATCACATGGAACCTTCTCAAAAATTGACCACATTCTCGGCAACATACCAAACCTCAATAGGTACAAAAAATTTGGAATAATCCCCTGTGTTGTATCAGACCACCATGCATTAAAGTTAGAAATAAAAAAAACAAATCAAAGTGCAGAAAACTTACCAACTCATGGAAATTGAACAACACACATTTGCAACATTTCTGGGTCAAGGAAGAAATAAAGAAAGAAATTAAAGACTTCCTAGAATTCAATGAAAATTTTGACACAACATACCCAAACTTATGGTACACTTTGAAAGCAGTACTAAGAGGAAAGTTCATAGCTCTAAGTGCTTACATGAAGAAACTAGAGAATAGCCACACCAGAGATTTGACATCACAGCTGAAAGCTCTAGAAAAAAATGGAAGCAAATTCACCACAGAGGAGCAGATGCCAGGAAATAATCAAACTGAGGGCAGAAATCAATAAGAAACAAAGAAAACAATTCAAAGAATCAATATAACAAAGAGTTGGTTCTTTGAGAAAATCAACAGGATAGACAAACCATTATCCAAAGTAACCAAAAGGCAGAGAAAGAACATGCAAATTAACAGAATCAGAAATGAAAAGGGGGACATAACAACGGACACTGAGGAAATCGAGAGAATCTTTAGGTCATACTTTGAAAACCTGTACTCCACAAAATTCGAAAATGTAAAGGAAATGGACAATTTTCTGGACAGTTATCACTTACCAAAATTGAATCCAGAACAGATAAGCAACATTAACAGACCTATAACCCCTAAGGTAATAGAAGCAGTCATCAAAATCTCCCAACCAAAAAAAAAAAAAAAAAAAAAAAAAAAAAAAAAACCAGCGCCAAATGGAATCACTGCAGAATTCTACCAGAAATTCAAAGAAGTGCTAATACCAATACTCCTCAAATTGTTCCACACAATTGAAGCAGAAGGGACATTGCCAAACTCTTTTTATGAGTCTTCAATAACCTTGATACCCAAGCCACACAAAGACAAAACTAAGAAAGAGAACTACAGACCAATATCCCTCATGCAAAAATTCTCAATAAAATACTGGCAAATTGAATACAAGAAAACATCAGAGAAATCATCCACCATGCTCAAATAGGCTTCAACCCAGGGATGCAAAGATGGTTCAACATACGAAAATCCATCAATGTAACCCACTATATAAACAGACTGAGGAAAAAACCTACATGATCATCTCACTAGATGCTGAAAAAGCCTTTGACAAAATCCAACATCCCTTCATGATAAACATCTTGGAGAGAACAGGAATAACAGGAACATATCTAAACATGATAAACGCGATATACACCAAACCAATATCCAACATCAAACTAAATGGAGAGAAACTCGAAGCATTTCCTCTAAAATCAGGAACAAGACAAGGATGTCCACTCTCTCCATACCTCTTCAATATTGTACTTGATGTTCTAGCTAGAGCAATAAGACAAGAACAGGGGATCAAAGGGATACAAATTGGAAAGGACGAAGTCAAACTTTCTGCAGATGACATGATAGTCTACATAAGTGACCCGAAAAACTCTACCAGGAAACTCCTACAGCTGATAAACACCTTCAGCAAGGTAGCAGGATACAAAATTAACTCAAAAAATCTGTAGCCCTACTGTATACAGATGATAAACTCAATGAGAAAGAAATCATGGAAACATCACCTTTCACAATATCCACAAGCAACATAAAATATCTGGGGGTAACACTAACCAAAAACATGAAAAACCTGTACCATAAGAATTTTGAGTCTCCAAAGAAAGAAATTAAAGAAGATACTAGAAAATGGAAAGATCTCCCATGCTCTTGGATAGGTAGGATCAACATAGTAAAAATGGCAATCTTGCACAAGCAATCTACAGATTCAATGCGATCCCCATCAAAATGCCAACACAATCCTTCACAGACCTTGAAACAACAATTTTCAACCTTATATGGAGAAACAAAAGACCCAGGATAGCCAAATTCTGGAAGCATCACCATCACTAACTTCAAGCTCTATTACGGAGCTATAGTCCTGAAAACAGCTTGGTATTGGCACAAATATAGACAGGTAGACCAATGGAATAGACTTGAAAACCCTGATATTAACCTACACACCTATGAACACCTGATGTTTGACAAACAATCCAAATTTATACAATGGAACAAAGAGAACATCTTCAACAAATGGTGCTGGCATAACTGGTTGCAAACATATAGAAGACTGCAGTTAGACCCAAGCCTATCGCCTCGCACAAGCTTAAGTCAAAATGGATCAAAGATCTCAACATAAATCCAGCTACATTAAACCTATTAAAAGACAAAGTGGGAAATACCCTTGAATTAATTGGTACAGGAGACCGCTTCCTGAACATTACACCAGTAGAACAGACACTGAGGTCAACAATTGATAAATGGGACCTCCTGAAACTGAGAAGCTTCTGTAAGGCAAAGGAGACAGTCAGCAAGACAAAATGGCAGCCGGCAGACTGGGAAAAGATATTCACCAACCCCGCATCTGACAGAGGACTGAAATCCAAAATATACAAAGAACTCAAGAAGCTATTTTCCAAAACACCAAACAACCCAATTAAAAAGTGGGGTACAGACTAAATAGACAATTCTCAATAGAGGAATCTAAAATGGCTGAGAGACACATAAGAAAGTGTTCAACAGCCTTAGCCATCAGTGAAATGCAAATCAAAACAACTCTGAGATACCATCTTACTCCTGTCAGAATGGCCAAAATCAAAAACACCAATGACAGTTCATGTTGGAGAGGATGTAGAGAAAGGGGAACACTTCTCCACTGCTGGTGGGAGTGCCAACTTGTACAGCCACTTTGGAAATCAGTATGTTGACTCCACAAAAAAAATGGGAATCAATCTACCACAAGATCCAGCAATTCCACTCTTAGGCATATACCCAAAAGAAGCACATTCATACAACAAGGACATCTGTTCAACGATGTTCATAGCAGCACTATTTGTCATAGCCAGAAATTGGAAGCAGCCTAGATGTCCCTCAAGTGAAGAATGGATAGAGAAAATGTGGTACATTTACACAATGGAGTACTACTCAGCGGAAAAAAAAAACAATGGAATTTTGAAATTTGCAGGAAAATGGATGGATCTAGAAGAAACCATTCTTAGCGAGGTAACCCAATCCCAAAAAGACAAACATGATATGTACTCACTCATATGTGGATTTTAGACATAGAGTAAGGATTACCAGCCTACAATCCACACTGCCAAAGAAGATAATAAACAAGGAGGACCCTAAGAGAAATATACATGGTCCCCTGGAGAAGGGGAGAGGCTCAAGATCTGCTGAGCAAAGTGGGAGCATGGGAAAAAGGGGGGAGGGAGCTAGGAGAATAAGAAGGGGGAAAGAGGAGGGATGCAGATGACATGAGGGAGCAGAAAGTTTGAGTCAGGGCAAGAATACATGATAATAAGAATGGAGATATCATAATAGAGGGAGACATTTTTGGTTTACAGAGAAATAAGGCACTAGGGAAATGTCTGGAGATCTACAAAGATGACACCAGCTAACAATCTAAACAACAGAGGAGAGGCTACCTTAAATGCCCTCCCCTGATAATGAGATTGATGACTGACTTATACGCCATCCTATAGCCTTCATCCAGCAGCTAGTGGAAGTAGAAGCAGACACCCACAACTAATCACTGAACTGAACTGGAACCCAGATTCAGAGAAGGATGAATGAAGAGCACCAGGCTGGTGAAACCCACAGAAACAGCTGACCTGAACATCAGGGAACTCTTGCTCCTCAGACTGATAGCTGGAATACCAGCATGGGACTGATCCAGACCCCAGGAACATGGGTTTCTGTGAGGAAACCTCAGAAATCTATGGAACCTCCTGTAGAAGTTCAGTGCTTATCCGTAGCATATGTGTGGACTTTGGGAGCCCATTCCATATAGAGGAATACTCCTTGAGCCAAGACACATGTGGGTGGGCCTAGGCCCTATCCCAAAGCATATGATAGACTCTGATGACACCCTATGGATGGCCTCATCATCCAGGGGAATAGAAAGGATATGTGATAGATAGGGTTTTAGTTGGGGGGGACAGTAGGGGAGAATCGGTGGGAGAAGGGAACTGGGATTGTCATGTAAAAAGATCCTGTTTCTAATTCAAATAAAAAAGTTGGAAAAAATTTTTGCTACCTGTACTTCTGTCATATTTATTTTCTTCCAAACTCTCATGGAATATGCCAATAAGTTTTGAGGACTCAATGAATTTTCAAGCACAAAATTCAAAAACTTCCATAATCCTCCCTAAAATAAATAGTCAGGCCTAGCACAGCAAGTCCCATTCTCTGGGAGCACTTGCTTTCCTAGTTTGCTTTTGGCATGGTGATAAATACCATGGTTATAAGCAACCTGGGGTAGGGTGTTATTTAGTTTAGAAGTTGTGTAGCAATTTCCTCTGAGATTACACCCTCTGTAATGTAGGGAATCACATTAAGGCACAGGTTGTTAAAGGGAAAATGAAACAAAGGGATCTTCCCTGGGGAAACTTGTTAAGAAACAGCACTAAGATGGAGGTAAGACAACCAGACATTGTAAGATGGAGGAAAACATACCTTGCAGGGAAGTGCCTTAAACTTGGGTAAACAGCTAGATATCTGCCAAAAGTCTCGGGAAGTGACCAATATTCCCTTGTCCCTCCATCTTTAAGCATTCATATGCAGTAAGGACTACTGAGAGAAACTATCAGACAAGCTGAGTTGCCTAAGTGAGGCAGAAAGCAGCCTAGATACCTGGGAAAGCCTGAGACCAACTGAGTTACCTGAAAAGACACAGCATATCGTGCTGCCTGTGGACTGTGCAGTGTGATCCAGGTCCCCAGTGTCAGAGAACTCTCTGTCACCTAGTCATTGACAAGTTGACATGATGCAGCTATCTTTGAGACATTGATATTCCTGGAAGGAACCCTTCACCTATAGTCTTATAAATAACCCCACTAAGAGACATTGCTTCACAAGATGGACTTTATTCAAGTAAAATGGGATTTAGAGAATTTATTTTCTTACAAAATTCATTGAGATTTTCACATTGTTTTCATAATTTTGACTCCATATATATTGTATATTAAGCATATCCTCCTGCTGCTCCTCAATCCTGCTTTTTATCAGCAGACCCTTTTGTTAGTCATCTTTATCCCCCTAGACAGATCTGTTTCTATTGCCATGTCACATACACATATAGGACAATATATACCGGTCCAAAATCCAGGAGCCACAAATGAAAAACAAAGCAAAACAAAGACGCTACCAACTCCTCACAAGTATTTTTTCACGTGCCTTTATGTAATATACTATAAAATTTATTTAGAAATAAATCTTGTTTTTAAAATATTGCAAATTAAAATGAAAACATGGATGACGTCTATTTATAATTCAGTGTTTCAATTTAATGATACTTATATACGTAGATAAATTGAAGCAGAACATAAATATAAGATGTATGTACTTTTATTAACAATAATGTTAATAATAATGTGTTCAAATGAAATGTTTCCTATTTGAATGTTGTTTCTCACAGTCTTTTATCTTACTCATTTTACTAGAAAATAAAATAAAATCAGTAATTAGGATTAACATACATGCTGAGAATAGACTGTGTACTGATGCAAGTTTCATCCTTTCATATAAAGCAATGCTTTTTCATGATGTTTTGTGCCCTGGGAGTGTTTGTCTTTGAGAGCTCATGCACAGGTCAGGTGACTTAGAATCTTGCTAGATTAGTAAAGGACACCACCCACCCAAGCAACTTTTTCCTAAGAGTAAAATGGTGTCATTCTATAAATATATTAAAAGGACACTTGGGCCATATGAGCACATTGTTATGAAATATTCTGTTACATTGTGTGAAGATGTGTCACTGTGATTGGCTTAATGAGGAGCTGAATGATCTTTGGCTAGGCAGGAAGACATTTGGCAGGACTTCTGGGAACAAAAACCTCTGGAAGAAAGGGAGGGTGTTGCCAGCCAGAGGGAGGGGAAGCAGAATGAACAGTAAAGAGTGAAGGCAACTGAGCCATGTGAAAGATGAAGATTAAAAGGTTGATTTAATTTAAGTTATAAGAACTAGTTAGGAACAAGTCAAAGCTAATGCTGAGTATACACAATTAATATATAAAAGTTTCTGTGTCATTTTTTTCTGTGAGCTGGTGGCTCAAAGAAAAATCCATTTACAAATGCATCTTTCTTCATATGGCCCCACATTGGTCACCATATATTGACTTTTCTTAATTATGAAAGCTCAGCCTTGGCTTCGGCTTGTTTCTAACTAGCTCTTATAACTTAAATTGACCCACATTTTAAAATATTTATTCTTCCATGAACTTGTTACCTCATCTCCATTATACCCATATTGCTTATTATTCATCTGGCTGGTGAATCTCTTTCTTCCTTCCAGAGCTCTCTCTACACAGAAGTCCCACCTAACCTCATCTAATTGCCTAGCTAATTGCCATTCAGCTCTTTATGAAACCAATCACAGTGACACATTTTCACACAGTGTAAAGGAATACTCCACAACACATGGATGCATTCAAATCACATAGCAATATCATGTCTCAAGAACTTATTGGACACAACAAACTCAGGGAGGGTACAGCACCCTTACCTCATCTATATATAGAAGAGGATGTCAAACATTACACTATCAACAGTCCTAGTCACCTTGCATTTGATTAACCAGTGTGTTCTTCAAGGCACCAGCAGGCAAAGTACTTTAGAATTTCCCAGGGTCTTCAACAGAGCTTGGTCCTACTGCCAACACAGCCTATTTGATTGGCTGTCTCTCTATCAGATTGTGCATTTCTTAGCCTGAAACCACCATAAAGTCTTCTGCTCATTCATCTACCTGAATGTGGTCCTGTGTATGCTTGGGTGAGGTCTATAGTCCCAGAACTTGTTTTGATGCCTCAACTCAACTGAGAAACTGATTCCAAGGCTTTACTGAACATCATTCTCCATAGCTCATGAGGTTATTTAGCTCTGTTCTCTCTGCTGCCTCCATAGACCTTTCTTTTATCTCTACCAGCTTCATGCCCCTGTCTCCAAGGCTTATATGAAGCTCCTTGAAGTCTAGTAGAATCTCTCTATCCTTTGCAGATATTCTGTTGTGCACATGTGTGTACACTCACACACACCTCACACACACACATACACATGCAAACACAACTGTGTGGTGTGCAGTGTAAAATATGAGAGCTAACATTAGTAATTAAGATTAGATCATCTTAAAAACCTGTTGTTTTGTTTTAGTATGAAGAGAATCAGGATTGCTTGGCAAATTCTTGCTGACTACATCAGTACTGAGAATTTTGTGTCATTCAATAAATTTCAGTATTGTAGAAAGACACAAAAATGCCTCTTTATGTTTCTGACAGAGCTCTCATGATACAGAGATATTTTAGGTAAATGTGTCACAGAGTGAGTTTTGAATAAATACAACTCTAGAGTCCTTCCCATCTTCATTATTTTTACTTGGTAAATGACTGTTATTTTAAGAGATAAACATTCTTTAAATGAAGGTAAAATACTATTTTAACCTATATTTTTAAAAACTAGCTTTTAGGTATGTTTTTGTTAAGACTGGAAATCATGGCTAAAAGAAAAGCAAACACCAAAAGCTAAAATTGTTATGCATGCAATTTTCTAAACATATAGCTCAAAAATGCAGTTATTTTCTCAGTTAAAAATGTCTCATTATCTTAACTTATTTATATTCCCTGCATGCTTTCAATATGGCAGTTTTCTAAAAAACTCATTGTAATAACAGTGTTATCAGTTGGTTGGAAATTTCACATCCTGAATCTGTCAACTAGAATGCCTCCAGGACACTGCTCAAATATGAATTCCTGAAACCCAGACACAACTCCTCATCAAGCCATCAATCACAGATTGACAGGTTTCTTGGGAGTGAGATGGGAATCTCTTAGTAAGAGCTTATTTGAGTTACTGAATCATTCATTCATGGCTGAGTTCTGTGTCCCCCAGGTAAAACCACTCCTCTTCTATTTGGTGATTTTGAGTACAGACTTACTTCACTTCTAATACTAAGTCACAGGTTATTGTGAATTCCTCCAGACAAACAATACACACAATGAAAATAATTTCTTCAGTCACTCAGGGGTAAGCAAGAATTTTCCTTGAAATGCATTGTTTCAATTGTATTTTCAAATTTTTACTGGACTTACTGAAATAGTTTGTTTTCAGGTGCTAGAGAAATGAGTCACAAATTAAGAGCAGTTAGTATTTTTCCAGAGGACTCAATCTCATTTCTCAGCATCCTTACCTCAGTGGGTAGTCCATTGCTGTTTGTAACTTATGTTCTAAGAGGTTGGAACCCTCTTCTGACCTCCCTGGTAATTGAAGGCACCTGGTGCTGCTCTCTTTCTCTGCCTCTCTATATCTCTGTCTCTCTTTGTGTGTCAAACACCCACATATGTGCACACTGTAGAACAAAAAAAGACCCAGAGACTGATATTGAGGTACAAACTTCAAACTGAAGTTTGGAAAAGCAGAGTAGCAGGCCACTATCTCATATTACTACCTTAAGCAGAATGGGTTGATCCTGCTGCTTCTCATCACCATGGCTGTACAATCCTGAGACTGAATGTCTTCCTGTCCTCAATGTGGCTGGAGAATGAATGCCTGATACTAACTACTGAAGACTCTGCTCCTATATTCTATACCCCTCTAGTGCTGGGATTAAAGGCATGTGATCCCAGGTCCTGAGATCATCTTTGTGTGAGCTGTTTCTCCTTAGGACTGGATCAAGCTTGTGTAGATCTGGGTCGCTCCGAAATCATAGAGCTCCATCTACCACTTAATATTGAGTGCTAGGATTAAAGATGTGTACCACCACCTCTTAGCTTCTGGCTGCAGGGATTAAAGGTGTGTGCCTGGTTTCTATGGCTTTTGGCTGACTGCTTTCTGAATTCTCAAGCAAGCTTTAATAAATAATAAATAATATTGTAGAGGTACAGATTACGATACACAGGACTAGGATAAATATAAGTTAATTTTATTCGGGGAGAAGTCACTTACATGAGAAACCAATGATCCACAGTTCCAGCTCCAAGGATCCACACCCAGCTGCTCTCCTTGATCCAAGCAGAATCAATAGAGAGATAGAGAGCCTGGAGGAGAGTGGCAGAGCACCTGCATAGCATGGATTGGACCAACTGTTAAACACTAGCAAATGTAAACTATGAATAAACAGATCAGTCTATAAGTATTAATTGAGCATAAGAAGACATACCTGGGCTGCCAGCCCTGGGTTGTGAAAGAAGGTGGGCCAAGCAAGCCAGGGGAAGCAAGCCAGTAAGGAGCTACCCTCCATGGCCTCTGCATCAGCTTCTTCAGTGATGAAAAGCAATCCTGAAGTGCAAGTCCAATAAATCCTGTCCTCCCCAACTTGCTATTTGGTCGGAGTGTTTCATCATCACAGCAATAGAAATCCTAACTATGACAAAGGTCTAGCATAATATAAAAATTTGATATGAAGTTATTGAAATGTGAGTATTCAAATATAGAATGTCAAAACTCAAATATAGAAGTTCAACCTTATAACTTCTTAGGCACACACACACACACACACACACACACACACACACACACACACACACACACACACATATATATATATATATATATATATATATATATATATATATATATCCTACTGCAGAAGAAAACTACTACTGCTATTCCTCAAGGGATGACAATCTAGCAGTGTATGCTTTGTGTCTTTTACCATCACATAGAAGTAATTTTATGAGAGAAATGTGCATCCCATAAACAATATCTGCCACAAAGCTCTTGGAGAATCTGTAAATGTATAGAACCATATTGCTAATGCACCATCTCTGAAATCTTAGGTGACCCAGAATTGCTAGCATGGTGTACCTTTTCTAAACACTTGTTTGTATCTGATTTTATTAACATTATTCTTTTTTATTTTTTTTTATTTTTTGGTTTTTCAAGACAGGGTTTCTCTGTGTAGCTTTGGAGCCTATCCTGGCACTCGCTCTGGAGACCAGGCTGGCCTTGAACTCTCAAAGATCCTCCTGCCTCTGCCTCCCGAGTGCTGGGACAACATTAGCTGGAATTGAAAAAATAATTGAATACTGCCAACATTATTGGTAGAAATCCTAAACCAAATTAGTAGTTTTGTTCTGCAGTAGGGTGTATATATATTAGTCTCATGTTCCTTAATGCAAAATGAGGATCAATGTAATTTTGCTTGATTGAAAGCACAGATATGAAAGAGAGTCTAACCATGCTTTGGCTTAAACTCTGGTGTATTGGATTGTATTTTTTTCTATTTCTGATTGAATTTAGAATCAGTCACATTTCATTCTGTATTTCCAAGTTCTCCATACTGTGGAAAGAACATTCTTAAGAAGTTTGTTTCCTGAACTTCTTTCACAGGACAAGGGTGTGTGTATACAACAGAACTCCTTTGGCATAAAGCATCAGTCACATGGTCATTCTGATTCCACTGGTGTCAGTGAACATGAGATTGCCATGATGGTGAAAGAACAGCATGATATATCCCTTGACTTTATGAAAAGCTCATCTTTAGTAAATCATGAAGTTGAAAAGTAGACAACAGAACAAAATCAGAATACTATTTTGAGGGAACAAACCACTAAATGACCCTGAGGCATGGAAAAAATTAAGCAAGTTGTTTATCTAAAATAATACAACAGGTATATACATTAATTTAAAATTACAGTAAAATAGTTGCATAAGTGTATAAACATAGAAGCTTTGCTGTTAATAAAAAATAAACATGAATTTAATTTTGGGTTAAGTTTTTTAGACCATGATACAGAACTCATGATCAAAACCAGGAGATATATTTTAGAATTTGAAAGTAAATTTGGGGGAGTGTATTCAAGTAATGACTTGCCTTAATGAATAATGATGAAAAGAAAAGGAAGGGACCTGACCTCTGTCTTGCTCCCTCTCATGGGTACACATATGCACAAGTGCTCCTGCACACAGATTCACACACATATGTGCAAGCACACACATACCCATGCTAAAACATAGCATGTAAGAGAACAAATCTTAAAATACATGACACTGGTATTTTAATAATTTCAAAGTTATTTTTCTTAAAGCACAGACTATAAATCTTCTAAAATCCTTGTCTCAGAGTTATTATTCTGTAAAAGGAAATGTTTGATTTTGTTGTGTATTATGGGCTCTAACAAGTTCATTTTTGCAATATTGATAATCATATAATATATGAATATTTTAATAGTGAAAAATTGCATAGAACATACTAATACATGGTATATATTAACTCAGTAAAATTTACTTAATAAAATAGTGGCTAGACTATATATATAATGCCAACTTGCTGTATATTACAAATTTATTCAATTAATAATATTAATGTCATTGCCAGATTGGTTCCCTTTCTCTGCTTTAGAGCTACAGTGACAAAGATGAAGAGAGTTGCCTACTCATTTCCTTCTAGCATGCCTATGCTTGGGTTATTTACTCATCATGAAAGAACCAGACTAGATCTCATTAGTTTATCTCATTAAGTTTATGAGTTTCATAATCACTGAAAAGGAAGGTTGAAAAAAATTGTTATCATTTGATGGAATTTTACTTAACAATGAGTATTATGCTGGCTTGCATACAGCTTGTATAACATACAACCTACTTTTGACAGTCAGAGACCATTAACAGGACACATATAGTGCCCTCTACAGAGATGGGTGAAAAATCACAGAGGAAATAGCAGAGGCTTAGCATCCTGCAGCAGGCTCCGGATGCTTTGTGTAATGCTTACTCAATGCATGATATGACCATTATAGACTTGAACTCACCTTTACTGAAAGAGGTGAAACTCCTGGCATCCTAACTATCCTGAAGAATCTACATTCAGGGAAGGACCAAGGTTGGTGGGGGAGGGTAAGATATTTTTCTTCAGTGGTGTAGCCTTAGTAACATGTACAACCTCCTGAAAACATCGCTAATGAAACTCACTGAAAAGAGGAAGGAAATTAATGAGAAGGGGGAGAGGACATTATGGACATGTATGAAAATACCCACATGAAACATAAAACCCATTAGTTTCTGTAATTAAGATGATCTAGAAAAATATTTAAAACCCAAAGCAACACTTGTGGTTTAGTTATTACACTGAAGTCCTTTAGTTGACTAATTACATGTCAAATGACTATTATGGCTATGCAATTTTTAGCATGTAAGCTGATTTAAATATATGGACACACTGTTTTTGTCCCTAAATTTGAAGTGACCCCAATCTTTATAATAGAAAGGGGGCATATTACATATCTTTGTATAAAAGCTATACCATTGTGTGCCATGTAATATTTCAAACCCAGAATTAAAGATGACTATAGTTGAAGCACTTTCCATTTTTCTTTCATCCACATTTTCTCTTTTCTTTATTTAATGTTTAACTGAAGTAGACTATCTTCTATAAAAGGCAAGCGATCTCATTTGAATAGAGTAAAAGGATTAGTCATTACTCATGCATAGAAAATTCTAAGGATTCAGCTGTGTCAGTGATAGATGGGAGACTGCTGAGAAACCATTTGGGATTCCTTTGATTAGGTTAGACAGGTCCCAGGTCCTATTAGTGAGTATTGCCTTGCTCTGTTACAGAACAGAGGCAGCTGTCTTCTTCACCTCCCCCCAGGTGCTGCTTGCTCTAACTAAGCCTACAGAATTTCAGCAAGCAAATCAGGGAAGAATTTGCAGACAGATGGTGGTGTTTCCTATGCATTCTCATTTACATGCAGCCTTAGTCTGTAACTGTACTTGAGCCCTATGCAATGGGGGGGTTTGCATTCCCTCTGCCCTAGCATTAAACAAGAGGCATACAAGTCAAATCCAACTTGGTCCATGTTTTCCTAATGTGATCTAATTCACCAGAGATATGCAAAGCGTTTATCAAAAGAATTTTTCAACTAAAATCTTAGTTGAGTGCCAAATACTGATACAAATCATGGAGAGTGTGAGAGTGCCCCAGTAGACTCACTGATATAGGACATTAAGTTTTAGTCATACTAATTAATAATCTGAAGTCAAATTAATATGCAAATATACTCTGATTGGGATTTGGAATTGTCTAAGCCCAAGACTTATTAAAGTGCCTAAAGTGTTATTCCTTCATAAATACACTAACCACATTGCGCACTATTACTTTTTCATTAAACAGTAAACTAAAATAACATATCTTGCTAACATTCTTCTAATGTACCATCGCATGTTATTTTGATTTGATTTTATTTCGTCTGTTCAAGTGAGTTGTCTGCATATACATATGCAGAGGCCAGAAGAGAGTGTTGATACCCTGAGACTGGAGTTAAAGATTATTGTAAGCTGCCATGTGGTCACAGGTAATGGAAACCCGAAAAGACTTTTAGTGCTCCTAACTGCTGAGATAACTTTCCAACTCTTACATAGTCTGTTGATACTTAGTAATGGACCATTTTCAGGTGGGTTTTGGGACACCTAAACTAGATATATGATCTCCTAGAAAAAATACATCTTATGGAATTATAGCTGATAACTATAATTCTTTATTTTGAAATTTAAATATTACAAATGAAAATGAGTGGAATGTATACATGGCATATATCTGTATTATTTACTGGTGAGTCTTGAATTGTATTTCAAAATAAGACACTCAATCTTGTTTGCATAATTTTGTGTCAACATTGACTTATAATGAAGCTAATGTCATGATTTCCTTTATTAAAGATCAAATATATAGCAGGTTATTGTGATGTGGTTCCTACATACTGTTTTGTAGAGTAGATTACTATAACTTAGAGCTTGTGTATCCTTATTCTAGTCTGCCAATATTTCCTCTCCCTTTGACATCCCAACCTCTCGTGATCATAATTATACGTTCCAATATTTTTTAACCATCTACCTATAAAAGAGAATATGTTGAACTGGTCTTTCTGTGTATCACTTATTTCACTTAGTTAAGTGCCCTTTGGTTGTATTCATTATTCCACAATAGATGGGGTATTTATTCTTTTGTGGCAGAATACAATTGTACTGTTTGTGTATTTAATTTTCTCAACCATAAAGTCACTGGGAGTCTCTAATTTGATTGCATATCATGTGTAGTATGAATATTATGAAATCACATTATGTCAAAGTATTACTTTAGTGATCTGACATTATTTCATTTGAATATTAACCAAGTGGTGGGACTGTAGATGATGTGATAAACTTACTTTCAGTTTTAAGTAAGTATGAACTGGTATTTGTAATGAAAATGGTTGAACCTATACTCATCAAAGTACTAGTGTGTTTAACCCAGTGGCATATTAAAAGTAATTCATCATGACCATGGAGGTATCTTCCAGTGGTGCAAGAGTAGTTTATTATACACTAATCAAGAATAGCATGCATTATATAAACAAAGTAAAGGACAAAAATGTAGACTATTGTAATAGATTATTGTAATAGAAAACACATCCACCAATTTAAAATATAATGAATGAATTAATTAAAGGATGAATGGACCCCCGTACAACAAAGGATACAGATTATGGAAGAGCATTCAACATCTTGAAGACTAGGGGAAAATGTGTAGCAATAAAGAAGTGTCTATGCTCAGCACTGCTATACATCACACTAGAAGTCATACTTCTAGAAGACTTACAGCGCTGAGTTAAGAAAGCTGAAAAATAAAGAAAGAAGTCAAGGTTCCAATTTACAAATAATATTACTTTAGGGGATATTACTGAAATATAACAGGTTATGTAATAAGAATAAGATTGGTATTTTATTGTGGAAGAGTACTTACACCGAAAACCCAGGTTAGTCTCTGCAACCTTTCGAGACCCTACTGGAATACAGAAAGAGGACGAGAGTCTCCTTCCCAGTTCTTTTATCCTATCCCTTCTGCATACCTGTGACCACGCCCAAGGGGGCATGGTCATCGCTACAGGTATGTGGGAATTCTCCCTACAGGCCCTCATCCACCACCACTGGATCTAAATTAGTGCTGTCAGGGCAGCATGGAGCAGGACTGATGGCCTAGAATTTGGGGGATATGTTTACATCAAAATTTCAATTAAAATTCCTATAAGGACTTTTAGATTTTATATGCCAAGATTGTTTTGCATTTTAACTATTTTTCATGTGTTGTCATAAAATTATAAATTTAATACCACTTGAGTTTATAATAATCTGTGGTATTACTGACTTTGTAATTACCAGCACTCTTATATTACCGTTTCCTTTATTTTCTATGATCAATCTCATTAAAGTTTATCTATTTCCTTAATCTAACAAAACTAGCTTGTAATTCTACTGATTACCAGTAAAGTCTATTTTCTGCTTGGTTGATTTATGCTTTAATCTGTATTATTTGTTTCATGTCCATATTTTAGGCTTAATTTGTTATTATTTTTCTACCTGAAAGGCCAGACCACTGATTTTTCAAATGTGGAAGCTTCCTGCAAAGTTTGATACAAGTGTTCCAAATTTTACATTCTTAAAAATATATGTATTTATTTCTTTATATGTGAGTTTGATTACATGTGTTTTATGTACTGTGTTCATTCATAGGTGCCGTGGAGCCCATGAGATGTCAGATACTCTGGATCTAAGTACAAATGTTTATGAGCTACCCAATGTGGCAATGGGAATCAAATCCAGGTCCTCTGTAAGAACAATAATCAGTTCCAAGTTGTGATGTCTCTGTCTAGAACCATTCAAATTATATTTTTGAATTTATTTTTGTCATATCCATTATAATGCCTTTATTATGATTTTCCCCACTGGCACTTTATTTATTAAAGATATCTTGTCTACTCTGTTACAAATAGCTCTTTTCTCCTAATTATTGTAATGAGAGATAATGTTTTGTGTGATTTTTATACTTGTCAATACACTGAAGCTGCTCTCATCCACAGAATGGTGGAATTAGTCATACTGCATATATGTCAAGAATGTAATGTGTATTTGGCCATCTATAATTAGTGTGTTCCTATAAATACAATTTCATACTATTAGATAATATGGATATTATATTTAATGACATATGTATATTATTCCTACCCTTGCAATTTTTAGATATAACAATGTTGAAATTTCTAATGAACATCTATCTTTTTGTTGTCTATTTTTCCTTCAGTATTTACTGTTATTAGTTTCTTGAATTCTGAGGTTGTGCTTTTAGGCCCTCTATACCTATGAGCAGTGGGTATGAACTCAGAAATCCTTGGATTCTTTGTACTTAAGGAATAAATTTAGGAGTAAGGATGCTGCCCTGTCAGGAAGATGCTTTCTGTACAAACATGAGGATCTGAGTCTGCCCCCTGTTACTGGTAAAAGAGGTATGGTAACCTGAGCTTGCAATCCCAGTGCATGCTAAGGGGTCAGTGGCAGGCAGACAATCCCAGTGCTAGGGGCTCAGTGGCGATCACCTAAATGTTCAGTGCAGTCAAACCAGTGAGCCTACCTCAAAAACACAGAGATGAGACCACAAACTTACAGCTGAGGTTAGCATTTTGGCTTCAGACATCCATATGAACAACTCACACATCTATGCATGGAATGTTTAGTTGCTTTGTTTAGTCACTTTGTTTTGCTTTGCTTGGAAGTGTGGAAGGATCACTGCAGGCAGTAGTTGGAGAGATGTAGCCTAGCCCTCCTACACCAACTTCCCCTCACTTTGTGTTTGCTAATATTTGGAGGAACTTTGACAGTAACCCCCACCACCATTAACTCCACCATGCCATGACATCCTTGCTATAATGTGTTGAACTGTCAACGAAATATTTTTTCTCCTAACCTGGTATTGTTAGGTATTTTGTCAAAGCAGTGAGAAATCATCTAATCTGGCTTTTTTCCACCTTAAGGAAAATACAAAGATCACTCCAATTTGACCTTTTAAGAATCAAGTCTAGGAAATTTTCTCCATATTCATCATCTTCTTTCAACACTTTTCTCTTCCTGTAGCATCCCCTGTAGCATTCATTCCAGCAGGAAATGCATGTAAACTACTTTCTTAGTAAACTTTTTTCCAAGAGCTTTAAAATGACAAGGCTAAAGAAAAATTACAACGACAGTAGATTTGCACTTTTCAACTCCAATTTTTTGCTCTTAGAATGCAAAAAGTGCTGTGATGTTATAAGCCTAAAGATATAAAGATACCACTGAGATTCCCATGTAAATTAGACAAATGTTTTGCTTTGTGCTTTGAAATCTGGGGAAAATCATTTTATTTTGTTTAATTTTCCCTTAGAGAACACAAAGTTTGCTGTGATGTCATACTCACTCTAAGCTAAGACCCTCCATGGACAAGTTAGTGGCTCTAATTAAAATAGAATGAGACTGGAGACAGGACTCAGTGGATAAATTGCTTTGTGAACCAACTTGATGATTGGAATTAGAATCCCCAGAACCCATATAAAGTGTGGTGTTGCCATGTAGTTCTGTAATATCAGTGTAGTGAGGCATCTCTATTGGTGCATGAAGATCAGTGCCCAAGGAGTTTCATAAATCTTCACATATTCAAAAGAACACATGTGTCCCTTATCAGCATGCATACATACACATATACTAACATATCTTATGCAAAAAATTTATGCATACAAAGACAGAAGCAAAAATATCTCCCACTTATTAAGGCTGAGAACTTAAGAGTTCCTCTTTATCTTAAGATTTATTCATTTTTACTTTTTGAGTATAGGTGCTATGATTTTACGTATTTTATGTATATCAGCGCATGGAATACCCATAGATACCAAAACAGGCTATCAGGTTCTCTGGGTCTTGAGTTATAAATGGTTAGGAATCATCCAGTCCGTTCTGGAAGGGAGGCTGGGTCCTCTGCAAGAACAGCAAGTGTTGTTGATCTCTGAGACATGTCTCCAGATACACTTCACAGTTTTATTCTGTGCATATTGACCACTTGTGGGTCTCTGTATTATTCACCAATTACTACAATTAGAATTACTCTCCTGAGGCTTGAAAGATGAACCAATCTATGTGTATAAAGATAAGTCCTTAGGAGTTAGTTTAATACTATATCCATTTAGGAAATAATAGTCAATTCTTCTTTATAGTTTATGACTTCTCTTGGTTTTTGGTTGTGATAATACTATAAGGCATGAGTTCTCTTTCATGAATCATGCCCTAAATCCAATCAGAAATTAGTTGCTAGCTCACATGACATTTGTGCTACTATGTACTAATGTACATACCACAGGAGGCCAGTGACTATTGTAGCTCAAAGGATGCTCTACTGTGTCAGATTAATGGCTGCCTGTTTTTTGTGGTCTCTTGATATGCATAAAATTCTAACTGCAGAATGTTAAGACCTAAATAAATGTCTGTTTCACACCTCCTTCTTTGAAAGGCTCATAGTTTATCATGCAAGAGAGTACAAAGTATAAGGGCCAGAAGCTTACAGTGGAAGGTTTTCAGAATTCTC
Organism: Cricetulus griseus; assembly: GCF_003668045.3. NCBI lineage: Eukaryota > Metazoa > Chordata > Mammalia > Rodentia > Cricetidae > Cricetulus > Cricetulus griseus. The sequence goes on along the minus strand of NC_048595.1, from coordinate 355,158,931 downwards.
CATGGCAGTGGTACTTGCAAACTCACAGCATTTGTGTAATTTATATATCATTCATGAGACCTGGGAAAGATAAAGGCACATAAAAACACAATATAAGAGAGACAAGTTGTCACAGAGTCCTACCCCTAGCAGACAACCTTTTAGGAACTGTTGACTAGTTGGTGGGTAGTTTTTCTAAAAGTAGTGGTCCCTGAAAGACTGGGTACCATGCCTTATACTGGCCCTGTATCCATACTGATAGCACTGAGAGGATTTAATGGATAAAAAGAAATAAGAGAAAGAAAAAAATGAGGGAAAAAACCACATATATTTATGAGGAAATAGTGGTGGGAGTATACAGGAGGAATTGGTGTGGTGAAAATGAACAATGAACTAGATTGAAAAAAAAAACATATACATGTGCGATACTCACAATCAATAATTTAAGAACAAGCATAAAATTATAAAGTCTCAGACACCATTGGCTATAATTAAAACTTTAATCAGAAGGAAATATGCGACTATGCATTTATATTGACTTCCTGAAGTATTTTTGGTTATTTTGATTCCCACTGTTCTGAGAGCAAGGAGCTCAACTATTCTTCCTATTGTCTCTTCCCATTAGAATTGTACATTTAAAGACAATGACACAACAGATAACTTTGAATTATATGAATCTTCACTGAATTTACTCTGAATGTCTTTGTGGCAAAGTCAAAAAGAAAAGTAAAATCAAAATTAACACAAATATAATTTTGTTAACAAGCCAAGTGGAAACTGCAATTTTGTTAATAGGATTATAATGATTCATTATTATTAATGAAATTAAAATAAGATTTAAACATCTTGAAATGGTAAAATAAGAAGGACAAACAAAACACCCATTTCAAGACTCTGCATGAGAAGTGAGTGAAATTATTTAAAACGTCCGTAAGGCATGTGGGAAGCATGAGGATTGTATGAGAAATGCAGGAGATGATGGGAAGGAAGGGAGCTGGAACTTATTTCCCTGAAGGGCAGTGACACCTGACAGCACACCTGGCCAGTCTCACAAGTCAGGCTCTAAGTAAGAAGCCATTGTCAGAGGGCATGCTGGTGAGAAGAGACTACAGGATTCTCCTCTCAACCTTGCTACCTGCTGTGCCTGGAAGTCATGAAAGCTGCAAAATCAACTAAGAAATAGATGCAAATTAACAGAGTTAGAAAGGAGCAAGAGATCTTACATCAGATGCCAAAGAAGAGATTTTTGCTTTGTTTTTCCCTAAAGAGTACTTTAAATCCTATTCTCCATTGTATTGGAAAAAGTCTAAAATAAATGGACACATTTCTGTATTTATGCAAAACATCAAAGTTAAGCCAAGAAGAGATCATTTATTTAACAGAACCATAATACATGAAGTGATATATTATTTATGACTTATTAAAGCTTGCCTAAGAATCCAGAAAGCAAAGTCAGTCACAAGCTATAGAGGTCAGTAGGTGGTGGCACACACCTTTATTCCCAGGATTCAGGAGATAAAAGCAGATGCATCTCTCTGAGTTCTAGGCCCCCCAGGGATACATTAGAATGAATCAGTCTAGGAGAGAATTAAAGCTCACACCTTTAATCCCAGGACTCATAAGAGGTATGTAAAATAGGAGCTAGGTCTCAGTATCAGGCATTCATTCTCCAGCCACATTGAAGATGGAAGGCTTTCATTCTCTAGCCATATTGAAGATAGGAAGATACTTGGTCTCAGGATTCTCCAGCCACTCTGAGGAGAGGCAGCAGCCTGGGTTAGCAGTAAGAGATAGTGTCCCACTACTTTGCTTTTCTGTTCTTCAGCTTAAACTTTGAACCCCAACATCAGTTTCTTGGTCCTTTTAAATTATTGTGTTACAAACATATAAGTTGGAAACAATAATAAAACAACTCCTAAGACTAAAATGTTATAGGCTTGGATGTATTCACAGAGGAATATATATATATATATATATATAATATATATATTATATATATATATATTCAAGTATGTTCAAGCATGATGTTGGCATTATGCTTTCATGCTTAATTATAACTTTAAAGCCTATGTGTGGCCCCTCCGTTCTACTAGCTGTGGCAGTAAGCAGTCTAGTCCAAGGCAACAGAAGCAGGAAAGACCTCTCCAGGAAGCTTCAGTACCAATATCTGTCAAGGGAGTCTAATCCAGAGTGGCCTAGCTTTGACTTCTACTCTAGCTCCTGTTCCTGAGTAAAGACTAAGGCTCTAAGAACAATTTTAAATGAGCACATGAGTGTGTGTGTGTGTGTGTGTGTGTGTGTGTGTGTGTCTGTCTGTCTGTCTGTCTGTCTGTCTGTCTGTCTCTGTCTGTGTGTGTAGTGTGTGTACCAATAGAGGCCTCGTAAAGCTTTTCAACTGTGACAATCTTTTACAATTGACACAAGGTATATCAAATATGTATATGATTCTCACATTTAGTGAATTGATGGATGACAAATAGTAAGGAATCAATCATTTGCTATACATATATTTTCTATACATATTTACCATATGATAAAGATGAGACTTCATTCGAAACCAATAAAATGTATGTGATTTTTAAAAATTTTTACATAAAGAATGAAATTCAGGCTGAATATTTGACACTCTAGGATGAAGAGCACCATCAATGTTTTCTAAGTTGACTGTTGTTTTGATTTTATAATAATGAATGCTGAGAACACAACTTAACATAAGTAGATAGTGCAAAATGATAGAAGTGTTGAAAATCCTGTAGTCCCAAGCAAAGATTCACTGAAGGACTCTTAGTGAAACCCAGGCAACAATTCAAATAGCAACTTTAAAAAAGATTCTAACACAATGCAATCTATTGGTGTGCAATTTTGATATTTATTTACTGGCAGATGATGGTAGGATAATACTGGAAGATTGTGTTTCCTGTAACTAAACCATTATATTTCTACAACGGAAAACTTTGAACAGTAATCACACTGCAACTGGTACCACACAGTAATCTGGTATCTGAACCCAGGTGTCTCCGGCACCATTCTTTGCTGTTATGTGGTAGGAGGAGTACACATTCAGTCTGCATGCTGTATGCTTAAAATCAACGTAGACAGGACATTGAAGCTTGCAGCATAGGTATGTGCTACAGAAGCATGTCGATTTACAATTACTAACTTTTTTGACCACCATATTTAGTGTGGATCCACAATAACAGTTTGATAAGCTAGTGTTGATGATTTTAGTGTGGAAACCCAGAGGAGACACAAAAGCCCTGCATGATCTCAAATTTTTGTCATTTGAAAATCCTTAAAAAACAAACTAGAGATGCCAGAAAAGCTTATGCTTCAGCAAACCATACTGTTAAATTGGCCTGGGCTGTTTAAGCTTACTGAGAAGTATATTCTGAGTGCAAGGACTATCTGAGCACTGCAGTGGTGGCACATGCCTTTAATCATAGCACTTGAGACCAGCCTGGTCCACAAGAGCTAGTTCCACGACAGCCTCCAAATCCACAGAGAAACCCTGTCTGGAAACCACTCCACCCACTAAAAAAATCCTAAATTCTAGCATGTTGATTTCAATTGTCCTCTAAGACATCCTGTTCTGGGCCAGGGCGGCCTCCCAGCTAAGACCTTTATAAACATTGGGATCTTGAGAACAGCAAGAGGAAATAATAGTAAACTGTTCTTAACAGAGCTTGCTATTTTTCCCCTCCATTTTCAAGTGCTCCCCTTGTATGCCTGGTGCTGGTGGTCAGAAGAGAGCCTCAGATCTCAGGAGCGGCCCGCGGGTACTGGGATCCAAATATGAGTTCTCTGCAAGAGCAACAAGTGCTATCAATCACTGGGCCAACTCTCCAGCCCAAAGGTTTCTTTAGCCCATTGTACAATGACATTGAGTAGCTGGAAACTCATCATTGGAGAAAACGACTGCTCTTGTTGGAGATCGGCCAATCTAGAAGCCCAGCATGACTGTTACAACAGGGTTTTTCCAGACCGTTTCTGACCACAAAACCTGATGGTATTACTTTTGTTTGCTCTTATTTGGGTAATTTCTGTCTTTTCCATTAATATTGTGGGCACCTGGTTTGATGATGAATTACAATCTATCTGGTGGTTTGATGTTGCTTCTGTTTAGCATTTGTCCTTTTGTTTACTAAATAATAAATTCATGTATTTATTACTAAAAAATTAAAAAGATCTCACACATAAATATTTGCTGCTAAGAAATGTAGACGTAAATAAGACTCTCTCTGCAGAAGCTGTGTTTCCCATGCTGGTCAGTTCAGTGTTCTCAACTTGTGAAATGACTACTAAATGCACTTCATGCCCATTGCACACCAAGATGCTGTCATAGTTGTGTTCCTTTAATTATTATGATCCTTGTGATCACTTATACCTAATATTATCCTATCATTAAAAATGTTGGTAGGAAACATTATATATCAATCAAATATTTCTATAAAACTGGAAGTTCAACTGTCAAAAATTTCTTAGCAAAACCTTATTAACTCAGGGACTGGAGACATGGCTCAGAGGTAGAGCACTGGCTGTTCTTCCAGAAGTCTTGAGTGCAATTCCAGAAACCACATGGTGGCTCAGAGACATCTGCAATGAAATCTGGTGCACTCTACTGGCTCATAGGGATACACAGTGGCAGAACAGTGTATACATAATAAATCGAATTAAAACAAACAAACAAACAAAAATGTTAAGATAGGAAGCTTTTGCTGAAAGATCTAGCCACACCTGGGCTGCTCAGGACACAACTGTGGACACAGTATGGCCAGCTAGATGCCAGACTCTTTCAGAAGCTTACCCTTGAGCCAGTGATGCTGTGTCCCTCTTTGTTTCCTGACTTATGATAAGGGACTTTATTTAGAAGGTGAAGGGTGACCAGAGAATCACACAGGCTTTGGATTTTGACTACTTGAACTCAGAAGACTCATTAGGCCATTCCATCCCCATGGAGTCACTTGTGTTAGTGATTAAAATATATATATTACTCAAAAAATTGTATTCCACATTCCTTAACTAGACCTTTTTGATTTATTACTTTTTTCTGTACAAACACTTTAATTTTATACTGTTTGTGAAGAACTACAGACATGAACAATGCCTCTGCAATATTCTTGCTTTCCCAGTCCTTCCACGTCCCTCTCACTTCCTCCTAAATTGATGAACTCTGCCTCTTTTATGATGATTGCTATACATATACATATTCATATATATGTGCACATAAACACTTGTATATATAACCTATCACATCCATTTAGTGCTACTGATATGGATATAGTTGCTGGTCTTCCCACTGGGAATTACATAAACTTTGCTCATGTTCATTTTCTTTTTTCATGAAAACCGATTTTCCCTCTATCAGCACCCATTACACATTTGTGGCTCTTACTATAGGGGAATGGCTCTTACTATTGGGAATTTACCCAATCCACATTATCCTATCAGCTGTTACTTTCATCATGCCAATATTGCTTCTGCAAACCTGATGTTAAGGTTTCTTTGGTACATTTTTCTCTGCAATGTCTAATAGACACAATGTAGTGGTGGGCATCCTGGTCCTCTGCCTTTTACAATTCTTCCTTCCTATTCTCAATAATTTAACCTGAGACTTAAGGGTAGGTACTGAACTGCAGATGTATCAGTTGTGGTTGGGCACCCTATTTCACTTTTTCACTGTATTTTGCCTAGGTGTGGCTTTCTATAGAGGCTCCTGTTGAAGTTTCTTTGATTAGGGGTGAGTGATATATTACATGTCAGTATAAGGACAATTATAGAGAATACGAATAGAAATTACATTCATTTAGAAAAATATCAAGAGTAAGTTTCCTTTATGAGTATTACCTCTCCAGCCTTAGGTATTTGGCTTTTTTTTTTTTTAACAAAACAGACAGTAATTTTCTACTATTCAGTGGTCCTTAAATCCCATTAGATATCTGGTGCTAATCCTAAAGATGATAGGTACCAGTGACACTATCTTGCCAGCATGGTGATATATTGTTTATGAATTTTTAAAGCCACTGGAGATCAAAATAGCAAAGCAGCCATATTAGTTAGCCATAGAAGCCAGAAACACACCTTTAGTCACAGGTCTCGGGATTAAGAGGTAGACAGATCTCCATTAGTTTAAGGCCATAATGACTACACAAAATTGATCCAGTCCTAAAAGAAACAGCTCATACAAAGTTGATCTCAGCACCTAGGATCACATGCTTTTAATTACAGCACTTAGCAAGGTGGAGACTGGAGTGATTTGGCTGGGTGGAGAAAGGAATACAAGGAGGAGACAGGAATTCAGAGCCTTTATCCTCTGAGGATTTGTGGAGATAGGATTGCCATGGCATCTAGGTAGAGGTAAGATATATTGTCTTGGCTGCTTTGCTTCTCTGATCTTCAGCTTGAAATTTGAACCCGCAAATCGGTCTCTGTCTTTTACTTTTCGTGCTACATGTCAGTATTGCCATTGTTGTGTTTTGTATATTTTAATTATTGGTAGAACTGTTGATTGTAGGTCCCTTTAGCTGCTTTCATAGCATACTTGTTAATGATGAGAGCCTTATGGAGACAGCTTCCAAGTCATTTCTAGCTTGGTTCCTCCCAGTCTGATGTCTGAAGCATGTTCTGTCTTTAACAGTAAAGGATTGTCTTCAACCTCTCAACAGCATCCAAGGCCAATGGCGATAGCCCATGCAGTTTGAGAACTATTCTGCATTCACCCAACCAACAACTTGAGATGAGGTTTCCTATGCTCGAAGCTGGGCTTGTTGTTAAATAGCCCATGGCTCTAGCTTTTGAAATCTTGATGAGAATACACTTTATTAACAAAACAAAACAAATACATAATTCAAATTGTGATGATGCTGGCCTTGGCCAGTTTATCATAGCCATGTTTATCATAACAGGATCTGATGATGATAGAAGCTTCTTCCTTCTCAGTGGCCATGCAAGGAAGAAACAGACATGCTCTTGTTTCCAATGGCTGCTTTCTGCCTATCTTCCACTAATCCTCAGAAGCTTCCAGTAGCAGTATTGATACTTGTCATGTGAATATTCAAGGTATTAATTACAAATCAAATCAGAACACAAAGCATGTACTTTTACCTATATCCCAGTGTGTATGAAAAGGGGCCAAAATCTTATAAAAATTTATTCTGAAATCATTTTGGAGTAAAATAATTTGTACCAGAGAGTTAAAAAGTATTAGGCTGATAGAAAATACTACTTAAAATAAATGACAAAGTTCTAGTCTACCATGTAGCAACTCCATAGATTTTGTCCTAAAGTGTGGTGATTCAACCCCATGCAATTGTTTCTGTATTGTGATGGACACAGGAGAAATAAGTGGTAATATTCACTGTTGCTAGGAAGTCTTGATCATTTTCTGGTTTTAAGATGTGTTCATCTCCACAGGGCAACCACTAGGGTACAGAAGATCAATCTTAGCATTCACAAGAGGACAATAAAACTGCCCATTGTTCCATTGATAGAACAATAATGGACACCTGAAAGGGTCTTATTATTTTAAAACATAGCTTTGAGCTACTTTGAAAAAAATGCATTAAAGGAAGAAATCATCAAGTCTAAGATTACAGATATGTTTATAATTCAAGATACATTATTTTTATTTATTTGTTTCTTTAGCTAGGATAGTGATAAAAGATCAAAAGGACTGCCTGGAAAAATACAAAGTGATTTGTCAAATCATAGCTTTCCTAATGTCTAAACTTATAGTTGTAACCTTCTAAAATTGGTTGCCCATTTTAGATAATTTATGTCCAATAAAGTGATTTATTTTGTCAATCCTTAGACCTACACTATATGACCTTCTTAAAGCTTAGGACTGCTACCATTTAGAAAAATAATAATGATGTAAATACATTTAGCCACATACATACTTTAAAGAGAATTTACTTTTACTTTTTAAGAGATAAAATTATATCATATTTACATATATATATATATATATACATACTGAAAATAGTAATAATATAAATGAGCTAAGTCTATGTAAACAGTGCTTTTTCATGCAGCCAATGTGTCCCTTGTTTTATTTGCCTTCTATTCAGTCTTACTTTGCAAATTAAGCATCAAATATTCACATGTTTCCAATATAAAGTCTTTTTAAATTTTATTTTTAATTTAATGATGATAATATCAGTTTCTCCATCCTTCTCATCCCTCCAAATCCACCCATTTTCCTTCTGCTCTCCCTTAAATCATGGCCTCTTTTTCTTTATTACTCTTTCATATTTATGCATAGATATACATATATATTAATACATTTATAATATACATATATATTAATACATTTATAACACTACATTTTGAGTATTTTATGTTGCTCATATGCATATGATTTTAGGACTGACTACTTGGCGTTAAATAATAAGAAGTTCTTCATTGAAGGAAAGGAATTCACCCTTGCTCAACAGTCATTAATTTCCTGTAACATTTCACACATGGGTAGTAGCCCATGAAAATTTTTACCTGTGTTTTATTGCTCATGGTTCATTTAGGCAGTCATATTGTTGAGATTTCATGGTTCATATAGAAGACAGGGACTTGCAGCACATGTCCTTGTCCTCTGGATTTTACAATCTTCCAGCCCCATCTTCCTCATATTACCTGAGTCTTGGGAAGAAGGGTGATGCTTCAGAAGTATCATTTGAGATAGAGAAACCTGCAGTCAATTTTTATTTGAATATTTTATTAGAGGAAATCTTAAAACTAAGTGGTTGTAAAACAATTTAATCTTTAAAATATCCCCAAAGCAAGCACTTCAATGAATAAGATATGTAGCTAAAGTTAAGAACAACAAAAGTCCCCCAACACTTTTGGTAAAATTTGAAGTTGATATGTATACCAAACTATATTACCATTATCTATGTGTCTGAACAGCTAAAATAAACAACTTTGACATTAGCAAATCACATCATGGATGAACACTTTTTTATTTGTTTATTTTATATTTAATTTATTTTTATAATTGTAATTAGACCAGCTTTAAATTAGAAACAAGCTTCTTTTGCATGTCCATCCCAGTTCCCTTTCCCTCCCCTAATCCCCTGCCTGCCCTCTCACCCCTAAGCATTTCTGCTTCCCAGGGAGAGTGAGGCCTTCCATGGCAGATCTTCAAAGTCTGCCACATTATTTGGAGCAGGGCCTAGGCCTTCCCCAGTGTGTCTAGGCTGAGAGACTATCCCTCTATGTGGAGTGGGCTCCCAAAATCCATTATAGTACTAGGGATAAATACTGATCCACTACCAGAGTCCTAATAAATTGCCCAGACCTCCAAACTGACATTCATGTTCGCTGGGTCTGGAACATCCCTATGCTGGTTTCCCAGCTATCAGTCTATGGTCCATGAGCAACCCCCTTGTTCAGGTCAGCTGTTTCTGTGGGTTTCTCCTGCCTGGTCTTGACCCCTTTTCTCATCACTCCTCCCTCTCTGCAACTGGAGGAACACATTTTTCATCATTGCTCCTGTGAATTACAAATGATGCTACTACTTTGTAAAATAGCTGTACAGTTGGTTTGGAAGATGAACATATTTTGTTTGACTCAACTGATGAGAATATATAAATTATGGCATACTCATCTAATAAGATACTACTTTAATGTCAAAGGAGCAAAGTATATAATTAAGTATTTGTACATACATGTATATAATTATATACTAAGTACTATGCATATATATAGTTATATATGATATTTCTCATCAATGAAGCAAATGAATGTGCTATTAAGCTTAATGATTGCATTCACATGACATTGGAGAATATATATGAGATAATGAAAAAACAGGACATTTTTGCTATTTGTTTGGAAAGAATGATTCCAAAACAACTACAAAATTTAATGAAATATTGTTTAGAGTCTTGTTGACTCTATAAAAAAAGGTCAGTAGATATGATATAGAAGGCATGGCCTACTGAGGCAAAATCCTCCACATATTATCATGTCCTTAAAATAGAATATTTTATGACTCCTGCTTAGATCATGTAGAATCAATATATTTTAGAAAATATAATCACCTCATTTTATAATCCCCTATTTTCAACCCCTCTAACTTATTATGGAAACAAGTGCCCTTCTTGGAGCATTCACAAAACCACCCACCTTTCAACCTCTTGATCTACTATCTATCTACCTCTTTATCGTCTATCTATCACATATAAAGTATTTAATCCTATCTAGAGTACAACCCTATATCACTGTTTTTAATGTATTTTATTTATTTATTAAAATTTCTTTATATATAAAATATACAATGTATATCTGCCCCCAGATTACTACCTTCTACTCCATCCTAAGCCCTCCTCCATTTTTGTCTCCCTCTCAACCTCATGTCCTTAAGTTAATACTTTATTTCTCCCCATTTTATTGAAAATAAATGGTTCTCACATAACATATCCTGATTATAGTTTTCTATTAATTATACTATGGCATACAAACACATTTAAAAATAGAAGTATCAGATAAATACTGTTTTGAGAGAGCCTACTCTATTTTTTTCTCACTTTAGAATACTGCCTGAGTAAAATGCTTCATTAATTTGACCTATGGAATGGTGAATCTACCAATCATCCAGATGAATTAAACACATCTATTTTTCCATTATCTTTTATCCTGTTTCTCAGGCATTCTACTAATGCTTTCAAAATTATTTGGTATTATCAATCACTGCTCACGATGGCACACACCTTTAACCCCAGCACTCAGGAGGATGAGATAGGCAATTTTTTAGTCAAAGTCCAGCCTCATTTTATGTAGAGTTCCAGGCTCTCCAGCTTACAAAAGGTGACCCTTTCACATATAAAATTGGTATTGTAATGGTTCAATGACTAAAGTGTTTACCTCTTAGGGGTAAGGAATGAATATATGATCCCCAGTGTCTTAGTGTTTCTATTTCTGTGATGAGACACCATGGCCACCTCCACTCATATAATGGAAACATTTCACTATGGTGGCTCATTAATGGTAAAGAGGTTCAGTCTATTATCTTCATGGTGGGATATGGCAGCATGCTGGAAGACATGGTGCTGGAGAAGTAGCTCAGTATCCTATGTGCAACAGGCAATGGGAACTGGCCTGAAACACTGGAGAGTATCTTGAGCATATATGAAACATCAAAGCCTGCCACTATAGTGACACACTTCCTACAACAAAGCCATACCTACTCTACAAGGCCACACCTCCTAATAGTGCCACGCCTTTTGGAAGGCCTTTTTTTCATTCAAACCACTATACTCAACATTCAATTCTTCCCCACAATTGCAACTCTCTTTCTGGAGTCTGTACTTAAGCTCTTTAATATAACTTCCAAAATCCTTATAAAAGAGAAACGAAACACTTTAATGCTTCACCCAGGCAGATGGAGGTCATAAGGAACAGATGGTGAGATGATGTTGCACACGATAATATCATCCAACAAGTCAGCAAGCACCATTCACTAACACTAACACCAACCAGCCTTTAGTTATGAAGTCCTCTACTCATCTTCTCTCAGTGTCATTGATGACATTATACAAGATGCACATGGTATGTCAACAGGTTCTTTCATGAATAAGCATGATATGAAAAGACTCATACAGTTGCATAATGGGAATTTCTTTGTGCTATAACTTGGGAAGCAAAGACATATATAAAAAATTATAATTTCAAGTCTCCCACTATAAGTGTGTGAGGTTTTATGTGTGATTTGACTTATAGTAATGTTTCTTTTACAAATGTGGGTGCTTTTGTATTTGGGTCATAGATGTTCAGAATTGAGACTTCATCTTGATGGAATTTTCCTGTGATGAATATGAAATGACTTTCTTCATCTCTTTTGATAGATTTTAGTTTGAAGTCTAATGCACCCCAGGCTGACAGCTGGGAAACCAGCATAAGACAGAATCAGTTAGGAGGCCTGGGCAATCTGGTAGTGGAACAGTATTCATCCCTAGTGTATGAAGTGGGTGCCCATTCCCCATGAAGTGATACTCTCTCAGCCCAGACACATGCAGAACAGCCTAGGTTCTGCCCCAAATGATGTGAGAGACTTTGATTATCCCCGTGGAAGTCCTCACCCTTTCTATGGAGCAGAATAGGGATGGGATGGGGGTCAGTGCGGGGGGATGGGAGGATGGTAGGGAGAGGGAACTGGGATTGATATATAAAATAAGATTGTTTCTAATTTAATCAAAAATAGAAAAAAACAACCCAAAATATTATCATTTGCCTAATTCTGGAAATAGCCTTCAAGCAGCTAAACTTTTATGACATTCTGCAATATAATTGAGTGTGTGTGTATGTGTGTGTGTGTGTGTGTGTGTGTGTGTGTGTGTGTGTGTGTGCACGTGTGCACTCGTGCAGACATGCACACATGTGCATGCTGATTGATTTTACTATATGGAATGAATCATACACATCCTTCCCTGACAGAATTTCTAAGATTCTATTCTAACCATTGAACTTACATTTTATGGGCAAACTCTTTCTCATATAAAAGACTGCATTGTGAAAATGTTGTCCTTCTTAGGGTTTTAGTAAAAAAAAAATCCTTCAAAATGTAAGAAAGTGTAGAGCTTTGATTGGGTTGTAAAAATACTTGAAAGCTTGCTACGATTTGATTAGTTGCTATTTCAGGAATACATTGTTGAAGATATTGGAAAGCTGACAGTGAAGGTGACTAAAAACGATTTCAAGTGAATCATATTAGCTCAAGGGAGTGCACTTGTTTCTCCTCACACTACCTATTCTCAATAAATTTGTGAGTGCATGTGTGTGTGTGAGCACATATTTTCAGTCTACACTATTCTTTTCAAGTGTGTAGAGGTCTTAACACTAGTGATTTGTGCATGTGACTGGTTTGGAATCATCATCTTTGTATATGTAAGAATTCTAAAATGAGAGTCTGGCCTCCACCCATAGGAAGAGGTGATCATATTGGATTAAAGAGGGTGGTAAACCAAAGATGAATAAATGCACAGAGAAAGAGAATGTCATTGAAAGAATCCAGCCATTTCTGAAAAAAATAATGGAACACAACAAACCAAACAAACATTCATCAAAGATTAAGCACCAGAAAATTGGGGGAAAGGATGGTATATCAGAGCCTTTGAGGAGATCATGGCCTCATAAATATCTTGTTACTTAACCCCTACAATTATGTAACAAAAATTGTTGTTTTTTAAGCCACTTGTAATTGTGACAATTTTTATGAAAGCACAAGAAAATTAATATGCAGTACATGATTTCTAAAATTGAAGTTAAATATCTTAATTGTCTATACTATAGGATCTATAGTATACTATAGTCTTCAAGATAGGAAAAGAAAAAGGCACATCTATGACATTTAGATTAAGTTCAGGCTGTTCCCATTGTATGAAGCTTGTTCAATGGAAAAAAATGTAAGTGTACAAAATGGAATGCCTTTTGGCTGTACCTGAAAATTACAGTTCCCTCAAATGCATATTCCATTAATAGAGGAAGAAATGCCAAATGAAAGACTCTAAATTCTATATTGACAAACAGAATTATTAACCAACATAATATAATATGGATACAGACAATAAATTACAGTCTCCCTTTCCTTGAAAGGGCATCTTTTGCTTCTGGCTTTTGGATATAGTTGAATATTAATTTTGATTTTTTAACTTCAGGTATCTCCTAGAGTCACATTCTGCAGAGATAGAGAAATTCCTGCCTGAAATTATGTACTTTTAAATAGCTATAGCTATGTAACAAGAGGCTTATTGTGGTTGATGAGTGATTAGTGTTAATATTTAGGCATCTGTACTGGCTTGCCTTTGGAGTTCTGACAGGACACCCTCAGCTGCAGCCACTAAGAGCACCTCCTGTGTACATTCACTACATTCCCCTTTAAAACGGCCCTGCCCACCTCCCATTCCTCTCTCTTCCTGTCCCTCTCTCTGTTTGTCTGTTCTGCCCCTCTGCATCTCTCTTTCCTCTTCCCTGCTGCTCCAGTCCTCAGAAGCCGGTCTCCCTGCTTCCCCTTACCTCTTTTTATGATCCCTTTCCCCCATTAAAGAAACCCTCCACTTTAACTCTGTTACATGACATCTTTTTCTCTCATGCTGCCTTTTTATTTACAACAATTAGAGCTTAACTACAGAGAACTTTCTGAGTTAAAATTATATTTGTATATGTAAAAATTCACAAGTATATATAAGCTTAGCTGAATCTCCTTATTATTTTGATTTATCAAGTGGCTTATAAATAAATTCAGGTTTATTTCTGAACACTTACACTTATTATTTATTTTAAATCATTAATAGAGATATCATTGAATAGGGTCTTTTGGTTATTTATTTTACCTTTTCATTTCTTTTTAAACAGTAGTTCAACTATAGTTTAAGGACGTTCCCTTTGCTCAAAAGTGGCCAGAAACTTCAGGCATTCATAATGAATTAGTCTAGTATTCCCAGGTTCTAGACTCTAATTTATGGAAATAAAAATATTTTCTCATTCAAAGAAATGTCAATAGGCCTGAGCTGACATAATCTTCCAATCTGCAATATCCCCCAAGTCTTATTCATTATTATGTTCAAAAGTTTATATTTCTGCATTTGAGTAGTGAAGAAATTAGTTAAAATTGTTTAGGAATTACAAATGTAATTAAATCTTTAATTTTCTATGAAATTCTGAAGGGAGAAAAAAGGGGAAAGAAAGAAGGAAACACTCATCTACAAAGAGAAGAAACAACTTGTGAAAGGAAAAAAAATAAGTTTCCCTCTGTCAGATTTCCGTTTTTGAAAAAATAACATTTTACCTGAATTATAGTGGTAGTCAGATCAAATTGTATGATTCTTCAAATCATGGTTTCATTCAAATTTTGTATATCCTGTTATTATTGAAATAAGTTCCCAACCTTATGGTACAGGTATATTTTAACAAAAACAATGTGCAACAAATATAAATGTGAAGGCAACTGCCCACCATGCTATATTAGCATAAAATAGCATAGAGTTATGCTTAGAAAATTTTCCATTAGCATATAGAAATAGAATTCCAGATGAACTCATCTATACAGTTATGTACTCTTCATCAACTTTACATAGAAGCTAAATTCAGCATGAACATTCATGCAAGAAAAGATTTTCACACATAGCTGTTCTTTTGCATTTTTTAGCTACAGAGTAATTTAGTGTTCTTAACAATTTGTGCCTATAGAGTTGTGTGTGTTGTTGTTATGAATATTTGTTTTTATGTTTGAAAAGAATCGTGGAAGAGTAAAACTCAGGAATAATCAATGAAAATATAGTTTCTTGTCTTTTTAATATGTCTTGATACATTGCTCACTCTACCTGTGCTTGCTATAATCATAAGGCATAATATTACCCTCTTACCAGAAAATAAGAACTATTGAAGATCTTGTTACCCATAACTATCCATTCATTAAGAACCTGTGGACATTATTAAACGTAACCTACCATGAACTCTAAGATGGACCTTTGAGGAGTAGAATCTCATAATTGATGCATTTATTGGACTACAAAAGCTCAAGTCGATATTTATCTTTAAAAAGTGTCTTGTAACTTCCAGAAAATTTATCTTTCACCATTTCTTCTTACTCCATTGCAGAAAAAAATATCCTTGTATCTAGACATGTATTTTTTTTAAAGTTATCTACTTTTTTCAGTACCTTGGATGAACCCAAGGGAATGATATAAGAAGTAAATATCCATAGTATATATTCAGGAAAAGTTTGTGGGCAATTAAAATACACTGGATAATTTTTGTGTTCATAGATGCTGTTTGTCTTTCTCTCTAACAAAATCTATATTGGATTCTACCTGTTTGTAAAGTTTCTAAGTGTATGTTAATTCAAAGTACAGTGATGGTTAATATTGAAGCACATAATGTATAAAATACATCTATGTCTTTGAAATGCTTGCTCACATTTTGGACAATAGTTTTACTTTGCATTGTACTTGACAAAACTCTATAAAAGATATCTGAAAGCAAAGAAAAGGTATATACTTCATTATTTAAAATTTGTTTGCAATGCAGATACACATAACATTCAAGGAACATCACAATAATCATATGACATACTTTAATTATCTTTCTTCTATTTTTTTAGACAGCAATACTAGTCCCATCTGATTTGTAGAATTTATCAAGGACAAATATGTTATTCTGAATATACTCTGAAATTCATGCAACATCACATAAATGTAATAATTTTGTGATGAGATGAAACAAAGCAAAAGATCAATCTAGAAAGCGATCCTTGAAACTTAATTTAATGAAATATTAATGAGGCTCTATTTCATCTATTCATCACTGGATATCACAGTACTTTGATCATACCCAGTTGTAGAATTGACACAGACATAGTGTTGAAAGTAATGTCTCTTGTATCAGCTTAAAAATATCTGCAGTGATAACATTGTATAGAAACCAGTGAAGACATTTCTTTTTGGAGTATGAGATTATTGGAGCAGTTAGCTTTCCTGAATATATCTAACTTAATATAAAGATTTAACACATGGGGATGCTAATGGAATGACCTGCTGCTTTATCTCTCGGACAAGTATTCTACACAGAATCATCACTTTTAATAGTTGCTCCATTACAGTTAAAGACCTGGCTTATGCAACTTTCAAACAGTACTTCTGTCTCCGGGATTATATTCTCTAAAGATCAACTGATAGTGAGACTGAACAAGTCACATTGCTCTTCTTGTATGTTTATTGACCAGACTAGATAAAATTGGAAAATATGTCAATACTGTTTTAAGGATTTTCATGAAGCCCTTTTCACTTTTATTTCCATGAAAATACTTTTGTTTTTGTTTTTCGAGACATGGTTTCTCTGTGTTGCTTTGGAGACTGTCCTGGAACTTGCTCTGGAAACCAGAGTGGCCTCCAACTCATAGAGATCTGCCTATCTCTGCCTCCTGAGTGCTGGGATTAAAAGTGTGCACCAACAAAGACTGGCCCCATGAAAATATTCTTAAAGAAGGAATAATTAGTTCCTTAATTAATAGCCTCAGACACAGGAAATTATTATTGCTATGACAAGCTGGTCATTAGCAATAAAATAACATTCACCACCATCTTATCGAGAACACTCTGAGTTAATGGGTTAAGACATGACCAATATTGTTTGTACAATAATTAGGTGGTAAAATACATTATTTGATTGTCATACAATACAATGATAATTATGAGGAGAAAATTGTGCAGCATGCTTCCTCCTCATTTTAAGTATGTACCACATATAACTAATAAATTAAACGGTGTTTCACTAAACACCTAAACTTTTAGTATGACAACAATAAAAGCACACCTCCATTAAATTGAATATATCCTGAGTATTTCCCTTGCAATGCCACTGGAATTTCAATTAGTTCAGCCTAATCAAACAATTGTATTCAAGCAAAGTTTTTGAAGAGGTAAATGTACTTACATATAACAAAAACTACCAAATAACATGCTTTTAGTAACCAAATACTAAATTATATAAAATAAAATGAACAAAATGCTGCATTAGGTATCAGGGCCCTAAGAGTAAGAATATTTACTTTTAGACAAAGCAGGATTTACAAAATGACCTTTCTTTAACTCAAGCTATCTCTCTCAGCATCTATTGACTCTTAATTTTCCTTACTAATAGTATATATTTATTTTAGTATTTTCAGCCAATAGTTCATTTTTAATTAAAAGTAGAAAATACTATCTTAAAAGGAATTTCAACATTTAGATACCTATAAATGCTCCAACAAAAAGAAAGTACACATTTTAAAGCACTGATTATATATATATATGTATATACATATATATATGTATATACATATATATATATATATATAATTGATGATGCACATTGAATAAGTTACATAAATTCTTATAATATTACATGATTTTTGAAAAAATCTGCTCAGCAATAAAGTTTGCCTTTTTATATTCTAGTACCTGCCATGTTAATTTTTTGGATGTGTGATAATTACTGCTCATAAAGACTTTAAAGTGAGAAGGAGGAAAAGTAGTATGAGGAAATTTTTCTGAAAAATATAAGGCCTGCAGGAGAAAATTACATTATTAAAAACAACATGCATACTGGTAAAATAAAAAGAAAAAAGAATGATATGAATATGAGTTTAATTCACCAAATTAGTATACAGCTATTTTTGGAAATACAGATTTTTGTTCTGACTTGTAAAAACTAGTTAAAAATAAGATCTACACAAAAATAATGTTTAGAATGATACATTTGACAGAATGGTTAAATTTCTTTTGTTTATAAAGGACAAAGCTGTAAGATTCAAGACATAGTGATGGAACTAGTCACACCATTGAATGATTTTCTCAAGGTTGTTACTGGACCTGGCATCAAATCTGAATCTCAGATGTAAACATGCAAATACATTAATGTCTTCTGTGATTCTTCATGCAAGATTCATAGACAACATTCCAATGAGTTTATGCTGTCTTGATTTTCTCCTTTTGCATTCCTTAGTCAGTCAACAGACCAAAAGTGTGGTGCTCAGAGCATCATTCTGGCCTTTGCATGAGGCTGTTTGTGTAACACAGCTGCTTTGTGATACAGCCAACTTAGAAGTACTTGGCCCCGTTAAACATGACCTGTATGAATCATTAATGGCATGGGAGAGAGCTCCTGCTAAGAGAATAAATCATCTGTTTTCTGCTGAGTGGGAAGCCCTGACTTCTGGTCACAGTCAAGGTGATAGGATCAGGCATCAAGCAAGGTCAACAAAACAGGAGACTGTTTAGAATTTCCAGAAGGAGGCTTATTGCCTTTATTTTTCAATAATTCTAAAAGGTCAGTGCCAGGAGTGCCAGCAGCATCTGAAAACACTAAAAAAATTGCCATGGTACAACACATCATTTGTGGATACTTGGGATGAAGGTCAAAGAATCAAATCTTTTGGTTTAGTGTTTATTTAAAACCCATTATTAGTATCACATCTTAAATTTAACTGGAACATTTTATAGCACCATACTTAATTTGGTATATCATGTACCACTAAGAAAAAAAATCCTGGAAAATTCTTTTAGCAAATATTGACTTCTTAACATAGCTGAACTCCATCCAACATGTTGCAAGTAGCTTAAGGCACTTCAGAATTTCCTCAAATTTTACTCACCCTCAAACATTTCTTGCTATCTTAAAGCTATGTGGAATATAGACTTTGGCATCTTTGGAGTATTTAACTATTGTTGTAGAGTAAAAAGCTTTTTTTTTTTTTTTTTACTCAGATACAGCATTAAAATTGTTATTTCTTTCTTGTCATTTTATTGATTTATGAAGAAATTCCACTGCATTTATTTTTCTTCCAAGTAAATACATTTGTCATTGTCTCAAGAGAGCATTGGAAGGGTTGCAGAGAGGGTATGTGGCATGGATTACAGGAAAGTGATGGTGAAATTATATTTTAATTAAAAACATTTCTAAAAAGTGAGCCTGTTACAGAAGCTCATTTCCAAAGATACATGTAGACCCAGTTAATGATGGCCAACTTCTGATAAATTTATAGTGAAGAATAAGTGAAGGAATCTAGGTAAATGGCTAACAGGTCTACCTAGCTCTGTGTATGTCTTTGGAAATGAGTTGCTGTAACATGTTCACTTTTAAATTAATTCTTATAATTAAAATAGAATTGTATCACTTTCTTCCTCAAATCCATACCATATCCCCTCTCTCCAACCCTTCCTATGCTTTGTCCCACTCCATCTTAAATCAATGACCTCTTTTCCTCCATTAATTCACAAACATATAACACACACACACACACACACACATACACACACACACACACACACACACACACACACACACACACACACACACACACAAATAAAACCTGCGTAATCCATGTAGTACATAGTATGGATTATATGTCTATGTTATTTAGGACTGACTTTGTATTCTACAAACACTTAATGGTCTTATCACTTTTAGTGAAAAATTTTTCCCTCTCAGCAATCATTAGTTGCCTGTAGTTCTTTGTCAAGGTTTGGTGCCTCCTGAGATTCCTGCCTTCCATGCCAGCCTATCTACTAACATTGCCATTTTGTAGAGAGCATCTAAGCTGAAATAGTCTTGTAGTATTATGGATGTGGCTTCTTCCTTTTTTTTTAAGAGACACAGTCTCACAACAGACTTCTCTACATTGTGACCTATTGTGCTTTTCTGTAATGGCTTCCATTGTCTATGAGGAGAAGCTTATTTGATTAGGTTTGAGTTAGAATGACTAAGCTCAACAAAACAGCTGACAACAAATCCCAGGAAGGATATGGAGAAAGGGGGATCACTGTTGGTGGGAGGGCAAACTGGTGCAGCCACTCAAAAATTTAAAGTGCAATGTGGTGGCACATGCCATTAGTGCCACTGCTCGGGAGGTAGAAGCAGGCAGATCTCTGTGAATTCAAAGCTAGCCTGGTCTGCAGAGCTAGTTCCAGGACAGTCAAGGCTACACAGAGAAACCCTGTCTCAAAAAACAAACAAACAAAAAGTTAAACTATCTGATAACCCAGCTACTCCACTCATTGGCTCAAAGCAATTGATATCCTATTCTAAAGGCACTTGCTCAGTAATACTCATTTCTACTCTATTCCCAGTAGCTAAGAAATAGAAACATTCTTAGCGTCCTTTAATTTATGGGTGGATAATGATAATATGGTAAATATACTACTGCAATGATATTTAGCTGTAAAGAAGAATTAATTATTAAATTAAATTATGATTTTACAGAAAAAATAATGCATGCATTATTCCACTTCTGTAGTTCCTAGCTCCAACTCTTCAGATGTGAGTATATAATGTTGACTAATTACAGAAAACAGGAATCTAAAAATGTCATAATGGGAGACTATATGTAGAATAGGAGAAAAGTAGTGAAACAGATTTAGTTTTATGTATTATGTATAGTTTTATGTATTCTAGCAGTCAAGACATAAGAGGACTCCAAGTGAGTATTTTATATGGACAGAAAATCATAAATAAAAATAAAACAGGATTATGAAGCTGATATGAAGACAGTAATGAATGAAAGCAAACTGGGGCAGAAATCATGGCAGCAGATGCCTGGAATCCTACCTGAGACCTTGTGAAGCTGATGCTCAAATCTCTGTGTTGAGTTACTTTTTGGTTATTTTTGGATAGAGCCTAAGACAGTGATGACTGCTACAACCAGGACCTTTTCTGGAGCAGCGTTTGATAGTAGAGAAAAATAATAAGCACCGGAAGGTGTCCATGAATAGTCTTTGTTTTTCTTGCATATTTAATGGTATTATCATCATGAGGGACAGGAAGAGGTTGCAAAGTCATTTTTCTATCAGCTTTCAAAACAGAAAGATGAAAAGACAATGAGTATTAATGTCAAATTGATTTTCAGGGGACTTTCATGCACTATTTGATGGAAATGTCTGCTTGGAATCCCATTGTGCTTTCTGGACCCCATTTAACTTCAAGGTCATGTTACTTTAGTAACTTCTAAGGGAAGCACATCTTAATAGTAGTTAAAATTGGTATTACCATAGAATGCATCTTCTTCTTTCACAGCGTACTGTTGCTGTTGAATGTGTATGCTTCAGTGGGGAACTGATTTAAGTTCATTTGCTTTAAGTGGATAAAATCTGATGTGCATGGTAAAACCCAAGATCGAGTATGTCCTTGGACATTTCTTCTTCTCCTTTGTCAACATCAAAAATAAAATACACGTTTTTCCCCATCTTTTACCTTCTACTTTCCAAGGACCCGGCAATGTAGAATAAGCCAAGGATGTGATAAATTAAAAATTCTCTCTTCTAGCCTGCCCTTTACATTTTTGCTTGAGTTCCTGTGTTATTCAACTTCTCTGTGACATTTTAAAATGCAGCGTGATGAAAATGTTTATGAAAACCTTTGTTCATGAAAAGAAACAGAAAACTGCCTTCTTTCTTCTCCTCCCACCTCCATTGCTGCTGTTCTGGGATTGCTCCTATAACACGAGTTTTGTTGAATGCTAAAAGGGCCCTGTCAAATTCACCATATTTTTGGGATTTTAAAATAAAATCAATATTTTCAAGTATTTAGTCCTACTAGATTTCAGTACAATAATCATTTGAGAAGAAAATATGCACATGAAATTTTAACTCCTATTTTCTGTTTTACAAAGTTTGTAGAATATTAAGCTGTCATTATACATATTATTTCGTTTCTTTTTTTTTTTTTTGGTTACTCGGAAATTTTGCATAATACACCCTTAATTCCCACTCCCTCCAAGGTGTCTTGCTGTCCCCCAAAAAATATTTTTAAAAGTCCAATTTGTGTTGTCCATATGTCACTGGAGCAGGGTCTAAATTCCAGTGGCCAACGCCTTAACGAAAGTTAGTCCTTGTCCACCAAATGCACCTGCCATTATTCTTCTATTGTGGAGAGCTACGTTTCAGCATCCTTATCACAAATTTTAAGATTTCTCTATGATGGCTTTCTTTCTATGGTGCTCCTTTTTATTTTCTAGGGGTTAGGGTAGTGATTATCACTGAAACCTTCTCTGTCTGGCTTTCTCACCTGTGAGTCTGCAGCCATGGATACCACTGCACGAGAAGTTTCTTCATGCTTTCCCATCAGCAGGGACAATGTTCATGGATTTCCACATGGTATTTGGCAACAGCATGGACCACTGCCATTCTCCCAATCTTGCTGACCATTCTTTTTGAGTGATCACTTTCCTATTTCCTGGACTTTATATTTTGTGAAGGTAGCCACAGGTGCTGTATGTTCTTGATCACAATTGCTATGTCATAGCAGAAAAGAAAATTTCAGAGATATCCCTTATCCTCCTGTTCTCTTACATAGAAACAAAAAGCTTCTTGGACCAAAGCTGGAAATAGAACTACTCTAATATAAGAATATTTAAAAGCTAGATTGTATTTAACACATTCTATTCCAGAGTCCGGGATTTCCCAGCCACAGGCTATACTCAGTTACATAATCTCTGCCATGAAGCAACAAGGCAATCACTGTGCTATCCCCAACACAGTGACACCAGTGTTTTACCAAGCAGCCTGCATAGCTCATTCGGGAGCTCTGAGGGCTTGACAGTGGGGAAGAAGCTTCTACCTCAGTTCTGGAATGACTTCCCAGTGTCTATTTTTCAGATGTTGTGACTTCATTCATAATGTACTGGTCCTGGTGCACAGTCAGTAAAGACAGCAATAGCTTACATTGTAAGAGTCTCTGTGAGCTCCCTCTATATCAACTCAGAGGGAGGTGTCTGGTGTAAAATTGGTTGCCTTCTGGGAGCATTATTCATCCATGCAGGGTGGCTCCATACCAACTTCTTTAAAATGTATTTCTGTAGTGAACTTATAAAGTAATGGGAATCTGTATGGTTTCCCCAGCTGTAGCTTGGTTTGATTTTTCTACTTCATATGAACTTGACCCAAGTCCCCCTGTCTTTTAAACATTTTACCTCTAGTATTCGTCTATTCCACTCTCTTTTTAAAAATTATTCTCTCATGCAATACATCACAAATGCAGCTCCCACTTTCTAATTTGTGAATGCTAAGAATACATTTGTAAGGTGATTGCATCTAAGTTTAAGATAACTGAATAGGAGCTATGATATTTTGATGTTGTATATTTGGCTAAGTTTTCCATTTCTAGAAATATATTCTTTGAAATTATTGGATGTATAATGACATCTATTTGTGAAGATGCTGTAATAAAATCAGTTAGATTCTATGCCAACACAAAAATTAATTTACAATGAAAAAGTTAAAAAGTTAAATTCTAAAATGTATAATCAAGTTTGCAAATATTATCTTAAAAATCTCAGTGTTTTTTTATCTTGTATAATAAGTAAAACCATTGCTTCTCAAAAATGATTATTTAAATTATCTTAAGGATCAAAATGCAAACTGTCTGCAACCAAAGATATAGAGAAGTTTATCTAAAATTCCACACTTAAGCAAAACAAACAACCAACATAATAGATGACACACTCAAAAAACAGTGAAGAAGAGTAAGTCTACATTTCAAGTCATGCCCTTCTCTAACTGCTGTCTCTAAAAATATTCTTTTAATGGCTTTGTTTTGCAGTGTGTGAAAATGAGTGCATTTTTGAGATCCTACCACAGGGGATGTCTTGTTTACCCTCTTTGTTTCCTGGGGACAAAAAATGGTTTGAATTGTGACACATCTGAGCTGTGGGGGGCATATGAATTAAGCTTTTATAATAAATATGTAACTATGGAAATATAGATTTTCATAATATGTTAGAAACAGTTCTTATTAGAAGAGCCTACAAAATCCTCAAATCTCTCCCTCCTCCTCCAGAGGCCCCTCCACATTCAAATAGGAATCTGTGCTTCCAAAGGAAAAGCTTCTTGAAGTGGACAAAGCAGTAAAAAGAACAGGTAAGTGCTGTCAGTCTGGATGCTAAAGATCATGTTAGCAGTGCAGAAAGGTTTAGCAACTGTGTAAGCAATGTACAAACAAGCATACCAAAGGTGGTAGTGAGCACAGGGCTCCTATCTGGACCTTTCTTGGAGAATAGCACAAAATTGCTCTCAACGTATCCAAACAAACGCCCTGCCAGTGACTTGTATGCACTTCATGAATTCACTGACTTTTGAAATTAAAGGATGAGGTCTAGGATGGCCCAATGAGGTGACAGTAAGGGATGCTGTGTGGGGGAAGCATCCTGAGAGACAAACCTGCAGTATGGAAATAATAAATACATTCTGAACAGAATATTATAGAATGGGTCTGTGGAAACTATGTGACTAGAGAGGAAAAAGGCCAAGGTCAAAGCAATTAGGTGAGTCATAATAAAAGGAGAATACAAAGATGTCTTCACAGGAGAGTAGCTTGTCAGTGATGTGATAATCAGAAATGGGCGAATGTTTCCCAGAAACAGAGTTTTAAATATAGCCACAGAGCAAAAGAATGCATTATTTTCCTGAAATAACTGTTTCAGAACAATTTCCCCCAAGAAATAACCAAGCTATTTCACTGGAATTGTTGAATTAAGTATTGTCTGGTATAGAGAGAAGAACAGAGATAAAGGTATAGGGACAAAACGTCAGTGTGGTCTCTGCACTATTCACAGAAGTGACCAGTGATGGAAGTTAAGAGCCTTCCCAATTCACAGTTCTGAAGGAAATAAGAGGTAACTTCTCATTCATACACAAAACAAGTATTAACATTTAAATAATGTGGAAGACACTGTTTAATAGGATCTTCCAGGAAAACACTTGAATAGAAAAGTGAATTAAAATGTTCATTTTTATTATGGCAATAAAATAATGGATGGCAGTGCTCCAAAGGTAGAAAACTCAATCAAACAAACACAAATAAAACTAAGCAACCATGTTAGCAAAATTCAAGAGAAAAAGCAAAATAAATGCATATCAGAATTGTAAACAACGATAGAAGTGGCTAAATTATGTAGATGTTCAAGTGAACCAAAACAGAGAGCAGACCTGGAGAGTCTGAGCAGAGACCTTTAATTCTTAAATTGGATTGATCGGGCTTATTTGCAAACACATGTGTATGTTAGCTTGATTCATTATTTGTAATCAGTTGCATTATGGAATGTTCAGAAACCATAGAAACCTACTAAATAACCAGGGAGTTGATAGAGCAGAACGAAGAAGGCAAATGTATAGGTAGCTGTCAACAACAGGCATTCCCATTCTCCTTTTACAGTTCCTTATCTAAAAATGCCCCCATATTTCTTCAACATGGATTCCTCTTTGCTCAAAGCAATTATCTTTGTCCCTTTGTTTATTATATCAGCATAGTTATGTCATCACAAATTGAGATAATTGAAACTTTGACCTCTCAAGTTTGAAGTAACATTTCAGTGTGTGTGTGTGTGTGTGTGTGTGTGTGTGTGTGTGTGTGTGTGTGTGTGTGTGTTTAGTGCATGGTGGATATCAGAGAGGATTCTTTTCAGGATATCAGAGAGGATTCTTATAGGCCATATGCTTTCTAGAGATCCCCAAAGTCAGGTCATCAGGATCTGTGGCTTCTCCTTTACTTTATGAGCTACCTTACTGCCTCTTGAGATCTTTTACATTAAAGAAAAGTTGCAAGAAGAACAAATGCTCAATACTTAATGTTTGCTTTTTAAAGTGCAATATATACAATATTTCTCTTTCCCTTTAAATCTGAAAGATAGTTATATTAAAATTATTTTAAGCGTCAGTTGAGTTTAAATGTGTCATACTTTTCCACTTCTTTCTTTTGCCTTGGTCCTTCTATTTGCCTTTCTATTCCTTTTTGAAATTGTGTTTTATGTATATGTGTGAGTGCCTGCATGAAAATGAGAGAACAAGATAAGGAGATGATGCCTGCGCACATTGGATTGTTTTAGAAATCAATTCTCAGACTCACATATAAATTTCCCTCACAAACACCCACATAGACACTTGTAAACACTTTGTCTTCTCCAAAGTTATTTTTATTTGTGCTTGGTCTTATTGTCTCTTGTGCTGTGTTTGGTTGATGTCCCTGGGAGGCCTTTTCTGTGCAGAGGCAGATCTAGGGAATAGGGGAGGTTGTGGAGCAGGGGCTGGGAGGTTAGGAGGTAGGGGAATCTGTAGTCAGCTTGTATTATATGGAAAGAATAACTAAAAATGAAAAAGAAGATAAAAATGTAATTATAATATGTTTATCCCTTCCTTTTTTTCTATCCAAATTCTCCAATATGTTCCTCCTTCCTTTATTTTTAAACTCAGTGCCTCCTTTTTTCATTGATATTGGACCAATATATATATTTCCCTAAATGTGATATATCAGTTTGTAAGTTACTTGTTATCTTTTAAGTTCTGACTATCTGGGATTGGATAACCAGATTCTGTGTTCATCTCTAGAGAAGACTAGGTACCTGTTCTCAGCATCCCCTTGTTGAGTCTACTTCTCTGTGTAGGCTTCAATTTCACCAGGATCTTCTCATAGGAATGGGATACCTCCTATAACCTTGAGGAAGGGCCTTGTGAATCTTGTTAGTTTCAGCTTTTCTGTGCTTGAACTTCTAATACCTATTTACTTCTCCATATTCTCCTTCCAGGAGAGAAGTTTTCAGTTCAGAAGAAAACTCTACACTATGCATCCTACAATCCTACCCCCCCCAAAAAAAGTCTGGACATTGTAGGCAGTCCTACAAAAATCCAAGATTTCAGAGATATTTTAAATTTGCATCTGTAATCAATATTATCCTCTCCATCAACATCAACAACAACAAATACCTGAACTCAAGCCACCAACTACCAAAGAGCCAACCATTGCACATTTTTCAAAGACTTTGTAAGATTCAGTAAGCCTTTCCTCTCCTGTCTTCACTCAGATATGTTTGAGCTCAGCAAAATCTCATGCTGTTATTACACCATCACTCTCTTTCAAATGCTTGTTTGTCCTTGGCCAGCCACAGGTCATTTAGGTATAATTTTTCCCTATCAACTTAGACTGATTGAGTCAGCATTGTCTTCTCTTACAGGTCCAATAACTAAAGAGAAGCAGTTTTTGAAATCTGTGAACATATTGATAACCAATATTTCAAGCTGTGAGAACAATACTGTGTGTGCCTCTAGGAGAGTCATTATTAATTAAGTCAATAAAGTTTCTGTCCACCTTCTCACATGTCCTGTACAAACAGAAGTACCTCAAATTACTTAGAAAGTCACACACAAAAATTAGATCACTCCAAGTGATAGGAAGTTTGTGCATTTGAAAGAAGAAAGGTCTTGCTTCAACACAGACCAACTGGAGTGGCTCTCCAACTTCCTTGTAACCCTATAAATCAGTAGAAAAGAATACTGTGAGTTGTGTGTTTATTAATATGTATTAATAATGACTTTGCATTTAAAATATTGCTTTTATTTTATTTTCTCAGTTTAAAACCTTGACATTCAATTCAAGAAATAGGATTTAATGAACAGAATATTATCAAAGGCTTAGTAACATAGTATTACAACTACAGTTACAAACCCAGCTGAGGTAAGATCAAGAGTTTGATAGTTAGAGACAGGCTTCTTATATAGTGTAGGAAGACTCCATCTAAAAAACAAACAAACAACAGGCAAATTTAAAATGAGCTAAAACTCATCAATCATGTATTGCTTAACTAAAGAACCATGTAGGGCAAAGTAGAGCATCCCTGTGTTTATTTTAAAAACACAAGCAAGATGAATTCCTACAATTTCATGCAATTGGCTTTTTCCATATCCTTAAAAACATTTTATGATTTAATGATTACATAATTACAAGATAGAATCTGAAAAATTCTTCCTTATACTTGGATGGGCCCAAAGATTCAAGGTCACTAAGTGTCATCAAAGCAGAATTTCAGGCTATAGCTAGATGTATGGTGGTGGGATTCTGAACTATTAAATACATTTATATGTTACTTGTTAAACAAAACTTGTGGAAAATCAAATCACTTTTTCATATGTTGCATAGTATGAGAATTTTCTTAATGTAAAATGCATCTTACTGGATCTCATGGACCAAGAGTTGGGGAGCCTCTATGGGATAATCCTAGGCCCTCTGCATGTGTGTGACAGTTGTGTAATTTGATCTCTATGTTGGGCTCTTAGAGTTGGGATCAGGACGTGTCCCTTGCACTTATCTGGCTTTTGGGAACCTGTTACCCATGCTATATTACTCTGCAGAGCCTTGACACAATGGGAGGAGCTTGGGCCTGACTTAACTTAATGTGACAGACTTTGATAATCCCCCATGGGAGGCCTCACACTCTCTGAGGTGAGGATGAGGGTGGGAAGCAGAGATGATGGGGGGAGTAGGAGAACAGGAGGGAGAGGTAACATGGATTTGTATGTAAAATAAGATTGTTTTCAATTTCTATAGAAATTTAATTGAAAATAAAAAATGTGAATTCATGAAAATAATGCTAAACCTGGAGTACTTTTACCTTTGTTCCATTTACTCTTACTCTTATATCTCTCCCAAATATCCAGAAATTATCAAAGAACAACGCCTATTTTTGCATCATGGACAGATTTGTGAAACATATAGACTTAAAGATATTTCTACTGTAATCATTGGATTTTAAAATTATTTCTTTAAAAACTTTAGATTACAACCACATTAGTTTTCCTTCCTCTTTTTTCCCCTCTAAACTCTTCCATATCATTCTTCTGCTGTGGGTTATTTAATAACACTGTGTTCCCGGAGATTACATTATTTACTGGAAAACAAAACAAAACAAATAACTGCTTCTAGCTGTGGTGTACCTTAGCCCTATCACATGCCTTTAATCCAAAAGCTTTCTGTTTATTGCAAACAGAAGTAAATAAAGTCAATCACAGGACAAAAGGTAGAGCAAGAAATCACTGGACAGGAAGTAAACAAGAAAGAAACAATAGAGAGTAAGAGGGAGTCGGAATGGATAGACACGCTGGAAGTAAGAGGGGGACATTGAGTTGGAGGAGTCTTGTTTGAGACACCATAGGAGAAAGGTCTCTTTCTGAGATGCCTGTGCAGCAAAAAGGTCAGCTGTGTACTTTCTCTGCCTCTGAGATAGCAAGTTTCACATCAGCATCTGATTCCTTAGTCTTTATCTCTCAAATCAAATGATTGAGATTCTGTTAAAAACAACACTCCTCCTTGCTGTCTTTCAAACCAACGGCTCCTTCTTTCTTTAATTATTCCTACCTGCATGTATATAAATGTATTTTCCTAATTCCATACATGCAGTCGGCTCGGTTTGTATAATGTTGCTTGTTTGTCCAAAGCTGGCACAATATGTAGACTTCCTCTACAACCAGTTGATTGTTCTTTTTGGCTGTACAGACTCCGTATACTTTTATAAGGTCCTACCTGTTAATTGTTGGCCTTAATTGCTGGAAAATGGAATACTGTTTAGAAGGTCATTTTCAATACCTATGCAAGGCATGGTACTCCATATACATATTTACTAACTGATTCTGTATCTTGGTACATTACTCACTATGCTCTTCATTTCTAGAAGTTTTCTCAAAGACTTTTTTGCCATCAATTGTCCATCTGCCAATAGAGGTAGGGTGACTTCTTTTCCTATCTGTATCCCCTTAAACTTCTCTTTCCTATTGTTTCAACAAGTGTTTCAAGCACAAATATTGGGAAGGAGTGGAGTAGTGTGTTAGAACCCCCCGCCCCAGAAAACTCAGGTATCCGGGGTCCCAGGCCACGACCGAGGTCAACCCAATCACCAGGCAGATTCGAGAGCTTGCTGCAAACTGCAGGAGGCTTTATTGTAATTTAATGAGCTAACCCCATGTTAGTTCGGGTCTTTCACCCACCCGCCATGGTGGATGGCTAGCAAAGACTCTGAGAAGCCACAGGACTGAGATCTTATAGGGCAGCGTAAGGGGAGTGTCTAGGGGTATGCACAGGCTCACGATTGGTGTGCCTCCAGCCATGGAGGGCTTGCCCTGTGTTGATTGGTCAACTGGTTGTTATGGCCCATAGGCCCTCCCAGGGTGGTTGCTATGCTTTGCGTCATTGCTGTGTGCTTGTCCCTAAAGTACACCCAGGGTTGTAAAGCATAGCACCACCAGCTAACTTCTGATTGGTTCCTTGTCATGAGGCAGGCATCTGACCTCTAAGTGACCAAGGCAAGGTTATGGCTGTTATGGCTGCCAAAATGGGGAGCTGGTCCCTTCAGTGGATCTCCAGTTGTATGTGTGTTTCTTATACGTAGCTTTTACTATGTTGAGGTAAGATATCTCTAGTCCTACTAACTCTAGGACTTTTATTATGAAGAGATATTGGGATCTTTTTCAAGGTTTTTTTTTTTGCATCTTATAAGGTGATCACTGTTGTCTGTAGACCATTTTTGTGATTTGTTACATTTATGCAATTGCATATGTTGATAAAACCTGATATTCCAAGGATAAAGCCAATATGTCGTGAATAATCTTTTTGATGTATATTTATACTTAGTTTGCAAGTTTTTTATTTTGCATATGCTAATCCCCACATACCACTCCTCATTCTCCTTTAAATTTATCGTCTCTTTTTTCACTAAAATTTCATGGATTTATGTAAGTATATACACATGTACATTCTTATTCATAACATTTTCAGTAAATTTAATTTACTGGTGTGCATACTTTCAAGGCTGACCATTTGGCACTAGACAACCAATTGGTGTACTCTTTCATGAAGAACACATACTCCCCCTGTCTGCTTTCCTTATTTGCTTGTAGTATACATGTAGGGTGGAAACCTTGAAGCTTGGATCCTCTCTTGCATTGACTCAGAACTCAGTCACTGAAGAGAATGACATTTCCATGACATTTGTCATAAACAAACAAGAGCTACAGACACAAAATAGAATAATTGCTTAACATTTCATTGTTTGAAAAGCCAGTTTGAGAAAAGTAATAAAACAAATAGACTGAGCAGGTTATATCCAGAATATATATCTATATATCCATATATAAATTAATTATAAAAGAGGCCCTGGGTTTGTAAGTTGGCAAGGAGTATTATATTGGAATCTGAGGAGAGAGAAAAGGGAAGGAAAAAAACATAATTATATTTTAATCTTAACAATAAAACAAACTAAAGATGAAAAAAGAAGAAAACAAAAACTGAACAATGAGTGTGAATAGAGGATTACAAAAACTTCAGGATTTCACAGTTATCTGTAGTGGTGGTAGATTTTCAGGAGAGTTTTTGTTGCTTCATCTCTTGCTGAATTTGACCTTCACACAGTGAAGGAAAGTAAGTATAGTTTGTACATGATAGTGAGAATCATGATTATAGGTTACACATAACAGAAAGAACTCTATAGCAAATAGGCACCCATTCGTTTGAAAGATTAATAAGCCTCCCCATGTAATTATTTGATCGTCACTTTGAATTTAATCAACAATTTCAGTAGCTAGCTGCACTAAAAATGGAAAAAAAGATTTTATAGAGTTAGATTGGGAAGGTTTATTATACAAATAATGAAAAAAAAAAAAACAAGAACAGCAACTACATGGAAAGATAATTCTAAATGTTGCCATGTTATCACCAAATAAAATTTCAATGTACAAAACCATACAGGAAACTGTTTCATACACAAAAAATCTATAGAAAATATGGCCACTGATATCCTAACACTGAAGTAGGGAATCAAAAAATGTAAGAATCAGAGAAAGTCAAAAGTTTTGTTCCAAAGTTTAAAGATATAATCAGTTGAATGAAAATGTACTGTAGTGGCTCAGGAGGTCTGAACTAACAGCAAAATGAATTCCTAAATAAGAAGACAAAATCCCTGAGAAGATTCTGTCTCAGAAAGAGAAAAGTGAGAATGGAGAAAAAAGAAGACCCTCAGAGGTTTGTGCAATATCTGAGAGCTTACTGACATATTACAAATGGATTCACAGAAGGAGAGGGCAGGGCAGAGAAAACCAACTGAAGAAACATGACAAATCAACCCAATTTTGATGAACAAGTTTCATTTGCATCAAAGATAAATGAGTTGGAAGGAAAATAAACATAAGAAACAAATGTAAACCTCATGGACAACTTGTCATAAATGAGACAGACAAATCTTTAAACATCATAGGAGACAAAACTATCTTTAAAAAGTTTTAGTTCAATAAATGCATTATTTATAAAACATCTAAAGTACACATATGTATGTATGAGGAAACATAAACATCCAAAACCTCTGGGTTTTGTTTGTTTGTTTTTGTTTATTTTTATTATTTTTTTAATCAGGGTTTCTCTGTGTAGCTTTGTAGACCAGGCTGGCCTTGAACTCACAGAGATCTGCCTCCCAAGTGCTGGGATTAAAGGCATGTGCCACCACTGCTCAGCCATCCAAAACTTCTAAGAGAGATATTTATAAAAAATATATACTTCCTGGAGAATTTTTAGTAATGGAGATTCTTTTCTGTAAAGAGATGGATAGTGGTGACTGAAAAAGCATTAATACTTAATATTCAACTGTTTTTCAGTTCATCTCAATTTGTTTTGGCTTTATGGAAATAGTTATCTAGTTTCCTTAGTGGTATTCCATATAATTAGGTACCTCCATGATTATCCAAATACATAAGCACTCAGAGTATTCAAAGAACTGAAAAAGCCTATATGTTTATACATACAGAAAGAAAGCACATCATTGGAAGAAGTGTTCAACTGGACTGAAATAAGATAATGCATAGAGAACCAATATTATCTGAGGTATGTATTTTTCATGGTAAAATGTTTCTGAATTAAGGTATAAATAACATCAAAAGCAGAAAGAGACCATCAGGGAAAAGTACCTGGGAGTTTCAAAACATGGAAATGGACCTCAAACAGTATTTAGGAAATAGTTGCTGTCTTCCAAATGGAACATAAATGCACCCCTCTCTTTATAGATACCTGTGTTAGAGGATACCACATTTCAGTTTGAAAAAGTCCCTTTTAGTGCTATGTACTCTAGTGTCCCTAAGGTATAAACTAGGAGAGACTATTGTATGCAATGAATACCAGTCAATCCTTAATCCATTTTGAAAATTCAGTGGACACCCACAGTGGAAACTGCTTCCAAAAGCATCTTTAGGGTAAGTTCATTTCCATGAAAAGCAGACAGAAGAATGTATTTGTTCTATGTGTGTAATTTAAACAATAAAATTTTAGGCTGGGAAATTATATAAAAGGAGAATTATTACTATGTCTAGAGATGCAAGTTCCTAAAACCAGATCCCAGTGAACTTGATACTCATGTATTGGGAGCGATTTCCAGGGGTTCCAGGACCCCACAGTTCCAGAATGCATTGAATAGCAGATGCTAACTGATTTGTTATTGAATGACATGGCCCCATCTCTTAGTTTGCATCTGTATGGCCTAAGTGCTGAATAGGCTTGCACCTGGGCAGAGGTGCGAGGTATGTATGAGTAACATGTGAGGACAGAGGGTTAGGAGCCAGCAAGCAGAGAGGAGAAGAAAGGAAAGAAATGGTCTCCTTGCAGCTATGGCAGGATGGTTAAGAAACAGTCGTAAAGATGGAAAATAAAGAAAAGACTCTAGTTTTACAACATGGAACTGAGAGCTCTTTAAAGATGACAAGATGCCTGTGTTTGGTATTTATTGCTGCTGGGTTGCTAGGAGTTTCCAGGTCCACACACCCCCATTCAGGCCAAACCTCATGGGTTAAGGCTGAGACATGCCAGGTCACGACACTTATGGCAATAAAATTGAAGTCATATATATTGCTTAAACCTATGCAAGTGATGTCTCCTAGTCCAGGAGACTGGTAGTTAAAATGTCTCATCTCCAGAATATAAATTGAATTGATACCTAAATATTTGTTTGTTCAGGGAAAGAAAAGGTGATTATTTTCTACTCAATGGGACAATGTACACAAGTTCAAGAATACATTTCTCCCATTACATAATGTTGGGAGAGTCTCTTAAGTTGGTTTCAACCAAATGGGGCAGAATAGTTACATTTGAAATTGTAATCATGATTTAAAGCTATGACAGTCAGATTAGTGAGCAAGAAAATTATCTGAAGTTAACATTTCTGCACTCATTTGGAGGGCTGTTTATTAACAAAAAAGTCTAATAAAAATTGCAGATGTATATTATTGATATGCATATGACCTGGAATAGTGTTTCCTTCAGGAAAATAGTTCCCCAAATAAATGATTTTCTGGAACTGTTCATAATTATGTATTGAGAGATTATTTTGTTAGTACTGATTTATGAGACTCTAATATAGAAAACATATATACAAATGACTGATCATGCCATGTTTAGGTTATATATTATGAATATAAATATATGTATGTTAGACCCCCTGAAAACTCAGGTATCTGGGGTCCCAGGCCATGACTGCGGTCACCCCAATCACCAGGCAGATTCAAGAGCTTGCTGCAAACTGCAGGAGGCTTTATTGTAATTTAACAAGCTAACCCCATGTTACCTCGGGTTTTTCACCCACCCGCCATGGCAGATGGCTAGAAAAGACAGCTTGAACCCACTTCGTACTGATCCTGTAGGGCAGCATAAGGGGAGTGTCTAGGGGTATGCACAGGCTCACGATTGGTGTGCCTCCAGCCTTGGAGGGCTTGCCCTGTGTTGATTGGTCAACTGGTTGTTATGGTCCATAGGCCCTCCCAGGGTGGTTGCTATGCTTTGTGTTTCATTGCTGTGCGCTTGTCCGTAAAGCACACCCAGGGTGGTAAAGCATAGCACCACCAGCTAACTTCTGATTGGTTCCTTGTCACGAGACAGGCATCTGACTTTCTAGTGACTAACTTCTGATTGTTTCCTTGTCACGAGACAGGCATCTGACTTTCTAGTGTCTAGGACAAGGTCATAGAAGCACGTGTTCGGCCGTTATGGCTGCCAAAAGGGAAGCTGGTCCCTTCATGTACATATATGTTAGTAATAATAAAAGAACATGAATTTGAAAGAGCAAGGAGGGATATATGGATGTGTTTGGAATGTGGAAATGGAAAGGGAAAATTATGTAATTCCAAACTAAAATTATAAAATAGTTAAAAATAATTTTGATTTGTATGAATAAAACCCTTTAACTAACCAATGCCCCGTTTCCTTGTTGCTTATTAAAACATGAACTGTAATGATGGAGACCATTGTTTAATAATTAATAGTTTTAAAAAGGCTTCTAAGAGTTAACATTATCACCTCAGAAATGAAGCATATGCAAAAACATAGCTTTTCATATACAGATTGAACAATATCATGGATTTCAATTCAGACATATTCTTTTTTTTTTTCAATAACTACTAGATAATTTGACTCAGAGCACCCATATAGCAATAAACTTAAGGATTTCTCAACATTTAGGAAAGGACAGTGTGATTTTTCTCTGGCATGTGGTAATTTGATTTAGATTTGCTTCCATTAAGATTTCAAGAGAAACATACATCACAGGCAAGGAAATAGTGAGTTAAAACTGACAGGTAATGACTAGCTCAACAGAAGACGGTGACATCCTATGGTCCAAGCTCTCAAGGGGTTCATTTTACATCTTTGCAAATGCTCTGTAAATACTGCCATGCCTACCCATTATCTGAAGCCATTTCCTTAAAGCTACATTCACTAGTTTTTAGCTATAATTTTTACAGCACTCTGTGAGTATAGACAGGTCACTATGAAAGTCTTTAATGATGTCTCAAGTGATGCCAACTGTAGTGTACTGTTCCTTAAAAAAACTCTCCCTTTGAGAGCCCATCCCACGGAATGGATGCACTCTTTCCCTGGACACATTGGGAAGGGCCTAGGCCCAGCCCAGAATGATGTGGTGAACTTTTCGAGCCTCCGTTGAGGGCCCTACCCTGCCTGGGAAGTGGAGGATGGATGGGGTGGGGGGTAAGTTGGGTTGGGGTAGGAGGCCTGAGGGTGAGGGGAGGGAGAGGGAGAAGTGATTGACATGTGAAACAAGCTTGTTACTAATTTGAACTAATAAAAAAAATTAAAAAAAAAAACTCTCCCGCAGTGCTTTGATATTACTGGAAGTTAATTTTATGTTTACTTTTTGCAAACACTGAAAAATCAATGACTGCAAATACTCCACTGAGATATTTATCACTTTTCCCTTTTGTCAGGTCAGTTTTTGTTTTGCAAGCACATGTAAGAAAAATTAAAACTAACTTACATTTATTATCTCCAATGTATTGTCCATCAAAGGTTTTTAACTTCTAAACACTTGTGCCTGAGAACAGAGGTCAATTTGTGCATGCTGCATATCATTAGGATGGAAATGTAGCCCACACCACACTCACAAGGATGGGTAATAATGTGGGCTCAGGTACCAATGAAACTAGAGTCTGAAGTATTAGGTTCTCAGAGTTGCATGAACAAAAGTTAATATTAAATGTAATTAAAGTATTCAAATCAAATACTGAATATGTTTACTTTGAAATGTTACACTGCTTTTTACCAGACTATTTATAAGGCATAATTACTTCCTGTTTAATGTACTTGATACTTCAAAAGTCATTCATTGATTAATGATTAATTAAGAAGATCAATCATTCTTTATAAAAGGGAACATGATAGTCTATCTCTAAATTTTCCTATACATGTTACTTGGTTAATTATGATCAAAGTAATAGGAAAAGGAGCCAGCTAGCTGATGTTCTTTGACTGAAAATAGGAAAAGTTGATGTTTATGTGGCTTAAGCTCTGATGTGGGAGCACCCCATGTCCGTTCCTCATCAGCTGTCTACTATTGATGTGGTCTTGGATATGCCTTACACATAACACTGTTTTTTTATAATGATGATTAAAGAAGGCCTCATACATCTTGCCTCTGACAGGCCCTTTCCCTTTCCATTGCACTTGAGATGACACTTAACATTTTAAAAATGGAATCTGTCACTGCAACTACATAATCTGATACTACTTCAATCCCAAAAAAAATATAGTATTCTGCTTGTAGGTTTATACTCTAATAAACTGATGGTAATAAAATACTTACAGTGTTACTTATTTAACAATAGTTGGTATGATTTGAAGCATTACTGGATAAATTTTAGTCCTTACAATTATAATTATGTCATATTCCTATCCTATCATTTTACTGCTCATGAGCCGTGATGACATTGGTGAAGGACAAATAACAATCATGATAAAATAATAGGATTTCATATAGTTTAAATTTTCTACATGTATTGCCGTGGTTGCTTGAATGAGAAATGTCTCCTATTGGCTCATGTATTTGAGCACTTGACATCCAAATGATGCTATTTAGGGGCATGGTGCAACATTCCTGGAAGAAATATGTCATTCGGGGAAGCCTTTGAGATTTCACTACTTCATTCTTCTTGCAGTCCACTCCTTGTGCTTGTGGTTGAAAATCAGATTTTTCTTTCTATGTTTTGTTCTTTTTAAAATTTTTAATTACTACTTATATTTACATATCCATCCCCCCATTCCCTCGCCCTCCCATCCTACCATGTTCCCCACCAACCCTCCCAACCCATCCCCAACTCCTACCCAGGGATAGTGAGGTCCTCCACCAGAGACCTTCAAAGTCTATCATATCGTTTGGAGTAGGGCCTAGGCCCTCCTTGCTATATCTGTTTTTAAAATTTTAAACATATTTTGATTATACTTTGCCCTCCTCAAAGTCCTTCCAGATCACCTTTTCGTCCTTACCCATACAACATTAAGTTCTTTATCAAAACACTAACAAAAGGCCAATACAAAAACAAAACCTCCCACTAACAATCAAAATAAAAGCTCAAACTAAAAGAAACAAAACAAAACAAAATGTCAGACTTAAGATGTGATTTTTCAGCTTCCTGCTTCAGCCACTCTCTACAACTGGCTACTATACTCCCTCTGTCCCAGACACTTTCTCTGAAATCATCATCCCAAATAAACACTGTCTTTTATAAATTTGTTTTGACTATGTATATTATCACTTCAACAGAAAAATAAGTAGTACTATTTTGTATGACTATGCTATGATATATTAGCTTTTTGTTTGGAAAACAAAAAGATATGAGTAAATGAGTAAATGACATCAAGTACATGGGGATATCTCTCTGGCTTAAAACCAAAATGATTTCAAACTTTAATAGCAAACAACTACTTTTTTTAATAATATGACAAACTAGGGCTGCAAAATGCTGAATGATTTTTTTTTAACTGAATCTTGAAAGATGAGTCAGTTAAAAGTTTTTGTTCTTGGAGAGGAGCTGAATTCAGTTCCCAGCATTCATATGGTGTATCAAAACCGCCTTGACTTGAGATCCAGGGTGTCCAATCCCCTGTTCTGTCTTCTGTGAGCAATATATGGATGTGGTGCATATATATATATATATATATAATATATATATATATATATATGCACATGAAATGAAAATAGTCAACAAGCATTTTTCAAATTTAATTTTAAAAAAGAAAAATTAGTTAAATATTTCTAGTTTTCTTTTAAAATATACATTGTTCTCTGAAATTCTTTTTCAATTTAGATATTACACAGCATCATGAATTTATATACTAAATTTTAGTTTTTTAAATCCCCCCATTCCTGTCACCCTTCTTCCCACTCCCACTGACACCCTCTTCTCAACACATTAGCTCCTACATTCACACTTTCTTCGTGTCTGTGATCCATTGTTTTAGCTGATGTTCATCAATTTCTCCTTCTTCTCAGTCTTCCTGTGTTCCTTCTCCTCCTCTTTTCTTGTTCTTGTTCTTCTTTTCCTTCTTCACAAAGCTAAAGAAGATACTGCTTGCACTGATACTCCTCACCTTGTGGTACTTGCCTTTATTCCTCTGTTTCTTCTCACCTTTAAAGGTACCCATACTCAGATACTGCAGATACATCACCCAAAGTCTTCCCGCATGTGTGCTCATGCATGTCAGCCAAAGTCTTCCCGCATGTGTGCTCATGCATGTCAGAACTAGAAATGGATGGAAAAATGTGTATTTAATGAAATTTGAAAAGTACTTTTAAGGGTATGAACAATACCAATCAGAAGTTGGGACAAGAGTAAGGGAGAGTAAAATATCTATATTTGTGTGTGAAGCAATGAAATCTGTGGTATTGGATAATGAGAGAAAATGATTAAATTTCAAAATAAACTGATTAGACTAGTAACAAATGCATTATAAAATCATCTCCCCATTTTCTTCCTTCAAAATGCTTTTAACTAATTCCTAAATTACTGTTTAAATAACAGTATAGCCTTAAAATAACTTTTACTTAGATTCTTTAGTTTCATTATCTTTTCTTGAATACTTAGACCAGTATTTTGAAAACTGAATATCCTAGAGCAAAGGATGTGATAATTAATGTAATAGTAATATTCATCATAACTTACTATAACTTATTTGGCATAAGTAACATGCCATGAAATGTGTTTTTCATTTTTTTTCTCACTAATTCAATATAGGCATCAAGTAAAACCCAGAAAAATATGCTTTGATTGTTTTTATGAGGATTTGGGGCATAATAGAAAGCCACAACTGGCAAAATACTAAATGAAATGAAAGCATCCTTTGAAATCACAATATTTTTGGCAAAATCTACTATTCTCAAATAGAGTGAACAAGAGTTGTCTCCAAAGCACAGATTATAGCTCCAGTTTCCAAGTGAGATACTCTGTAGTGTTTGAAGAAAAAAGAATAGCTAAAAGCTTTACTTGTTGATAGATCATCTTTGTTATATTTTTAAAATTTGAATTTGCAACAGATAGCTCTCAATACAAATTTTGTTGTCAGTGTAACACTGAGAGATGATAGGAGATAAAAATTGGTTAGAACACTTTCTAAAAATCCTTATTATTTGAGTTCAATCACAGGGACCCTTAGTGGAAAGACAATGAAGACCCCTGCCCCTGTCATCTGTTCTCTGAACTCTACATACATTCTGTGGAATTCATCACACACACACACACACACACACACACACACACACACACACACACACACCAAATAAACATGAATAAATGCAATTTTCAAATCACCAAATCTTTACACAGTCTATACATGTTATTGTCATATAGTGAATGGGTGAGTGAACAATCTGGAAATACTCTGCATTTAGTAATGACCAGAGTACCCTAACAAAGATTTATTGATGCTTTCTATTAAAGACATTAAAAACATTCAGGGACTATCTTTACAATTGGCACTCTAGTTATTTGCATGTAACATAATTTGCAAATTTTAAAAGGTCTATACTCAATCATAATTATGCAATATATTGATTTAGTATTTCTTTAGTATTAGTTGAATTAGCAAAAGTGAATTCACCTTTCTGGAGCCAAAATTTTCTCAACATTGCTTAATGAGGTTAGATAAAATAAAACCCATGGTGTTTTGTACAGCATTTTCTAAATTTTATTTTTAATTACATGTAGTATTTATTTGTTTAATGTGTGTAGGTATGTATGTATGTTAGAGCAGATACCTGCAGAGGTCAGAAAGGCCCTAGAACTAGAGTTACAGATAGTTGTAGGCCATCTGACATGAGTTCTTTGGTCTTCTGGTAGAGTAATACATGTTGCTAACTACTGAGCAATCTCTCCAGCCCCTTTAAATATTTTTAACTTGGAAAATTAGATGGTGGTTTTTTATTCAAATAATGTAAAATTCCACTTGAGTTATAATTTTGCAATTTGATCCAAATATCAACTTATGTTATCTCTTAATGTTACAAAGCCTGTTAGTAAATCACAGGTTAAAGAAGACACAGATTGATGTAAATATAAAAGAATATAAACATTTCTTCTCTGAATGTTGTAATCAATGGGTTGAAGGTTTTCACTTACAGTCCATTTTTTTCTTCACTATCAGAACACAGTATAACACATTTTCTGAGAAGGTTGTTAAAACTTTTCGAGGAAAAAACGTTATCTACTTAGCTGTTCCCGATCACTCATAGCACTTATTAAGTACCCTACATTGTAATAGAATATGAAATCCATTTCTGAGGACAGGGTAAAACCTGTAAAATGATTTCACTTGTAGGATAATGATTACAATGTTTCAGAGATAATCAAGGAGATATGAAAACTAAATTTTAGAATTGTAAGGGACTTTCTAGGTGAGTTGTAGGGTTTTGTTGATTTTAAGTTCTCACTGTGGATTGAGCACTTCAAAT
This sequence comes from Cricetulus griseus, assembly GCF_003668045.3. NCBI lineage: Eukaryota > Metazoa > Chordata > Mammalia > Rodentia > Cricetidae > Cricetulus > Cricetulus griseus. The sequence goes on along the minus strand of NC_048595.1, from coordinate 355,117,410 downwards.
AGAGTTTTTGATAGTATACTCATGAGGAAATTTATGTCTGCATGGAAAGACATATGCAAGGATGATACAATATTTTAACGAATGAGCTAAACTAAATTTTTAGTGTAATTGTGTGTTATATAGAGTCCCAATTTTCCAGAATATATCTACATAGAAGGAATGTTTTAAAAGTAGTTTTACAAAACAACCAAATATAAATAAGTGCCTGCATTGGGCATATGTTTAAATTCATACCCACAGTTGAAAAAATATTTTCAATGAATGTTTCATTACATGATATGTGGAGGAAACCATTGCTTCCTTGAGTTTTTGTTCTTTTTCCTGTAATTTACTCATGTTAAAAATAAATAATAAAGTTGTTCTAGGGAATTTGAATCTTTCTTTAACTGAGAAAAATACTTTTAGATAATAGATGAAATGTTAGAAAAGCAAGACAATTTCATGCAACAGATACTCTGAGAAAGCTTGTTTTTCTTTAAAGGAGAAAGCAGTGCTAAAGCAAACAAACTATCTCATTATTCTGCCATCAAATATTCTGCTTGATGCCAGTGCATTAGTAATGAAAAGGGATTGTCAAGGATATCAGTTGGAAAATCAGCCTTATATTAAGAAATTTGGGTATTTCTGTAGTTACCTGTTAATCCTAAAACATTGCTCTATAATACTTTCCTTAAAAAGTTAATTCACACCAGGCATTGGTGGCACATGCCTTTATTCCCAGCACTCAAGAGGCAAAGGCAGGTAGATCTCTGTGTGTTCAAGGACAGCCTGGTCTCCAGAGCGAGTGCCAGGATAGGCTCCAAAGCTACACAGAAAAACCCTGTCTCAGAAACAATAAAAGGAAAAAAAGTTAATTCACAAGCATACACTAATCATATAGGAAATAAATAAGATTGAAAAGGTTATCTTCTCTTTACACAACTGCATTTGATTTAAAATAATAGCCAGTATCAAAGTTCTTAGTAAGCTGGGTACTTTCATGCAAAAGGGAAAGAAAATTAGCTATTTCCCACCAAGGCTTGATTTTAGCCAGTTGAAGACTAGGAGTGAAATAATGTGAAATAAAGTAATTTAATTAAAAACCACAATATACTGCAGAATACATTATTTTTATGAAACTAAGTATCTTTTATTGGTATTTCTATAATGTTTCTGTTTATCTACACTAGCAAAATACTATTCTTTTTCTTTGTGTGATATCATAACCAACCAATATATTGTAAAAGAAAACTCTGGTAATGCTGTGAAATAGACTTTTAGTTATCTTCTCACTACAATAGTGAAGGCTTAGTTGTATTTGAACTAGATTGTTTAAAGTCTAAACCCTTGTTCCTAAGTTTGCTAAAACAAATAGAATATATACTGTTAGCGTCTCATAATTTAACATAAAATCAATTGTGCTTGCTTTTGAAATAAAAACACATCGGACAAAAATACATCATGCTATATATTTATATAACTTAAAGTATTAAAATGTTATTAAAAGCAGATATAAGATTTAACAGCCACCTACAACTGTTCTGGATAAAACCTAAACCCTCCCCATAGAGTATATGTAGCAATGCAAAATTTCATTATGGGTTTTATAATAAATTCTATTATCTGAAAATTCAGAAATCACTTTGAAATTCATGGTACAGTCTTTCAAGTCGATATTAAGCATCTAGAACAGTGGTTCTCAACTTTCCTATTGTTGTGACCCTTTAAAACATTTCCTCATGTTGTGGCAACTCTCAAGCATAAAATTACTTGATAACTGTAATTGTGCTACTCTTTTTTATTTTTATTTAAATTAGAAAAAGCCTGCTTCACATGTCAATCCCAGCTCCCTCTCCCTCCCCTCCTCCCCCATCCCCACACTAATCCCCCCCACCTCAGCCCCCCTCCACTCCCCAGGTAGGGTGAGGCCCTCCATGGGGAATCCCCATAGTCTGTCACTTCCTCTAGAGCAGGCCTATGCTCTCCACCATGTGTCCAGGCTGAGAGAACATCCCTCCACTTGTTATGTAAATATATAATATGTGATCACAAGGGTTGTTGGCCCACAAATTGATAACCACTGAACTAGATCATTAAAAATATTAAAAATAATTAAAAACATTTGTTTAGAGTAATTTTAAATATCGACCTAGGTAAATGGAGAAAAAAATTATAACAAATAGAAATGATTCTAAAACTTATAAAATAGATAAAATCATAAAAATTGACATATTAATGGAGAACTACGTAATATTTGGTGTGTATATACATAGTGTACTATGTCTTTCAGGATAAATATATCTACCTCTACAAACAACATTTAAGTAGGAACTGGGAAAGAGTCATATGTCAGATCCATTTTTAATATTTTGAGGAAAAGTTTTACATTATGGCTGTAATGATGTATATTTCACTACTTTGAACAAGGGTAACTGATGCTACACAGCCTCACCAGATCTTATTGTCTGATTTTGAAACACTCTTCAGATCTCAAACTCCTTTCTGTTTTGTTGACTGCAACAAACTTCTTTTCCATGGGCTGGTTTCACTTCCTATTATCAGCTTTCTTTGACAGGTATCCTGAAGCTCTGACATGATGGGGAATTTACTGTGTATGTTTATCTTATTGATTGTTAATAAAATACTGTTTGTCCAATGAGACAGCAAGTTAGATGGAACTAGGAATCAAAGAGGATTCTGGGAAATGTAGTAGAGAAGTGCTGATCCAGGCAGGAAGTGACATAGCAAGGAGACTCATATTTAAGCGAAGGAGAAACAGGAAGGGTCCCTTTTTCCCTTTCACCCTCTCCAGCAGCAGGATGTGAGCCACCGGCAAGGAGGGATGCCAATAAGGCATCTGATAAGATAAGTCATATAAAATATAACTGAGCTAACAGATGAGGAATCCTAGTCATTGGCCAAGCAGCATTGTACCTTATACAAGTTTCTGTGTATTCATTTGGGCCCTAACTCGGGCTGGCAGCTTTCGTAAAGCATACACGTGGTGGTGGGGCTCGGCAGCTTTTGGCGGGAATATTTATTGAAACACTGACATCTCCAACATCTTGGAGTCTCCAATGGAATCCTGGCTTCAACTTCACAGTTTCACACAATGGCCTCTGTAGGCCTCCATTCAAGGGCATCCCTGACACATGTTCAGCCTCACCTGCTTTGCTTAGTCAAGGAGGAAGATTCCATAAACCCTTTCTTCTATATTTGACAGTAAAGCCAGAACCATGTGACTGAAGCTGCCAAGTTCTGCTTTTTGGCATGGCCCCCCTCATTCAATTACATAATTCACCAGCTTTCTGTTTTCAATGATTTCCTTCACTGCTTAAGCTTTACGGTCCTGAAACTGGATCTTTAGACCAGGTTGGCCTTAAATTCGCAGATTTTTGCCTCTGCTTCTGCCTCTGGAGTGCATCCAATATCACACACATCTCTAAGCTTTTCTTAATTTTTTTCTTATGTTGGAAGCTTAGCTGGGTTAGAGTCTTGCTCTGAGGTTACATCTCCCTTTATTCCATTTCATAATCTATTTTCTTGAATACAGGATTTAGCTTCATTCCACTTATTGTCATTCCTGTCTCCTCAAATTGTGTACATTTTTAATTTTTCCTTGCTCAGCTTGCTCCTTTTCATTATGAATCTTCATTAGAGTTAACACAAATAACCACAGGACAGAGTATATAGTAGGTTGTTTTGAGATTTCCAAAAAGAATTAACCCAAATTTCTTCACATTAGCCTCAGAAATCATCTTCAGACATGGTCAAAAAGCAGACATTTCCTCACCAAAACATCACAAGAACTATCTCAAGGCAACATAATATATTCTTTTTCTCTGGAACATCTTGAGCCAGGACCCCACAGTCAAATCCGCCTCAACAGTGACATCCATGTTCATACAAGGATGACCCATTAACCACCTTTTAAAGCCTTCAACTGCTTTTCTAATCCATAATCATAAAGTACATATTCCTCAAAAGAATATGGCCAGACCTAGCACGGCAATACCCCAGTCCCTGGTACCAATATATGCTAATTAGGGCTTCTATTGCATAGTTAGAACATTAGAAATAGAAAAATTAAATGCATACAATTTTTACCATAGAAATTAATTCTTATATCTCATTGGATTGAGTGTTGTGTGAGAATACCAATCAAAGGTCACTACCCACTTCTTCCAGGGGTCAATAGAATAGAGGCCAGAGAAGGGTAGTCTTTCTTTGTAGGAATATATATCATCTTGGGAAAATTTATAAAAATGACTTTGGTATCTTAAGATGGTAAAAACAATAACAAGGTGAAGAATTCAGAACAGAAGTAAGTTATATATTTTATAGCATATAAGCCTATGTTATAATACAGATGTAAATATTTCAGGGTAAAATTTATAACACAAATAGAAGAAGGCTGAAGATATGCCATTACTTAATGAAAGTCCTATCCTGGTCTAGTCACAATTAGCAACCAACAGGTGCTTGAGTCTTAGGGACTATATCTCTTGTGAACAGTCAAAACAAGTTAAGCATCACTTTTGAAGTGAATTCAAGGCCAGTCATCAAGGTAATGAGTATCTGAAATCTGTTTTTGGAAACTTTTAATCTATGTCTTACTTAGAAATCCCAGTATTCCAAAAGTGAGATCAAGCAAGATAAATTTGCTTTGTTATTGGTAGATTTTTGCTCTTCTTTTGTGACTGAAAAAAGAATGCCTTAGTAGAAACATTTGGGAAAAAGTAAAACAAATGAAAATAACAATCACTTCCCTGTTTCCTATTGATGGCCAGTTACTGGATAATTAAAATGATCCAAATTCCTTAAGTGTCTCATGATAAAAGAATGTGGTGTAGTTACACAATTGCCAGGTGAGGGTTCAGTATGGTCAATGTAACACAAGAATGGAAGGTAAATTAGGTGTGAGTTAAACATCTAAGGTTCAGCATTGTAGAGAATGTCATACATTTTAGTTAAGGTTATTTTGCTGTGTAATTTCCAGGTATCAAACCTACAAACATGACGTTTCAGTATTTGTACTATCATCCCATCTTTTATGAGGAATTAATAATCAAATAAGCAATCATCTTATGGACATTTCCTCAGTATACAGACAAGGAAGCACATGCATATGTTGGACCTTATAGCTCACCCTTTCTATAATGATTTTGGCCACATTTATGTTTACTAATTATGGTAAATACTTTATTCTATTTTGTATTATTGTTTCTCCTGGAACTCATCTCAACATAAGTAAAATACACATAGAGTTCACTTATTTTAGCATGTGCTCCATAGATAGCTCCAAGTATCAGGACTGATGGAAATCTTACATCCTAGGGAGGGCCTTTCCCATGATCTTTTCCAAGGTCCAATTATGAGGATAGTTCTATCAAAAGTCTTTCACAGACAATATTAGAAAACATAGACACACAGAATCCTGACTACAATGTTTTCATCAATCATTATTGAACATTTCAGAAGCATAAAATAATTTCCAACTTCTGTAATTTTTGACCTATTTCCAATATGAGATGATCAATGGTTAGGAATTTTGGAGAACTAGCCTAAGATGCACAGGTCTTGGGTTTGATATCCACAGCTGAATAAAGGAAGCATGACCCCCAAAATACTAAAAATCCCATATGAATGAGAAATCATATTATGCCTCTATTGTTCAGCTTCCTATACTGACACCTCCAAATAGAGTCAACGTAAACCCAATGTTTGCATTAAGAAGCTTTCCTATTCCCTTGATGGCTTCGGGATTCTAAGAAACACAACACTAAGTCTCTCACCACAGAAAGTTCTGGGTAAAATACTTCCATTTGTTCTCATTTGGATAGCATTCATTGTCCTGGAGGATATAGTGTGACAAAGTCTGTACTGTGACAAAGACTGTCTCCATGGAGGCCTGTCTGCGAATGCACACTGTACTCATTAAGTCTTTTATGTCTGGCTGGTAATGGTTTGTTGAATCTGTTCTGGCACAAGAACATCATATCTAAAACCTGATTTTTGTGTGTAGAATTTCTTGGCTGTGTGTCGGTACCCAGATGGCAATATTGCATTCTGTTTGTGTAATATCCATAGTGGAAATAATCTGTTTCTTTTATTATTCTCTGCTTCCTTTTGTTTGTATATTTCATATTCGGTTTAGTATATTTAGTATATTTCATATTTTGTTTAGTAAAAATAACAGCCACTTTATAAAATATTGAAATAATTCCTATAATTTTGGCTTTTAAGTATCCTCAATGACCAAACAAGTTTGTAGATTTCTACCAAGCTTGTATCCACTTAAACTTTGTGGTGATATATGTCAACTATAAAAATGAGTATTTTTTCCCATTGAATTTTGATTTTTGTCCCAAGAGCTTGGCTTGTAACCATGAAAGTATCATGTCTAGTTTTACATTCTCCAATGGGTGTAAATTGGTAGATGAGTATACTAAGTTGATAATCCCATGGGAGATATGATACACAAGCAAAAACATATCTCTTGGAGGCAACTATGATTATCATTCTTAAAATTGTGCAACTCTGAGCATTACCCTGTAAAGCTATGTTTTTAGTATGAATTTTCATTACAATGAGGATTTCTGTTCCGTTTCATTTCTTTAAATAATATATTTCTCAATGATAATTTTTCCATTAAATAATATCTAAGATTTCTGTTTCTCTTCATAAATCCCAAAAGAAAGTCCTCTGTTCTGACACACATGATCTTTTAAATTTGCTCATTTGTTGAAGAAGAACAGAGAGATAGAGACAGAGGTGGAAGGTGTAGAGAGAGATGAATACATATAGAGTACTAAGAAGCCTCTTAGTTTGTCATTAAACATAAAGAATATTTTAAGTTCTTTCCTTTATACAATTATTCAGTCTCAATTTACTTTTCTACAATAAATGATGACAAAATAACAGAAGTAATTTTTTTCCTGAAGCATAAATAATATGACAATATAATAAAATATAGGAGAGAAGAGGGTGTTTGAAAACAAAACATATAACTATTTTTGCTCTGTGCTATTGTGGAAGACTATCATATGCTAGATAATATGGAAACTCAAGTTAGACATGTTGCTTTGGATTATGGAAATTCCAAGATTGAGAGAGCACATCTAGAGAGGATAATCTGATTATAATACAGCATACAAGAAAGAATAGCATGGTAGGAGAAAGAATATGAGGAATGGAATATGGTTTAGCTTTACTTTGCCTATTAATGATATCCACATTAACTCACTCCCAAAGTAATGATATTCACAAGAGTAAAGTGTTAGTATTCAGGCATCTGTACTGTCCTATCTTTGGGGTTCTGACAGGATATGTCCTCAGCTGCAGCCACTAAGAGCACCATCTGTGTTATTATTTGCAGCATCTTTGGGCAATGAAACATGAACCACACAACTCAACAAACTCTCATGGAGTTTACTTGAAAAGGGAATGTTTTAGAATGAGGCTCAGCAGTTGGGGTGGTTGAAATTGGAGTCATGGAGCTTCTGCTGGGCCAGCTTTGTGTGGTCCCAGATCTGAGTGGTTTCTGCATACAGAGTCCTTATGCAGCCATTCACTGCACACACTACATAGCCATGCAACATAGGGCCCTTTGAGCTGTCAGAATATTGCCAGGATATCAACAACCTGTGCCTATTCACTATGTTCCCTTTTTAAAGGGCTGTCCCACCTCCCATCCTTCTCTCTTTCTTTCTTTCCCTCTCTCTGTCTATTCCCCCTCTCTCTCACTCTTTCCTCTTTCCTGCTGCTCCACTCAACAGATGCCAGTTTCCCCCTTCTCTTTCCCCTTTTTATTATCCCTTTCCATAATCAATAACCCCTCTGCTTGAACTCTGTTGCATGGCCTCTTTCTCTCCTGTGCTGCTTTTCTAAAATCTCAAAATAAGGGTCTGATAAATACACCTTCCTATTAAATACATAGTTTCTAGAATTTTTATTCTTGATGATTAACATTTAACACATTGACTCTGTGGATACTTTGTACAATATTAAGTAATGAAAATGCTAGACTTGTGGGTGAGTGAATTTATAGTACTATAGTAGTAGTCTTGAAAAAGTGAACTTTTCCTTGGTTCTCTTAAATTGAAAATTCTTTTTTTTCTTTTTTTATTAGTTAAAATTAGGAACAGGCTAGCTTCGCATGTCAATTCCTTCTCCCTCTCCCTCCCCTCCCCCAAGCCCCCACCAGTCCTCCACCCACTCCCCCCTCTGCTCCCCAGGAGGGTAAAGCCCTCCATAGGGGGTCCCCAGTGTCCACCACATCATCCTGGGAAGGGCCTGGGCACTCCCCCATGTGTCTGGGCCAAGAGAGCATCCCTTTATGTGGGATGGCCTCTCAAAGTCATCAGGGAAAAATACTGATCCACTACTAGGGGGCCCATAGAGTGCCTAGGCCTTCTCATTGACATCCATGTTCAGTGGTCTGGATCAGTCTCATGCTGGCATCCCAGACATCAGTTTGGGTCCATGTGGTCCCCCTTGTTCAGGTCAGCTGTTTCTGTGGGTTTCACCAACCTGTTCCTGACCCATTTGATCTTCATTCTTCCCTCTCTGCAACTGGATTCCAGAGTTCAATTCAGTGAATAGCTGTGGGTGTCTGCCTCTGCTTCCACCAGCCACTGGATGAGGGTTTCTCATATTGCCACTTAGCTCAGGAGATCCTTCCCCTTATAATCTATGAGCAAGAGTGTGCCTCTTTAAGGGAAGTATGCATCTTATTCACTATTTGTATGGCTTACATCACAGTGTTCACTGCTAATGTTAGAGGAAGGACTGTGAAGACAAAAACTGACCCAAAAGTGAACCATCTACTACTTTGCAGAATTCCAGAGAATTGTTAAAAGGCTATATCCTATTTAAAAAATATGGATAGTAAAGTCTTCAAAGAGCTTTGGGAGTCTCACAATGTGTAGATGAATTCTTGGAAATAGATGCTATCATTCAGATATCACTAAGAAAGTGGTAGGGGTGGTGTGAAAGATTTCATGAGGATCAATATGTAAGAGATGTGTGGTAGGAAAAGAAATCATTTCCTAAATTGTGACACAGACTTCAGAGAAATGCTAAACCACTATAATGGAGTCTCAAACAGACATGTTTGGGAAAATTAAAATGATGAACCATGCCAAATTCTAAGGAAAGAGTTAAATAAAAAGAGAAGCTATCAAAGAGAAGTCCAGTGGAAATGTTGAGAGTGTTTGTTCAGTGATGAAAAGGGCATCAATGCCAAAGTACATTCTGTGTTGGATTAGTTGGTTTAAGACCCAAGACACATGGGGGTGGGCCTAGGCCCTATCCCAAAGGATATGATAGACTCTGATGACACCCTATGGAAGGACTCACCATCCAGGGGGAGCAGAAAGGATATGTGATAGGTGGGGTTTTAGTTGGGGGAGTTTGTAGGGGAGGATGGGAGGTAGAAGGGAACTGGGATTGTCATGTAAAACAATCCTGTTTCTAATTCAAATAAAAAAAATCTGAAAAAAAGAGAGAAAGCGGAGAAATCAGACAACTACTTGACACGTGCAAACTCAGCAAACAATAAACAGTTGATTAACTCAACAGTATGGTATTTTGAATTTCTAATCAACCTTTAAAGTGAAATTAAACAACATAATAGTTCATATTATATAATGATGATTAATTTAAAATGCATTTAGGACAGAGATGTACATAAATACATCATAATTATTTCATAAGTTAATGTACTTATCTTACCAAAATGTTGGTAAACAATAATCTACGGCATGATGTTTTTATTTGCATTCAGTTAAATAAATTTGCATGTTTTTGAAACAATGCATGCTGGACTTACTTGTCTACTTAGGACAAAAATGGAATCATTTTTTTCTAGGTGAATATGGGAGTGTATTAGTATTGAGGCAAAAAATTACCTGTTAATTTTCATTTTAGTATATTATAAAATTGTCGTAAAACACAATTTAAATTCACTATTAAAGTATTTAATTTCAGTTCTTTCTTAAGGTAACAATATAACACTGCATCATAATAGAACAAGTTACAACAGCTGTCCTTATTTTTTGATTTATGTAATACAAGATCATAGATTCTTTGTTGTTGTATATCTTATTTGTTGATAAAATGCATTTTTCTTTTTTGTAGTTTTTAATTTTTATTTTTGAGATTGCAGTATAATTACATTATCATATCCCCTTTCTTCTTGTCCTCACTCCAAATCCTCTCATATAACCTTCCTTGCTCTCTTTTTATTTATGGCCTCTTAATTCATTAACTATTGTTACATCATATATGTGTATGTGTATAAATATGTCTTCTTAACTACCACATAGTCATTCTGTAGAATGTAACTTGTATACATGTTTTTCCAGGCCAGTGTTTGATACTGGGTAATTGATTAGTGTGCTTGTATCCTTCACCCTTCATCAAAAAGACTTCTCTTTGGGTTTATTTATTTATTTATTTATTTATTTATTTATTTATTTAATATATTTATTGTGTTGTTGGTTTTGTTTTCTTTTCAATACAGGGTTTCCCTGTGTAACAGCTCTGGCTGTCCCAGGTAGGAGAGATTATATGAACAATGGGGGGTGCAGTCAAGATCATTAAGGGAAAACCCACTGAGACAGCTAACCAGAGTTATCAGGAACTCAAGGACTCTAGACCAACTGCTAGGGTGTCTGCATGGAACCTGACTAGGCCCCTTTGCATGTTTGTGACAGTTGTATGGCTTGGTCTGTTTGAGGGGTCCCTGGGAGTGGAACCAGGACCTATCCCTGGTGCATGAGCTGGCTTTTGGAGACCATTCCCTAAGGTGGGTTGCCTTGCTTAACCTTGATGTAGTGGTGAAGTGCTTGGTTCTTCCTTAACTTAATATGTCAGGGTTTCTTGTCTCCCAAGGATAAGCCTTACACTTTCTGAGGAGTGTATGGGGTGGGTTGGGGAAGTGAGTAGCAGGAAGAAGGGAGGGTGGGGGAACAGTGATTGGTTTATAAAATAAATTAAGTAATTAAAATGTAAAAAAGAAATACAATCAAAGCATACACACAAAAAAATCTTTTCTTGGCCACAGATCTTCAACTGTTGACTCTGCTGATTTGAAAAACTGCAAACAATCAAAATTCAGAACAGTGAGTCCCAGTCCTAATGGACACATCTACAAAATAAATTCCACACTAGAGACTCAATGTGATGCTTTAAGAATTACTTAAAGTGAGAGTGAGGCCTCCCTGGGGAACAGAAATGGTATGGAATAGGTAGGGTGTTAGTGGAAGGCATGGGCGGAGGGTAGGGTGAGGGAACTGGGATTGACATGTAAAACAGTCTTGTTTCTAATTTAAATAAAAAATTAAAAAAGAGTTACTTAAAATATACTCAGGAAAAATTTTTTAGACTTTGGGAAGTTGTAGTTGTCTGAATTTGAAATATCAAACACAGGTTAATTCTTTGAAATTCTCTTTTTTGCCCATTTAGAAGGAGAAGAGTAGATGTGCAGGAGAGAGCTGTGGAAGAGTAAGTAGGAAGAATGGAAGGTGCCGAAACTGCAGTCAGGATGAAATATATGAGAGAAGAATAAATACAATAAAGAAAATAAAATTCAACACTAAGACACAAAAAGAAAGAGGGGATGAGTTTGTGCCAGTATGTCATTAGAGCTTGAGTTTTGAAGGTTTTAGAAGGCCTCGAGTTCCTTGTGCTTTGTTTGTTCTTGTTGCCTTGTACACACTGTTCACCATGGGATTCTGCTGCATCAAATTCACATATTCTACAATGCCCTCCACAAGGGTGGACTGAAATTATCTGAAACTGTCACAACAATTACTTCCTCTTTTTAAGTTGTTTCTGTTGTAATTTAAGAAAAGTGGCACTTGAAAGAAAGTCACACCATGCTCCCACGAGAGAGCTAGAAGAAAGAGAAGGGAGAGGAGGACATGAGAGAGCAGGAAGATTTAGTTAGGGGAAGAATAGAGGAGAGCAAGAAAAGAGATACAATAATAGAGGGAGCCATTATAGGTTTAAAGAGAATTCTGGCACTAGGGAAAGGTCCAGAGATCTACAAGTTTGACCCCAACTAAAAATCTAAGCAATAGGCGAGAGCTACCTTAAATGTCCTTCTCCAATAATGAGATTGATAACTAACTTATATGCCACCCTAGAGCCTTCATCCAGTAGCTGATAGAAGCAGAAGCAGACACCCACAGCTAAACACTGAGCTGAACTCTGGAATCCAGTTGCAGAGAGGGAGGAGTGATAAGCAAAGGGGTTAAGACCAGGCTGGAGAAACCCACAGAAACAGCTGACCTGAACAAGGGGTAGCTCATGGACCCCAGACTGATAGCTGGGAAACCAGCATAGGACTGTTCCAGACACCCTGAATAAGGATGTCAGTTTGAGGGTCTGGACAATATATGGGTCATCTAGTAGTGGATCAGTATTTATCCCTAGTACATGAATGGACTTTGGGAGTCCACTCCACATGGAGGGATACACTCTCTGCCTAGACACATGGGAGAGGGTCTAGGCCCTGCTCCAAATGATATGACAGACTTTGAAGATTCCACATGGAAGGCCTCACCCTTACTAGGGAGCAGAAATAAGTTAGGATGGGGTTTGGGGCTAGGGGTGGGGAGGGAGGGGGAACTGGGATTGGCATGTAAAAGAAGCTTGTTTCTAATAAAAAAAGAAAAAAATGAATTTTATTGGAGTTCATTGAACCATCAAAAACCTAGGAATCTAGATCTTAATAAATTAATTAAACTATAGCATCATTTATCTCTCTCCTAATTGCCATGATGTATAATATATTCATTTCTATTGTGTTATTTCCAGTAGTATTTTGTAGTTTATCATACACACATTTTTGTGGATTTAAATTAATTAGTTTTTGTGTTTTGGTTCTTTCTATAACATTGTAAATGATTCTCTGTGTATGTGTACACACATATGGCTAACATATAAACTATATCTATATCAAACCTAAATATGGGAATCATATGTGCAATAACATGAGTCTTTTCCTAATTGCACATGTGAGCATTTGAAATATGACGTATTTGTATTATTTTAAATTTAATGTTTTCTCCTGGCAATACCTGTAATGATAAGCAAAACTAGAACTGGAACTCAGGTGTAGTGTTTGCTTAGTATATGTGATTCCCTGGGTTCAAAGACCAGTAATATGGTAAAAAATAGAAGAGCAAATGAAAGATAATTCCATAGGAGGATATTATGGAAGGCAATTACAGCAGCTGCCTAAAAGAAACAAGCCAATACTTGAAACAAGGAGAGGTCTGAGAGCAGACCAAAAGCTCACATTCTGCTGTCAAAAAGAATTGCAAAGTTCATAGACAAAGCTGGGTATTCATTTTTAAGTTCCCACTGTGCGTAGATATTGAACTGAATTTTTGTATTAACCTACAGCATGGGCTTTGGTCTGTAACCATGTCTGATAAACACAACTTGACAACAGGGCCTGATCCTGACAGGTTCTGATTTATGGCAATTGTCTTTTCTATCTGATGAGCATCCATTTGCTCAGACCAGAACAGCACTTCAGAAAGCTGGGTCAGCAAAACCTTGAGCTATATCTTCTCACTCTTACATTCTTTCCACTGACTCATCATGAAAAAGAATGAATACAGTTGATATGTAGGTATTTGCAAGGAAGATGTCCACCTATTCTCACTTTATTTTCATTGATTATTCAGTGTTATATCCTTTAATAGAAACTATATAGTACATAGCTAGATTCGTGTTTCTCAAAATTCGATTATATGAAAATATCATTTGTCTAGTTTACCATAAAATTATAGTGTTATCATTTTGAATATATGCTTCATAAAATCGATGATAGTAAGGAATCCTGTTATTTACTAAGGAAAGGGTATAAAGTGGGTTAATAATTATAGTATAGATGCTGAATTCATTTAGTTTGTGTTAGTCACAAGAGCACAAGGAAATAAAAATTTGTGATTATTTAAATATAAGAAAATTAAATGTTTATAATTGAGGTGTTCCTTGTTATAAGAATGTTGCTTGGTGAAAATCAAATATGCATTGAGAGCATGGTCTAATCAATTATTTAGCATCTCTATAGGTCAAAATGCATTTTTCACAATTAAATTTGAGGATTAGAGGTGTCAGTCTATTTATGTGCTCTCACAATTTTCAGTTTGAAATTTAAAACCCAATGTGATGGTTATTTGAAATCCCTTGAAGGTGATTATGTCATCATAGAAAAATTCCCCTACAGAGAAGGCATATCTTTCTAAAAGAGACCCCAGAGATATTTTTCTGTATTTCCCTAAGTGAAAATACATCAGATGGCTGTGCATGAAGTGTCCACTTTTAGTGCCATTGACTGTATCAGTATTTGTTCTTAGACATCCCAGCATCTGAGACTCAGGGGAATACATTTGTGAAGTTTTATAGCCACCTAATTTATGATGGCTTATTGAAGAGCACATTGATGAGTTTGGAAGATTTTTCCTCCCTTAGATTTCATTCATTCTAAGGGAGAGATAGATAGATAGATAGATAGATAGATAGATAGATAGATAGATAGAGAAAGAGAGAGAGACAGAGAGACAGAGAGACAGAGAGAGAGTTGAGTGCCTCAGGGTATAACATTGAAGCACTGAAGTGTTGAGAGCAGAGTCCAGAGGGATTAATGGGCATGTCATAAACAAAATGTTTTACTGCAATGGATATAGAGTTATAAGAAGTAAAACAAAGTTATACATTTATGAAGCATGCAAATGACCATCAGACAGAGGAAAGTTTTTTATGGAACCATCAATTTTCTTCCTCTGGGCCCTGTTTAAAGCTTGTGATGGCAGGCACCTTTGATTTACATATAATACAGCATCTGCCATTTAAGGAATCCAGACTGCTTGTTGAGGAGCATCTCTTTCTGTGGGTCTGTACCCAGCCTTCAGTCAGTCATGAGTCATAAATACACTTCCTCTAAAATTATGTTGTAGAGTCTCAAGGCAATTGGTATTTACTACTGAAATGTTTCCCTTTTATGGATAGGCAACATACTTTACACGATCACTGCAATGTTTTAAAGATTTTGAACAACTTTGAACAAAATTATTAAAATGTTTATAAGGAGAATTCAAGGTCATTTTTTCCTTGGGTATTTTCATCATGGAGTTATCACCTGGTTTATTTCTCAGTTTTCCTCTCCAGTTTGCCATTTGTGCTATTTCTCATGTGATGCTTCAGAAATTTGCTTCTATTAATTTTCCAGAAAACAAAATACCAGGTAAAAGTTCACCAAAAAATATAGAAATCAAAATATTCCAATGTCAGTTTTCTTGATTCAATTTAATTGTCTCTATCATTGAACAAGTTAATTAGCAATTTGGTATGCAATGATGCAAGATCTTTTTGACTATACAATTTTGGGAGTTTTCTCTGTTTTATATTTGTTTTTATAATTTTAAAAACAATCTTGCTTTACACATCAATTCCAGTTCCCTCTCCCTTTCTCCCACTACCCTCAACATCTCCCCACCCCACCGAATCTACTTCTCAGAGTGGGCAAGGCCTTCTGTGGGGAATCATCAAAGTCTGTCTAAATGTTGGGATTTTAATTCCATATATACAAAATGCAATTTCTGTTGTTACCACACTATCTGGAGAATTTCCAAAGGAATATGATGATACCTTTTCTCATCTTCTTATATTTATGTTTATAAATCTAAATTTCTTTTGGTATATTATTGATGGCATTTAGGAATTTCATGCAATGGACAAAACTTATAATTAATTTCTTCCAAGTCTTCTAGTAGCCAAAAGAAATTCTTGCTGTAGATATCAAATTCATGGTACTTGCACTTGCTGTTCTATGCTTATTCATAAGAAAACTAGTTGAATCCATTTCCTCCAAATTTCCCTGGTATGAGTTTTTCTTTGGCCTGCAGGCAAGACATCAAATTCCTCATAGTGAAGATTCACTAAAAGTTTGACTACCAGTAAACTCTTGCTTTTACCTAAATTGTTTAAGATTTTAGAAAAAGTATATCTATCAATTTATGATACTTATTTAAGATAAAAACCAAAAAATTAAATAATCTTAACTATTGAAGGTCAACTTCCATACTCTCCTAGTTATGAATCATTTATTGTAAGAAAAATCACTTATATTTTGACTGTGTTTTTTATTAGGCATTTTCTTAGACACTTCATAGAAAATTACCCTGGGAAGCAGAAAGGATACATGATAGGTAGGGTTTCAGTTGGGGGGATTGGTAAGGGAGGAGGGGAGGGAGTGGGAACTGGGGGTGACATGTAAAAAAATCTTGTTTCTAATTAAAATAAAAAAGATGGAAAAAAAGAAAATTACAAGTATAATACTATCAATATCATTGTTAGTTGTAGACTGATTTTTTAAAATATATCATATGAAATATAATGTACATATTATATGAATATTATATAGATCTTAAGAAAAATTACTTAACATAAAATAGAGGATGATGCAAATAATCAATAAAATGTTATTTTGTTAAACAGACATGATAAATAATTTGAGAAAGCGCTGCCATTGTTTTTTACACCAGAACATATCTTGGCTTCAAAATAACAGAAATTCATTTGATGACATGCTAGTTTTCATCCCTGTAATACTTATATTTTAAAATATTAATTCACACAATCTGTAAGATTGTCCCTCTAACTTTCTCTCTCTATATATATACATATATGATATATATATATATATATATATATATATATCATAAATTAATAAGTCATGGCTAATTAAAATGGGAAGATACCAGCTATATCTTGAAAGAGATATTTTAGTGAGAATCAATTGACACTACTAAAGAAAGTTGGTATTAACATATTCATTAATGTGTCCATTCATCTGCTCATTTGAAGGCTTGCCTGTGTTTCTCAGGGCTGCTATTAATTCTATGCTTCATCAGCAGTGAGGGAACAGATGCAAACATGTTTTGTCCTTTATCCAAAGGGTTTTCTTAATGAGACAGAAGCTTGGAAAAATATAACAGTTAAAAGTTGTTCTACTTTTAAACTGTCTACAATTTATCAGTTGCTATAATGACTCCTAATAGGCTATTTTCTATACTCCTGAATATTGTGGGAAATTACCAATATGGAGTCAGGTAGAAATACAAGGGTATTTAATAGGGAAAAGCCTTACTTACAGAGCAACCTAGCCAACCGCTTTGGCAGCTGTCTCTGTAGCAAGCCCAAAAGTAAAACCGAAAGAGAAACGCAGTCCCCTGAAAGTCTGACTCTACCTCACCCTGACCATGCCCTTGCAAGCATGGTCAGGCATATCTGTAGCTATCCCCTAAGTAGGCGTGGCTACAGCTTCCCCTACAATTCCCCTTTTAGTCTAAAAGAGGATTAAAACTTAACAGTGTAAAGTATCCAAAATTAACAATCATAAAGGTAAAATATAAGAAGATACAGCAATCTGCTTATGTCATTCTAACTATCTATTTTAACTAAACACTAAAGTCATCTGAAAGAGGTGTCCAAGCCTGAACACCTCCTTCCAATCCCAACCATAAACAATAGGAAGCTATCCCTAACTAGGTATATACATTATCCTAAGTGACAACAATGGGGGAAGGGGGCATAGCATCCTCCAAATTACTTCCTGGGGAAATGGGATGACAATAGACTTGTGGGGTCCTGTAGGAAGAAAATGTTAGTATAGTGAAAGCCTTGAATGGATTGTATCCAGTCCCTGTTAGATGGAATTTGCTTGATTGAAGATCTCGCTTGAAATCCTCAATTTGATTGAAGTCAATACCCGAACCTCTGGCCGGAGTGTCAGTTGAAATAGAGCAAGTTGGATCCAGTGCAGTTGAGGAGGTGTGGCCCATTTTCTTTCCAGGGTGTCCAGGGATTGTTGTCAGGCAGGTCTTCATTGGCTGTGTGTGGGACTCAAACATAAACAGCAGAGAAATGTTTGCTTGTGATGTACACATACTGGGAAAGGCAACCATGGGAGAATAATGATTATGAGAGGGTGTATACCTTGAAAGAAAGATCCAAGAAAAGACAAAGACAGTCCCCAAATTCTTCTTTTATTCTTGATTACATCAATTGGCTTCTTAATACAATACAGAAATGCTAAAGTTTAGTTAAATCACTTGCTTGGATTTTAGAGGAGGAAAGCCAAATCCACCTCTAAATCTAGCATTTGGTTTAATTGAATAGGGAGAGAAATAGAGTTCTCTGAGAGACAGCTGTTCCTCAGAACGTTCCACATGGCACATTCCTTTTGATTGATGGTTATAGCTACCTTTTCTTCTTAAGTATCTACCCATGTAGTGTCCTTTGCCTTCTGGAGATGAGTTTTCCTGTGAAGATTTTCCTGTGAAGAAAAGCAAAACATTTTCTTTTCCTTTGGGAGGTTTCTATTTAGTTTTTTAAGACATACCTTAGTAGAATACCTGTCATTTCTCCTTGTCGAGAGAATTTTCCTTTTCCTCTGGAATCTTGATCAACTTTGATGGTATCCAAAGTTTTTCTTCTCCTGTAGAAAACAATGCAAAACCCCTACCCCAACGTAACACATGTCCTGTGCCACGGATCGCCTCTCGTGGAGACCACCGACCGAGGGAGAACAAGGGAGAAGGCTCAAGGAGAAATCAGGAATCGTCGAGGAAATGACAGACAGACACACTCAATATAGTTGAATATGATGCTGCAACTTTACTTCATCTCAAGCAGTGCTTATATACTGTTACAATCAGGGAACTTGGCAAGGGGGCTACATCACCAGATCATACAACAGAAAGAAAAAGAACAGCAAAATTGTTTATAGATGATCTATTCTCAGCTTCAGATTGTGGTCATTGCCCAAGGACATGATCTAAGAGTTCTCCAAAATCTGTCTCATAACACCAACCACGTCTCTACCCATTTCCTGATTTTCTGGCCCTAGATATCTTTAGATCCCAGGGTCTAAGTCTCCTGTAAAACAAGCCTCATAAAGTTCTTCTACAGCATGAAATCTATCAAATCCTTTCTATAAAGTCATCCAGTATTTTAATGCTGGCTTCATGTTTTCTAATACTTCTTTTCTCTCTTCTTTATCCCATATACACCAGGGCTTTCTAGATCTAGCTAATCTTTTTAAGAAAGGCAAGTCTTTCTAAAATTGTCTAAAATTTTTCCTCATGATTCACCCATCTATTCCCTAAACTGGCCACTTCAGCAAAGGCTTTAATAAACGGTGGGGCAGAGTTCAGCATGTCCTTAGATGTTCCTTTAACATCAGTGCAGTTTGCTGGCAAGATACAAGAAATACACAGAACAGAAAGACAAGGAAGAAGAGGCTGCAGTGGCACCAATGACAGCGGCTTCGAGTTGACTCATCGGGCATCATGATCACAGCTGATTGCTAGGGAACCGCCTGGGGCTCATCTCCAGGGAACGCAGACCCCAACCCAGCGGCCTTAACCCACCTTAGTGGCATCTTCTGCTACACAGGGGTGACTGCTGTGGGCGTAGCAGTCCTGGTTCCCATACAGAGGTTAGTACATCTTTGAAGTATAACAGCTGATTCAGTTCAGCAGTTTTCTCCTTAGTCCAGTGTCTTTCTGTAGCTGTTTGTCCTTTCTCTTTGGCATTAAGAAAGTTTAGTGTTAATAAAGCATTATGCAAACTTTGTTTGGGGGAGTTTAGTCTTCCAAGCTTGTTTGTTGAGCATGTCCTTAAGTGTTCTATTAGATCTCTCAACCACTGCTTGTCCGGTAGGATTGTGTGGTATACCGGTAACATGCTTTATGTTATAATATTTGAAAAATTGTTCCAATTTTGTAGAGATATATGCTGGAGCATTGTCAGTTTTTATTTGTACAGGTATACCCATAACTGCCATCACCTCTAGCAGGTGTGTAATAACAGAATCAGCTTTTTCAGAGTTAAGAGCAGTAGCCCATTGGAACCCTGAGAATGTGTCTATAGTATGATGCACATATTTAAAATTTCCAAACTCTGCAAAGTGAAAGACATCCATCTGCCAAATCTTGTTTCTCTGAATGCCCTTAGGATTACAACCTGGTGGCAATGGAGTTTGATTATAAAAGGAACAAGTAGGACAGTTTCTTACTATCTACTTGGCTTGTTGCCAAGTGATGGAAAAGTCCTTTTTCAAACCTTTGCTATTTATATGATGTTTCTTTTGAAATTCTGAGGCTTCTAGCAAACTTCCAATTAATAAATGATCAATCTCATAATTGCCTTGTGTTAGTGGGCCTGGCAGACCCGTATGGGATCTGATATGTGTAATATATATAGGATTACTTCTGTTTATGATAGTTTCCTGTAATTGTAAAAACAGAGAAGTTAATTCCATATTATCAGGAATGAATTCTGTAGTCTCAATGTGTAACATAACTCTCTCTGCTTATTGGGAATCAGTAACTATATAAAGAGGTTTTGTAAAATCCATAAGTACCATGAGAATTGCATATAATTCTGCCTTCTGTTCAGATGTATATGGACTTTGAACTACTTTAATTACCTCACCTGCTTTACAACCTGCCTTACCTGATTTGTTGGCATCAGTGTAAAAGGTAAGAACTCCAGAAATGGGAATTTGTCTTATAATACGTGGAAAAATCTAGACTGTCTTTTTTTATGAATTTAATTCTGTCAGTATAGTAAGAAATTACCAGTACGGAGTCAGGTAGAAATATAAGGGTATTTAATAGGGAGAAGCCTTACTTACAGAGCGGACCAGCCAGCCGGTGGTAGTCTGTACAGCAAGAAGCAAAGAGAAACCGAAACCGAAAACGCAGTCCCCCTACTCACTCTGACCACGCCCTCACAAGCCCTCAGGTACTCTTGTAGCCAGCCCCTAAGAAGGCGTGGCTACAGCTTCCCCTACATGTCAGTTTTGGGATAGTTGTTGCTAATTGTTCCCCAAAAGTCAGTAAGAGCTTTTTGCCAATATTCATTATCCTTCCAGAAGGAGGAAATTTTCTCATTAGTTAAAGGTACTATAATTTCTGTTGGATGTTTTCCAGTCAGTTGATGAAGTCTTAATTTGCCCTTTAAAACCAAATTAGAAATCTTTTCTATATATATGTCTTTAACTTTTTATTCTGTTTATCTGTTATTACAATATAATGTTTTCCCTTTGCATCAGAATTCCAGAAGGGTATTCTCTGGATGGCAAGATGACCAGAATACAGTCTAAATTAAGGTTTATCCGATCTATGTGTGTATCCAATATTCTGTTTTCTACTCATTGTAACTCTTTTTCTGCCTCAGCAGATAATATTATTGGACTGTTTAGGTCCTTATCACCTTTAAATGCCATTTTTAAATGCTTTAAGTCATGTCCTTCTACAGCAATAATCATCTGTAATTGAGAAATTTCCCCTAATAATTTCTGAAGAGAATTAAGCGTTTGATAATGATCTCTCCTAATTTGTAACTTTTGAGGTCTGATTCTTTGTAAGTCTATCTTGTAACCTAAATAGTTATTAGAATCTCCTCTTTGTATCTTTTCTGGGGCAATCTGTAACACCAACGAGGCAGAACTTTCTTCACCAATTTAAACATATGTTCCAAAGTTTCCTTATTAGAATCTGATAAAAGAATGTCATCCATGTAATGATAAACAAGAGATTGTGAAAATTTCTTACGAATTATTTCTAAAGATTGCTGTACAAAGTGCTGACACAAAGTAGGACTATTTAGCATTCCTTGAGGCAAAACTATCCATTGATATCTCCTAACTGGCTGTGAATTATTAAGAGTTGGTGCAGTAAATGCAAATTTTTCTCTATCATTTTCCTGTAATGGTATTGTGAAAAAACAGTCTTTCAGATCAATGAATATGATAGGCCATCCTTTAGGTATTAAGGAAGGTAATGGCATTCTAGATTGTAGAAAGCACATTGGTTGAATTACTTATTTATGACTCTCAGGTCTGTCAGCATTCTTCACTTACCTGACTTCTTTTTGATAACAAATACAGGAGAATTCCAACGACTGGTAGATTCCTCTATATGTCCAGCATCTAGCTGTTCCTGTACTAACTTTTTTAAAGCCTCTAGCTTCTCAGAGGTCATAGGCCATTGTCCTACCCAAACTGGTTCATCTGTAAGCCATTTCAATGCCAGAGCCTTTGGCTTCTCTGAAGGTCCATCATTTATACGTAGTTTTTGTACAGCATGTATGGTTGTTAACCTTTTTCCATAGTGTCTTAACAGATCTTTTCTACTATCTAACGATTGTAAATAATTTGTATCTGACATTGGAGGAATAGTAACCTGAGTATTCCATTGCTGTAAGAGATCAGGACCCCAGAGATTTATAGCTATATCTGCCACATATGGTTTTAGTATCCCTTTCTGTCCTTGCCATCCAATGCAGACCACTGAGTTAACACTCTGTCGAACTCTAGATAGAGTTCCAATTCCTAAAAATTGTACATTTGCCTCTCTAAGAGGTCACTTTTGAGGCCAAGATTTTTGGGTAATAATAGTTACATCAGCCTCAGTGTCTACTAAGCCAGAAATAAGTTTATTATTAATTTTCACTTTCAACTGAGGCCCTTTATCATTAATAGAAGCTTGTCAAAATATGTGTTTCTCATTTTGTCCATTCACACTTGGGTTTCCTTGTATGTCCCTGGTCGATCTACATTCATTGGTCCAGTGTCTGCCCTTACCACATCTTCTACACAATCCAGAAGTCAGTGGCCGTCCATATAAGGCATTGCTAGAATTCCTTTGTCTACAATTTCTCTTAGTACGTCCCATTTTACCATAGTTGAAACATCTAGGTTCCTGGTGCCTTCGTGTTTTCGAGGGGAAGGCTCTTCCTACCCAAGGTTCTGGTTCATAGTAGTAGTAACCTCTAGCCTCTTGGTACCTATGTTGACCTCTGTAAGGTGCTTCTCCTTCCCAAGCTCTTACATCCTCACCTCTAGAACTTTTAATTTCCTGTTGCCTTTTTAAACCTTTTGAAATGGCTTTGCCTACCCAAGCTCCAGTATCTTGCACATTATAATCAATGTTGGCTGCATACAAACCCATTTTTCTAGCAGAGCTGATCTGATCTTTAAAGGCAAAAGTATTCTTTTGCATATTGGGTTTGCATTTTCATAAGCTATTATATATATAATTGATTGTCTTGTTTGTGGATCTGTTACCTGTAATTTTACTGCCCTAGTTAACCTTTGTAAGAAGTCCTGGAACTGTTCTGTAGGTCCCTGTTCTATTCTGGCATAGGCTTCTAGGCCTATCCGATCTATGTGTGTATCCTGGCTCACAAACCTTATCCCAGGCATTTAATGCTGCTTTCCTGCATAAAGATAGTATATCATCATCATATTCAATCTGAACCTGTGGGTCATCATAAATACCCTGACCAAGAATCTTATATAGGGGGCCTTCAAATCCTTCCTTTATGCCCTGACACTCAAGGAGCTTTGCCTCTTCTCTTACTAATGCCTTCCATTGGGTTTGGCATGAATTCTCAAGTACAGCTGCTGCCAATCTTTCCCAATCTGTGGGTGTCACCCTATTAAAGGTTGCCCATGAATGTAATAGCTGTTTTACGTATGGGCTATGGAGACCATATGAGACAACTGATTCTTTAATATTCTTAAGATCCTTCAGCTGTATAGGTTGCCATTCATAAGCCATCCATCCATGAGGGTGTTTCTTAGAAGCTGCCTTTTCTACCATGGTAGCTGGGTACATTAATGGTGTATGAGTAACAACCTTAGAAGAATAGTCACAATACCTGGGTGGAGTAGGTGCCTGAGATTGGAGTGCTGCTTCTGAGGCATCCCAATGATCTTTAAGCCTAGTAATGATATCCTTTTGAAAAGTTTCAATCTCCTTAATCATAAAAGATTCCAAGCATGTTAGTGAATCTGTAAATTGCTCTAACTGCTCATCTACATGTTTTTCAAGGTCTTTAATACGATCATCCTTAGGCAGCATCTGGATGGCATGGAAACTGCCTTCTAGGTATTGGAGTCTAGATTCGAGGTCATGGTTTGCTGATTTTGAGTCCTCAGCAATCGACCTATGGACCTATGTAATCTGTCAGCCCGGTACTATAAATTATCTTCCAAACATTCAATTCTAGAATCAAATTTGTGATCTGCTACCTTGGATGCTTCAATAATTGATTGAATGGCATTGTCCAATTCTTCAACCCTATGCTGGGTATTTTGCACCATTGCAAATAGTTGCTGGGTAATATTGCCTATCTGAGTTTCTAGCTGGCTACAGATACTATTTAGCTTGTCATGGTCTTCTGACAGCCTAGCCTCTAAAGCCTCAGACATGGAGGATCTCTCTGTGTTTATCTTATCATAAATATGCTGTATCTCATCAGACAGCTCTGTCTTTAGGGTATTGGACACAGAGCCAAGCTTATCTCCAATTTCTGTTCCACTTGCTGCACAATTGTGGTCTGACGTAATCTGTTCTCCAAAACCTCACTGTGTAAAGCTGTTATTTTCTGTCAGTAGGTGGTGAGGTTATCCTTATCCCTATTCCTGAGTCCTCTGGCTAGTAATGTTATTTGTGCAAGCAGGATAACTGCCATTATGGTATATAGGCTGGTAATTGGCAGATTAGCATCCTCCTCAAACAGTGAATTTACATAATAAGCAAAAATATTACCAATTTTAGCAAATGATAAATATTTTGCCATAATTTTATCTGATTTCTACTCCAGATGCAGTAAATATCTTTGACCAGTGGGTGGCACAGGTGTTTAGTTAGTCCGCGGTGTTTGGCAGTGGTGGGTGGCAGCTGTGGAGAGAGGTCACAAAAGTCGCTATGCTTATCTTAGAGAGTATACAGCCTTGCTGCTGCAACCACTGAATGAGTGAGGTGCAACCACTGAATGAGTGAGGTGCGGCTTTAAGGCCACTGCACGGGCCCTGCTGAAAGCAGAGACCTACTCCAACTCAGTTCAAGGGCTGGAGGCCTCTGGGTGCAGGTAGGCAGCAGTCTGAGCTAGTACCTAGTGCACAGTAGTAAAATTGTAGGAGGTCTGTGTGAGTCTCCAAGGTGGGAGCAGCTCAGCAGCAGTGGGTTGGCTGGGAGCCGGGAGCACCTGTGAAGAGAGGGACCTTTCCTCTCCTAGGCAGCAGGCCCGGTGAGACCCAGCAGGCCGGGTGTCCCAAATGGGGTGTAGGTTTTCAAAATCCCACTTCTGTCACCAGATATTGTGGAAAATTACCAATACGGAGTCAGGTAGAAATACAAGGTATTTAATAGGGAAAACCCTTACTTACAGAGCGACCTAGCCAGCCAGCATGGCAACTGTCTCTGTAACAAGCCCAAAATTGAAACTGAAAGAGAAACACAGTCCCCTAAAAGTCTCACTCTACATCTCCCTGACCATGCCCTCACAAGCGTGGTCAGGCACACCTGTAGCCAGCCCTTAAGTAGGCATGGCTACAGCTTCCCCGACACCTGAATGTACAGAACTCTGGATATGTTTTGAACTTAGATGCTGTTTCTGATACCAACTAAGAATAGGTACTTGAGTTACTTCCTTCACTTCTTCTTTAATTCTAGAACCCATCTTTTGGAGATATTAACGACCTATTTGACAAGGTCAATGAGTATTAAATTAAGTAATTTAACTAAAAGTTCTTAGATGTGTCACTGATTACAACTACTTAATCAATTTTAAGTCTAAGCAATTAGACCTAGGCCACCTTGTGGAGCTATATAAGTAATTTCATACCTTCTTTTCTTGTATCCGGTTTCAAGTCCTTCCCCTACCACACCCTTGTCCCTTGGCTACTTGTATAATATGTCTCTGTCTATTGCTTTCTTTTACTTTAGAAACTATAAATTTGTTCCTAGATTTTATGCATACGTATATAATTCAAAACTCTAGGCTAAAGTTAAACATTAAGTTTAATTTAATTATTTTATGCCAGTTTTTGAATCATTTAATAATAGATTTATATTCCCTCTTATATTTCTGAGGGTAAGGAGCAAGCAATTCGGTTTCACATTTAGAAACAAGACTGCTCACAACTAATATATTCATTGTGGAAGACTGCCAATCTATATTGCAGATAGTCACTAAATTAATTCATTTGGGTCCAGATTCAGCTGTGTTTGCTCAGACAAAATTTCTGCCTGAAGTTCCATTGACTCTGAGGTCAATAAGATCTTTGCATATATAAATCCTGATGAGTCAGGGCTTGAATAAATATCTTTCAGTTTCTCTCTGTGTGATGCTTGTCAGTGAGTAACCAAATGGTCTATTATGAAAGATTTGAATTGACTCTTTGAAGACAGAGTTTTCTGTGGAGTACAGGGCTTGAAATTAAATAAAAGATAAAGATCATACATTTTCAATTCATTTCTTCATTTACTCAGTTGTCAAACAACAGTGAATAAATTTATTAAAGAATGATTTTATATGCCCCCACCCCCTGCCATTCTTAATAGTTTAAATGCTCACCTTCCGCATGTAATGTGAAGAATCACAGGTTTTGGTCTTTATGCTGATTAAATACAGTTAAATAGAATCATGTATTTGGTTCCCTATAAATAACACAAAATATGATTCCTTACATGTGTTATAAAATATTCAGTTGGTGCTCCCACTTCCATTACAGGGAATAGTCTAATGATGGGCATGCTTGAAGTCTTCAAGTATCGTACAAGCAAGAAACCCTGCCATATCTAGGCTTTCAATAGGTTTAAAATGAAGAACTTCACAGGAATTCTTCAAAATTCTTTGATTTACAAACATGGGACCACAAAAAGAGAAACTGAAATAGATCAAAATATCTCAGTTTGCTATCCATAAAAATAAGCAGAGGGAAATTGAAATGTAAAAGTTAATGCTTGGAATGAGAACGTTTCCCAGGAACCAATTAATACAGGGAACACTATATAAAGGACACATGACAAACTTTTCACCTTCTCAGAAGCATGCCGAAGATTCAGCAATTACTAATATGTCAGTCAAGAAATGAGCAAGAACTGAGGTGGCTCTAACACAAGATGTAGCTTGGACTTAGAGATGTCTGCTTACAGATGTAGGTTTATTGTATGTCTTATGGGTATTTACTACTGTGGTGAAATTTCATTACCAAATGCAACTTTGAAAGGGTTTATTTCAGCTAACACTTCCATATGACACTTTGTCACTGAAGGAAGGCAGGATAAGGACTTAAGCAGAGCAGGAATCTGAAAGGAGAAACTGAAGCAGAGACCATGGAAGAGTGATGATTACTGTCCTGTTCAGTTTGTTCATGACTTCTCTGTCTCTCTGTCTCTGTCTCTGTCTCTGTCTCTGTCTCTCTCTCTCTCTCTCTCTCTCTCTCTCTCTCTCTCTCTCTCCTTTCTGTGTTTCTTTTATTTCTTCTCCCGTGCTACTTTTTTGCTGAAAATAGATTTTTTTTACAATATGTTCTGATTATGATATTCCCTCCCCCACATGCTCTGAGATTCTCCTTCCTCCGCTCCCAAATGAATTCACACACTTTCTGTTCCTCATAGAATACAAATAGTCATATACAATAGTAAATTAGTTAATGTAAAACAAAAACTATAATAGGATAAAACAAGCAAACAGGAAAAAGAACTAAAAAAATAACTCACAAATCTCCACATATATATTAAAACACACATATAGAACTGCTCTAAAATTAAAGTTAAAAAAGACAATAAAATGTTGGATATAATAACACATTTTGTAGCATTAAATTGGACTTAGGAAGAGCAGGAATAATGTAATATATTATGTATAATGTATTACATGTGCATATAATGGATATATGTGAATGTGAGATATATATGGTGCCAGTAATGTCACCACATTTACATCTATATACATTATATATATATATATGTATATATATATGTGTGTGTGTGTGTGTGTGTGTGTGTGAGAGAGAGAGAGAGAGAGAGAGAGAGAGAGAGAGAGAGAGAGAGAGAGAGAGAGAGTATCCACACAAAAATTTCAAACTGTAAAGATATCTTTCTCTTTCGCACAAATACAGGTAATGCTCTTCAGAGTCAGGGTCTACTTTTTACTATTTATTTTTAATTTTTTAATTTTTTTTCGAGACAGGGTTTCTCTGTGGCTTTGCATTCTGTCCTGGATCTTGGTCTTGTAGACCAGGCTGGTCTCGAACTCACAGAGATCCACCTGCCTCTGATGCTGTGATTAAAGGTGTGTGCCACAACTGCCTGTTGAGAATCAGGGTCTTACCATGTCGCTTTAACTGGCCTGGAATTTGCCATCCTCCTACCTGAAGATGTGCACATGTACAATGGAAGACGAAGGTTAGTTTTGATATGCTTCCTCTGTCATTATGTTAACATTCATTAACACAACGTCTGCCCAAATTTATTTACTTTATAGTTAGCCATAATAGCCAGCTTGCCCAGGTAACCCCATGTTTCCACATTTCAAGGCTAGAATTATAGTTGGGCTGTCCAAACCCACTCAAAATTTATGCAGTTTATGGACATACCATGTCTGCTGTGTTTGTCTGTGCATCAAGTGCTTTATTCCTAGGGCTATTTCCCATTCATCTTTTCAGCACTTTGGCCATGAGTTTGCTTACCTTCTAAGCCATCTTTCCAGCCCATACTTGGAGTATTTATGCATCTTTCAGGACTTTGTTGTTTACCTGAATGATATTTAACCTAAAGAATTTTAGGGATTTTAATTTATATACAAATATCCATCGACATATGTTCCCGCAAACATAGCTTCCTCCCAACTTAAAATACTCTTTAAAATGTTATTTTAATCTTAAGCCACTGCATCTAACCAGTTGTGTCCTTGTGTATTATGGGTATGGACCCATAAGCCCTTTTAACATCACCATCCATAAGGAAGAATGAGTGTTTACTCATAGCAGCAGTCAGCTGCAAATAGTTTCTCCGTTAGATGTAGGTCCTTTGTGTTACTCTCTTGTCTATGCTGGGATTTTAAATGGCTTGACCTTATGTAGGTCTTGAGCAGGTAGTCATTGTTACTTGTATATCCTCAGTCCACCAGCTATGCCATATGCAGAGAAGAGCATTTGACCGCATTGTTCCTTATCCCTCACTCTTGAAATCTCTCTGCTTTCTCACTGGGATTTTGCCCTGACCAGTGGGCACTAGGATCAGGAGCAGTGTTTAAGCTACTATTATTCCTTTAAAACTGTGGTTTCATTTGCAACAATGTAAATTCCTATAAAGAAGACATTTTTTGTGATGATAAAATGGACAAGTTGTCTAGTGATCTAGTCATGACTCTTCAGTGTTCTTGAGTATTTAACCTATCCCATATTAAGGAAAAATAGCATTTTGATTTATATATGAATTATTTATGTGTAATTTTCATATCCACACATGAAAATGTATAAACAATAAAGCATATACTCTTAGAATATTTATATTAACATTTAAAACATCTACTAGGAGTGTTCTTGAACATATAAATTATATATAATACAATCTGATTAATTTATGATTCAAATTAGAAAATGAATTCAGGTATGAAATCAGCTATTATTAGAAAAGTGAATATTTTCACTGCTCACAAACTCTTTCTGGACAGGTTGATTTATCATTTATTTTTTTATTTTAAAAATTCTTTTCTCATTTTACATATGAAGCCCAGTTCCTACTCCATCCCCTCCTTCTGCTCCCCTCACCTACCCCACACCTCCCTCCCCATCCATTCTTCAAAGATGGTAAGGCTTTCCATGGGAGTCAAGGAACTCTGGCACTTTACTTTGAGGCAGGACCAAGGTCCAACCCCCTGTATCTACGCTGAGCAAGGCATACCTCCAAAGAGAATGGGTGCCAAAAAAGTCAGTTCAAGCAATAAGAATAAATCCTTTTCCCACTGCCAGGGGCTGCACAGACTGCCAAAGCCATACAACTATCACCCACATTCAAATGGCCTAGTTTGGTTTCATGCAGGCCTTCCCTCTGTCAGTCCAGAGTCAGTGAGTTCCCATTAGATCAGGTGTGTTGTTTCTGTTGGTATGCCCAAAATGGTCATGACCCCTTTGCTCATATTATTGCTCCTCCTTCTCTTTGACTAGACTCTGGGAGCTCAGCCCAGTGCTTATTTTTAGATCTCTACATTTGCTTCCATCAATTGCTTGATGAAGGCATCTGTACTGGTCTATCCTTGGGATTCTGACAAAATATACCTCATTTGCAGTCACTAAGAGCACCACCTGTACATTTTCACTATGTATCATTTTAACAGGGCCCTGCCCACCTCCCATTATTCTCTCTTTCTCTCCCTCTCTCTGTTCTTCTGTCTTCTTCTTCCCCTCTCTCTCTCCCCTCTTTCTTCTCTCCTCTCTCCTGTTGCTCCCATCTGTGGAGGCTGGACTTCTCTCCTTTCCCCCTTTTTATGATCCCTTTCCCTAATGAAAATCTCCTGTGCTTGAGCCATATCTCATGGCATCTTTCTTTCTCATGCTGCTTTTTTTAAATCACAATAGGTTCTATGATGATAACTCATGTAGTTACCTGTCTGATTACAGGGTAAGTCCAGTTCAGGCACCCTCTTCACTGTTGCTTACATAAACCCAGCCATACTGAACCTCATGGAAGGAAAAGCGGGAAACAACAATGCATGAGTACAGGAGACCATTTCCTAAATATAACACCAGTAGCACAGACACTGAAAGAAATAATGAATAAATTGGACCCCCTGAAACTCAGAAGCCTGTATAAGACAAAGGACAAAGTCAATAAGACAAAACAGCTCCCTACAGAGTGGGAAAAGATCTTCACCAACTCCACATCAGACAGAGGACTTATCTCTAGAGTATAATAAGAACTCAAGAAACTAGACATCAAACTACCAAATAATCCAATTAAAAAATGAGGTACACATCTACACAGAGAATTCTCAACACAGCAATCTCAAAAGGCAGAAAGACACTGAAGGAAATGCTGAGTATCCTTAGTCATAGGGAAATGCAAATCAAAACAACTCTGAGATACCATATTACAGCAGTCAGAGCAGCTAAGACCAAAAATATTTATGATAGCTTGATGGGAGATGTAATTCTGTAAATATGTTTATCTTATTGGTTGTTGAATAAAGTACCTTTGGCTAATAGGGAAATCAGATAGGTGGGTCTGGGATATGAGTAGGATTCTTGGAATTGTAGGCACATTGAGATGCAATGTAGTCCACAATGGAGCAATAGGCCCAGACCTTTTCTCAGGTAAGATAAGACCATGTGGAAAAACTTAGATTTATAGAAATTGGTTATTAATTAAGACAAAGCTAGCCAATAAGAAGTCCTAGTCAATGCTCAACATATATATAATTAATACAGCATCTCTTATGTTATTTGGGGGCTGAAGTGACAGCAGAACCCTGGTGGCTAGCCAGAAAGAGTACACATAACAATAGCTTATGGTGGAGAGAATGCAGAGTAAGGGAATACTATTCCATTGCTGTTGGGAGTGCAAACTTGTATAACTACTTTGGAAATCAGTATGGTGTTTTCTCGGAAAATTGGGATTCAATCTACCTCAAGACCCAGCAATATCACTCATGGGCATATACCCAAAAGTTACATACTCACACCACAAGAACATTTGCTCAATTGTGTTCATAGAAGAATTATTTGTAATAAGCTGAACCTGGAAACAACCGAGATGCCCCTCAACCAAAAAATGGATAAAGAAAATGTGGTATATTTACACAATGGAATACTATTCAGTGGTAAAAAATAATGACATCATGAAGTTTGCAGGCAAATGGATTTAATTGGAAAAAAATCCTGAGTGAGGTAACCCAGACCCATAAAGACAAACGCAGTATGTACTCACTTGTAAATGCATATCATATTAGACATAAAGCAAAGGATAACCTTCCTAGAGTCCATGACCACAGAGAATCTAGGTACCAAGGAGACCTGTAAGAGAGAAATACATGGATCCCCTTCTGAAGGGGAAATAGGCAAGATCTCCTAAGAAAATGGGGAGCTTAGGAGGCAGGAAAAGGGAGGATGAGAAGGGGAGGGGACAAAGGGAGTGGAGAGGAGAACACACACACACTTAGTTTTTTTTTTTTTTTTTTAAATGTACAGGTAACTGAATATGGCATGACCTGTGTAGAAACCTAAATGTTTCTTGTCAGTTAGGAAGTTTTCTTAAAGTATTTGGAACCTCAGTCCAGAGCTGAGTTCAGGAAGGTCCTGCACAGTGTTTAGAAAATCAGGGATTACATTTTCTTCATATCTTAACACATCGTGTTTGTCCATCAATCCCAGTGTTTATTGCCTAATGCCTCCATCTGCCAATATTGTAACAAGTTTCTAGTAGTAAACTACAACCAAAGCAAGTAAGACACCTGTGGGCATCAATTGTCCTAGATTTACAATTTGCTTCTAAATTGAATAAGCATCTACAGTTCTATAGTTAGACACTTGAGGTTGGTACTTTTAAGCTGCATTCATTATTTTTGATCAGTGTGTTTAATTTATTAAAACTATCTCTAAAATAAACTACAATTAGTGAATATTCCCTCAAGATATTTAATAATCAAATGGTTTTTGAAAATGAGCTTGTCATCTAGATGTGGAAATAATTGGAGACTAAATGCCCAACACATTACATTTCCTAAATGAGAGCACACTTGTACCTGCTATACTTCACATTGTTTGCCATCCTAATCTGTTAGTGAAGAGCATCTTTCTAATCCCTCTCACCTGGATAACAGCCCTGTCAATGCTGTCTCTTATCACTACAATATATAACACAAATGGTAAGCCAATACAGGTCTGTTGATTGCCTACCACAGGTTCTTCCTCCTAGCTTGCCAGGCCAGATATTCTTGCGGAGAAACCATGCCTCCTTTCAATATTGCACATGAAATATCCAGTAAGCAGCCTCTGATGAACTTTCAACCAAGCACCAGAAAGGTGAATGAGCTAATTTAGAAGTTGTTACTGCATTGGTATAAGAAAAATCGAAAGTATTTGACATTGAGGATGGGACCAAGCAATGAGAAATATAAAAAATAACTTAAGGGGTATTTTAATAGAGGTTAAAGGATATAGAACTCGAGGCTAGAAGGATGATATTGTGTGATTTACAACACCAGCATATTTAGCGAAGCAATTTCCTGCAGTAACAGGAAAAAAACAAGAGTGAATTTGTAAGCATACAAACCCATTGAAAGAGATTTTTCTAAGGAAGTACTTTATTTAACAATATCTAAGAGATGCAGGCACAGAGAATAACTTTGTTGTAGCTATACAATTGCTTAGCAAAATTTATAGGACATGAAGACTAAGTAGGAGAATCTTTCTTTCTGCTCAAGTGTGCTTATGGTAAAATATTAGTGCAGAAGAAAACTTTAAAACCAGAATCTACGAGGAAAGCAATGCCTCATGATATTTAAGAACAAATTAGCAAGTTAACACCTAAGAACAAATTAGCAAGTTAAGACCTAAATAACGATTAGACTTTGTAAGATACCACAAAGGTACATGAGTTTTCTAATCATCTTACATTTAAAACCTTTAAGAATTAAAATACAACTGGGAATGTCCTAGAGATCATATCCAAGGTATTTCAAGGTGATTTCTAATTTGTAATAGGAGACACCCAAAGTGTTTAGAAAGAATATCGATTTTTGCACCAGAACATCGTGGTCCAGAGCAGAGAGAATATTATAAAACCTTGGAGCTTAAGTTGTTCGATAGCTACAGCCTCAAAAACATTCAACAAAAATACAATAGCAGTCCCATTGGCTTAACCTGGAAAAGAACATCAGTGACTAATATTGAAAGCAATTTTGAGATCAATAGCCTTTAGAAGAAGCAAGAACACACCTCAGTGACAACATAGGACATGTCTTAATGAAAGTGAGAGCACTTTGGAGCAGTCCAAATGGACAATGGCAAACCATTACAAAGCCATGACGAGAAATCTCACAGTGCATAGGTAAGCATGGAATCAGAAATACTAGCAGAAGGGGTTGAATTGGATTCTGTAATTCCTGTGAAATAATGTTTGGCATGTTCCTATTTTCCCACTTTTCAATAAGACTTCGGAACAGATACTATTTATTCCCCATACAACCCAGTGTTCCAGGGAAGTAGCTCTACTTCTTCCTTGATAATTAATTAGTTAATTAATTAATTTTGCAGATTTTCCTAAAGAAGTGAAGTTTTATCTGTATTAGATCTGGTATATATATCCAGTTTCTCAACTACACATTTTGCTATTATAGGATGACAATTTAGGAATCTTGAAGTTGGAGTCCATGGGTATCTCAAATGTGAGTAACAGATGCAGTAACATCAGTGTGAAAGTTTCTGTGCATTAACGATAGAATATCTTCCACTCAAAAGCACATTCTTTGGTGTAACTTCTTCTTGTCAATGGTATGGTTTGCTCTCTGCCACCATTTGAAATACTTAGGATATGTAAATGTTTAAGTCAACTTTTCCCTCCAAACTGGACCCAATATTTAACAGCAACTTTCATTTCTATTGTTATTTCACTGAGCAGCTGTCCTGTAGAAAATCATGCACCATGCAGATTCCTTGAGGTGTCTAGATTGATGCTTCTTGTGTGGTACACCATTGTCAGCTAGCAAAGAGTGCAAATCACTGAGCTGATTTAGAGTTTCTGAGATTATCAAATGTCTCAATGAATTTTTCTTATATTACCACAGCTATGTGAAAATGTGATAAATGAGGAAATAATACACTGAAAAGAATATAGTCCAGCTCTGGAATATGAAACACCTCTGGGAATATTTCTTTATTTGACTTTATTTAGTCCTTAGGAAAAAAAAAACCATGAGTAAGAAACTTGTTAGAAAATTTGTTTTGTGAAAATGACACCATTGATAAAAGACATGAAGAACATTAAAATATGAACAAAGGTGGATAGTTTCTCAGCGGATTTAAAAGGTTGTTTTCTGCAGAAAGGTTTAGACTGAATGCATAGGACAGTTTTGTCACCTATATCCCCAAAGTGATTACACTTAGTACCAGTGACAATGCCTCTAAGATTTAAAGTGGATATCGTATTAAAGTTCCCATGGACATCTATTACAAGGCAGTTTGGGAAGTTCTGTTGCAAACATATATATTCAGCACACCTACTGAAAAATATTATACAAGTTGAAAACTATTAGTTTAGCCAATATAGAGAAGAAATAAAAATAATTTTAACAATTACATTCATTTTCACAGTTTTCCTTAATTTAAGAAAAGCAGAAACATTAGAATTTAAAATGTCCTGATGAAAGCAAACAAATAAAGGACTATATTTTTGCAAAACCATCTTGGGAACAGAAAAACATTTAGAAGTTGTGGAATATAATTTCGGTGTCAATATTTTATATATGTCCTTGGGTCCCTGAAGTAGCTATATATTTCCCACAATTACTCTTTTCATTTGTTCTTCCAATATGGATAACCAATGGAGCAGGACATTTTACATTTTATTCAAGCAGTTTATTAAGAAAAGTCTGGGTTTTTTTTTTTTTTGGCCAAATTATAAACCTGAATACTTCTCTTTGTAACTATAGATCTCAAAAGTACCATGAATTGTTTGCAGTCTAAACGAAATTCAAAACTAGCAATTGAATATAAAAATACAACAGAATGTTTACACAAACTTAAATATAAAAGTAATTTCATTAGATGTCAAAGGAAAGTTATATTGATGTGCTATGGTTTGGTTGTGAAATAGTCTGTGATGTAATGGTTTGTACCTCAAGAAGTTACATTGTTCTAAGATGTTCTTAAAATAAGGAAGTTGGAAGCTCAGCAGAAGGAAGTCCACTGAACCCTCCTAAACCATTAACCAAACAAAATCCCTCCAAAACCATGATCTTCCTCAAGCTTCTCCTGTTAGACCTTTTGTCAGAGCATCAGAAGTTGGGTACAGAGAAATCAGGTCATGTCTTTTAGTAAACATGGCTATGCTTCATTGTTGTGTTTTCTTTTTCTTTAATAGTGGTTAGAAAAAGGAATTTGGAAGAGTCTAGAGTAGAAGGCAAAGGTGTACTATAATTATTAAACAGATCTTAATTGGAGACTCTGGCATGATTTAAAATCAAAAGTAAATATTAAAGACTGTGCAATCAATCTTCATATGGGATCAACAGCTCCACTGGAAATTTGACTACCAGAATTCTGGAAAATAAGTTTGTCTTCATTTATCCTAAGAATTTGAAGTTTGCTGATTTGTAAATCCATAAGCTTATTAATTTGACAGAGGAATAGTGTGACACCATAGCATTCAGGCTGTCTTGCTGTTATTGCTGGCTGCCTTCAGTGAGGGACCCAGGAAGAAATGGGAGCAAAGACAGAACATACAAATTTGCAGAATTTACACATTGGAAAAAACTGGATTGAATTAAAAGCCAAAGCGAAGAAGAGTGTGGTTGTTAATGACATTGGCACTATTATAAAGAAACCGTGCACTTAGCATCAAAAGAGGAAACTCCTCAAGGACATTTTGGTACCTGCTCAGACTTTATTTGATCTAGATTATAAATTAGAATGGAAAGTTCATTTTAGAGACTTTGTTTAGAAAATAAAACCTTTAACCATGTACCCTGTGATTAAATGGCAGCTCAAGGAAGTATCCACCTGGGTTTAGCTTCTAACCCTCTCAGAATTTGGTACAAGCATTTACAACTACTGCTTGAGCAGGCAGCCATGCTTCTCTTTGTCCATGCATTGCTAACTCTGCATGTCTACAGAACACAATAGCACAAGGTTTGCTCAGATCCATTCTTGATTTTTAAAAAGTCCGGAGAAGACAGCCAGTGTGTCACAGGGCTCAATACTCTGTGCTCTCATTGAGAGACTAATGCATTCACGAATCACAGAAGAAGATGAAAAAGGCACAGTGCAAATCCCAGGTTGCAGGATGTGCCAGTGAAACAGATCTGGCAAGGAAAGATGTAGAAAATGAGTTGTCCCTGCCTTACAAATAACCTCTATGGTCTTGTGACTAATCTTTGTTGTCAATTTGACTGGATCTTGAATCAACTGAAAAGCAAGCAACTGGGTACTGCTGTGATGGATTTACTTGATTTGATATTTGAAGTGAGACCCACACTAAATCTGAACAAAGTCTGGTGACAGATCACATTTAATGGGTATGAAGAAGTAAAAGTTTTCTGTTTTGTTCACTTGGGCTTCATTCTGCCTGTAGGTCTTTGTTTTTTGTTTTTTGTTTTCCTATGGCTGCCATGACTGATTCCATCCATGATGTTGGACTAGTTTCTCCAGGCTTCCAGTGACTCTCCAGAGATACTCCAGACCTTCAGCTATATATCAGTACTTCATGGAGTAAAGAACTACTAATTAGGTTCTTGCCTTCTCTGTTCTGGTATGAGACAACCACTGTAGGAGTACTACAACTACTTTGACTTCACACACACACACACACACACACACACACACACACACACACACACACACACACACACACAGCAGTCTTTGGATCCAGTAGGTAGCACTCTTTTTAGTTTATGTGGAATTTTACATAGAGTCCTTAGGATTTATGTACAATTTATTGATGTACAGTACCAGAAAACTAAAGGTAATGTTAATTTAAGGAAACTAGATATCTGACAAATGTTTCTCCTTGTCCATAGACCTTTCCTCAATAGAAAATATACAGAAAGGGAAGCAGAATTTCTATTAGATTTTGTCCCAGCATTAAATTAATTGCCCTCTTTGGTTTAGTTTTCACTCACAGAGAACAAGGAAAACCAGGATGCAGGCTGCAAAGAAAACAAGCTTTAAGCACAAATTAAACTAACTGTGAGTGATTTAGTTATTATAAATTTCTGAATAAAATTATCTCTCTTTAGTAAGTATTTTATGTGTATAAAGGCTTTCTAGCAACCTTTTCTCAAGTGCTTTTTGATACATACCTTTTGATTTTATAGGCCATCCGCAGCGTGGTTCCTAAGTTACAATGGTTCCAACTGTCTGTAGTGATTTATTGTCATCATAGCAGAATGAAATATCACTTTTTCAAATGGAAGGCTTAGAAAATAATCAAGAAGTCTTCACTTTTTCTTGAGAAGGCATCTGTTTCCAAAACTCTTTCTTCACTGCCCAATAACTTTAGCAACAATGTACTCTTCCAGAATAGCAATTTTCTCATCTGAGCTTGTAATATTCACACTCACTATGCTCCAGAAAGTTAGTATTTTCTACAATTTCCAAAACACCATGCAAAGTGCCTATGATCCACCCTATTTCCCCTGCATAGTTAACTAATGTTGGATTTATAAAAATAACCACATAGATACTATGTCTCAAAAGAAAAAAATGGATGACAATTTACATCTTCACTGATCTTTAGCAATTCTGAATGAACCTTGTTTTATGACTTAGGCCCCTCCTTCTTGAAGAGTTCTAATGAAGTTCCATGTCTATCTCATCCTGTTTGCGATTCATATATCCCCAACTCCTGATAGAATATTTTTTCAATTTTTTTCATTTTGAAAGTACTTGATAATAACTAAGCCTGTAGAGTACACAACTTCTCATTGTACACTTTTGTTTGAGTATTGGTAACTGGAAAGATTTTACTCTATTTGTATGTTTAAAATGTTGAACCATTTCATTGATTTTCATTCAGGTAGTTGGGCGTTTTTCATAGAAAGTTTCTCTAAATGCTACAATTTCCCCCATAGGTAGCACAGTATAATGCTTTATATTATGTAAGTGTATGTCTTTGCATTTTGTGAAGGAAATGATAGTTCAATTCACTTTGAACCATGAAGCGGGTACGAATTCAGCAAAATCAGAAAGGTGAACATGACTGATGGTATCTAATGTTCTGTAGACACCTTCCTCCTTCATCACTATAAGGTGTCATGTAGGACACAGAGCAGAGAAGTAAAATTTGGTTGGGACAAGTGTTATGCTACTGCTACCTATGGAACTCTATCTAGGCGGTCTTTTTAATAATTTATAATCAGTTTTGGATATTTATGTTAAGAGTTACAGTATTCCATAAAACATAACCCTAGAATTCATATTACTGACAATTCTAGAGTTAAGATAAGAAGTTTAAGGTGTGTGCCATACTAACCATACCTTGAGTAAGCTTGCTTTTGCAAGTTTAGGATTTACTGATTGTGCTAGGTGATTACACTTTTGTAATCACAAACAATAAAACATTTTCTATCTAAATATAATTGAGTTTGTTTAAAGCAGAGCATGTTGTTAGGAAATAAGAATTAACTGTGAAGCTATGATAAAATGTTGAAGCTAATTAAGTTTAAAATACTTAGCAATGGTATTAAGAACATTCATATGCAATAATAGTTGATGAAAAAGGAGACTGAGTTTGAAGGAGAGCAGGGAGAGGTATATGAGAGGATTACAGTAGGGACAGGTATGTGAGAGGATTTTGAAGGAAGAAGAAGAAGAAGGAAGGTGGAACATTGTAATAAAATGATAGTTTTAAAAATGAGCAAACAAAAAAGAATATTCTTTTATCCACTACTTTTCAAATAAATACATATTTAATGTTCTGAGAACGCATATTTCAATAGAAGTCATGGAATATTGAAATAAGCTAATAACTATTACTAGAAGTTGTTAAAGCCTTTTTTGAATTAATGATGAATAATTTAAACATAAACATATTGACTAGTATGCTGATAAATAAAGTCTAGAAGCAATAATGGGACAAGGGCAATGGACAGTCTTGATCTTTATTAGTAGCTTTCCCACTGAAATAACTGTTAAACAAGCTTATTAGTTCCCTTTGTCCAAGACCACACAGGCCTAGTTTTATATTACAAGACCAAAATCAAAGCAGTAATAAAATATTAATAGGAACTCTATCTTAGACAAACTGATAGTTAATAAAGACCAGTAGATCATTTTATTAGTTATCACTGCCATTAGCAAAGAATACATGACACAAATAGGATAGGATCAAATCTTTTAAATTTTTCATATTGAAGTGAAACAAATATCTAGAAAACTAATGTTGACATCTGGTGAAATAATTTGCCAAATGATTATGACAATTTTTTATTCTGAGTAACTTGAGGCAAATGAATGCTTAACTCAGGAATGAAGTTTATTTAACCTTGTGCAAGCAGATCAGCAGTTTCTCGCTGACTGCATTTTTAAAAGGAGAAAAACAGTAAGATGACATTGAATATTGCAGAAGCAGAAGTCATTTGACAAGATATACACAATATAAGATCTTAAGGAAATAAACCCAAAAGAGTCTTCTTAAGTTAATATTGACCAGTCAAATATTTCTGAGTGAAAATGTTCACCAAGAATTATATTTTTCTTCACTATTTCAAACCATAATTTTATTGGAAAACACATCAACTGTTGAGAATTTGAGAAAATGAAAAATAGCCTGTTTGAAAAATATTGTGCTTTTATTCACTGAAGTTTCTACCTCAAATTACAGATATCATTATTTCTGACTGGGTTCCAATAAGAGTCACCATTTTCTTTATGCTATGGGGGTGCCTGGTTTTCAAATAATTACTATCTTATAGATAATCACATGGTCAGTGATACTTGACTGTATATTCTCTTTAATATTCATGTTATGGTGATAAGAACTTCTGGACAATATAAGTGTCATAGTAAAAAGAAAATCGCCTCAGCTTGCAAACATAGGTAATGCACTACATGTGAAAGCTCACTATATTCTTGTTATTGTTATAACTTACATGTTATAAAAATTTTAAAAAACCATTAAATATGTAAAATGATTTTCAAATCTATCTCTTCTGATTTGGTGCTGAGAGATCCACAATATTTTGTTGTGTGCATGTTGACCAGTATTAACGACCATCTAATGTAACCTGAAGTTTCTCTGAAGAAGCCAGTTTTGAATTTCACAGCATCTATGCACATAGAACTCCAACCTGGGAACAGTAAATGTACTGCACTCTTCCTGCACATAGCACATGCAATTCTTTCCATTTAGCAAGAGTGTTAATATCTATCAGTGTAACAAATTCAGCTTTAAATGCATTTCTGAAATATAATAACATTTTGGTTTAAGACTCCATTTTATTAATCTGGCTATGTCCTAATATTTCCTAATTCAAAGCATTGTTAATATATCTTTAGTTGTAAACTCTACAGCATTAGAGAACACATTTCAGAGTGAAAATGTGGAGACAAAAAAGGTGCGTGTGTGTGTGTGTGTGTGTGTGTGTGTGTGTGTGTGTTGTATATATGCATAATGTATGTTTGCAAGCAATGTTCAAGTGTGTGCTGGTGTACATGCCTGTAGGCCAGAGGATGATGTTATGTTTCCTGACCCATCCCTGTTATTATCTACTTTATCTTTTTGAGTCAAATTTTCTCAATGTAAATGAAACTAAACTGAAGGCCAGCAACCTCAGTAATTCTCCTGTGTCCCTCCCCATCCATGAGCTCTTCCACATTAGCTGTTTCCTCAGCCAATGGAACTCTTTCATAAGAAAAGAGAAAGGTATGAATAACTTTGTTTTTTTCTATGTACATTTTTCAGTCTATGAAGTGATGTGTTGTACATATGTAAACATATATATAAAACATATATGATTTTTATAAAATAGTCTATAGAATATGAATGTATTGTGTAAAGAAAGTAAATTCATGTATTGTACATATGCACATTTCCTCACATATATTTATGCATATTTGTTGTATACATACCTAATTGCTCTGCCACAAAATTCAATATTAAAACACTAGAGATACTACATACTTCTATTTATTTTTCAGTGCATGTACATTTTTCATATATTACCTTAATAATGATACCAGAAGGCTGTTTTAATTCTGAGCATCTGGACTTTAAGTTATTGATTCAATATGTTGACATTGGAATGCTATTCTTCATGTTTGCCACAATCACCTTATACCTACCTAATTAAACTGTCATAAAATTCACTACATATATCAAATAAGCTTAAAACTGAGAAGGAATATACTTTGCTTGTTACAACAATTCAAAATACAAGTCAATATATTGGGGCCAAGATCCCTCAGTGAATAAAATGTTTCATAATTATACCCATTAATTTACATTGCAATACAGAATACAATGATTTGACTGATTCTGAACTAAGAAAGCATTTTTCTCCCACCCAGTGGCTACATTATAGCTCACACAAGATAATTGCCTAAAATCATAGTCCTTTCCTGCAGCATGACAATTTGATGATTAATGGATCAAAAACTGGTGACCACATATCTTTTGTATGTGCATTGCCAACATGCCAAGGGCTGATTTGTACACTGTACATAATTGGCTTCATCTAAGTGTAACTCAAAAATTCACCAGTCAGAAAAATATGATAGTAATTGGGTGATGCCCAACATGTTGTCTGATAAAGGGCTTGCCAACAGCTCATCTTGCTTTTTCTCAGTGCTTGATATTCATCATAACATTTGCAGCTATTTTTTACAAGCTTTAGAGTAAGTATAACACAACAATTTTTTCCTAATCTGGGAATGTAACATTGTATGTCTCAGTATTTATGAACTCTTCTCTGCATTTAGTAACAGAATTCATCAACTTTAAGCTCGCAAGTGTCGTTCTGTTCTTATTCTATATAAAACTACAAATTGCTTTCATAGAGAACGGCAAACGGCTGCTTTGAGAATGAAAAGAAACTTTAGTGGTTTCATGCCACTATTTTAAAAGTTGCCAAGAAATGTTACTAGAATCCACAGCAAGTGGTCTCCTGTGGATATACAGATTATGATACATGGGAGTAGGATAGATATAGGTTAATTTTATTCGGGGAGAAGTCACTTACATGAGAAAACAATAACCCACAAGTTCAAGCAATGAGGATCAAGACACTGCTGTTTTCCATGACCCACCTGGAATCAAGAGAGCAATCCTATCCTGGACCCCAGACCAAATCCCACATGCTCATGTATGCACCAGTGACCACGCCCAAACAGGTGTGGTCAGCGCAAGAGATGCTTCTGGTAGATCTCTCTCTACAGTCTCCAGCTCAATTAAACTCTTGTTTGCCACAGTGTTGCAATCAGGCCTCTATTGCAACTTTAGTTTAAGGGAACCAAGTAACATACTGTAGACACTGATGTTATTATCTCTGCAGAATATGATGTTATATTCACTACTTTAAATTTATGGTGATACTTTCTGTTTTCATTTGAAGATTTTATGTTATTCCTTCCAGTGGTGATTTTGTGCTGTCCTGAATCACCACTAAAACTTTTACAGCATTAATGAATTAATTTATAATGTAGCATAATAATAATGATGATAGGGAAAATGAAGCACCTATCAGCACTAATGTAAATTATATTAAACTAAAGGTGTCATAATCAGTGATAGCTACTATCAAAAAAAACATACATTTGGTACTCTAAAACAAAAGATGTATTCTTCACTGCTATGGAGGTTGCAAAGTCTGAGTTACAGGTCTGTAGATTTGTTAAGGATGCTCTTTCTGATCTTTAAATATTCTTATTCTTTATTGTCTCATTTGATTGGGTATAAACAAGAAACAAAACATCTACTTGTCTTTATCTATCTATCTATCATCTATCTATTTTATATAATTTATCTCATATCTTTCTATACATTTATCATCAATCTACATATCATCTGTCTTCTCTCTATCATGTATTGATCATCTATCTTCTATCTATCCATCTGTCTGTCATGTCTGTCTGCCTGTCTATCATTTATCTGATATCCTTTATCTACCATCTACCTATCATCTGCTTATCTACTTATCTATCATCTGTCTTCTATCTACTATCTGTCTGTCCATCTGTCTATCATCTATCTATCATCTGTCTATCCACTAATTTGTCACGTATCTTTTATCTTCTATCATATCATTTATCACCTATCATCTAACTATATATTGTTTTATCTTTCTATCTCTCTCTCTCTGTCTCTGTCTCTGTCTCTGTCTCTCTCTCTCTATATATATATATA
The DNA here is from genome assembly GCF_003668045.3 of Cricetulus griseus. Lineage (NCBI taxonomy): Eukaryota > Metazoa > Chordata > Mammalia > Rodentia > Cricetidae > Cricetulus > Cricetulus griseus. The sequence continues at coordinate 355,073,488 of NC_048595.1, read as the reverse complement.
TGTATATATATATATATATATCAATGTATGTATCTAATTGTCTGTCTATCATATATAATTTATCTATTATCTATCAATCTCATCTATTTATCTGTCTGTCAATCCATCATTATAATATCTCCCTTATCTTTGTGTATTTGTGTCAGCAAATGGAACTTAATATTGTATATTGAAAATTGGTACTAAGATTTTTTTACCCTAATGAGCAAATATAGAGATTACCTGAAATCTTGCTTCATTGTATTGTCAGTGGGTAAAATTTCAGATAGTATTTGGGTGTTGGATTTCAGAATATGTCTGGAAGAAAAAAAGAGTTTCTTTTCTATAATAGTTGCAAAGAATGATTAGTCACAAAAATGGTGGTAATTAGGGTGGTGAATTGCAAATATCACTGAAACATCAGTACCACTTATAGGCAGGTAGAGAATCTGATTTTTATAACTTGACTTTGAAACAGGCTATTTACTTTGCAGAACAATGCTAACTCTTACAAGGCATTGTTGTAACTAGGTAAATAAGCTCTCTACATGTGTGAGGTTCACACCTTCAGAATCAGTCAGCCACAGATGGAACGTATTTTTAAATATTTATACCTATACTTAAACTACTGACACTTAACATAGAGATATTTTTCTTTCTCATTATGCCCTCAACAAAACAGTTAATAACTACTTACATTGTAATTGGTGTTAAAAGCAATTTAGAGATTATTGATAATATAAATGGCAATATTCTTAGGTTTTATGCAAATGCTACTTCATTTTTTATAAGGGGCTCCAGCATGGGTCAGGGTTGTTTTTATGAGAGCATCCTGGAAGTGGTCCCCTTTGGATAATTAAGATTTAACGTACTAATACGTGAATTCAAACCACATGGTATACATCTTATCTGAAATGGATGCACTTGTATATCTACATTGTAAAGTTGTACTTTAATTGTTTCTATGTTTCACTACTGCACATAAATATGAAGTAATTGGAAGATATTATATTAAGAGGAAAACAAAATACATTTAAATCTATAACCATTGAGAAATAAAATGTTAACAAGTATTTTTCAGCATTCTTAATATCAATCCCCAAAAACAAGAGCATGGACAAAAATACATACATAGAAATAGAATTTAGAAAATAGTTTAACACATTAATATAAATATAAAAACTCAAAGAATATCCTCTCCATCATAAACTGTCATTGGTGTTTTAGATTTTAACCATTCTGACAGGAATAAGATGGTATCTCAGAATTGTATTGATTTGCATTTCCTTGATGGCTTAGGATGTTGAGCACTTATTTAAGTGTGTTTCAGCCATTTTAGATTCCTCTTTGGAGAATTTTCTACTTGGTTCTGTACCCAATTTTAATTGGATTATTTGGTATTTTGGTGATGAGCTTCTTGAGTTCTTTGTATATTTTGGAAATCAGTCCTCTGTCAGATGTGGGTTGATTAAGATTTTTCCCATTCTATGCGCTGCCATTTTATCTTGTTGACCGTGTCCTTTGCCTTATACTGGTGGAAATGCAAACTTGTACAGCTACTTAGGAAATCAGTATGGCAGTTTCTCAGAAAAATGGGAATCCGTCTACTTTAAGATCCAGCAATACCACTCTTAGGCATATACACAAAGGATGCACATTCATACCACAGAGACATATTCACAGCAGCTTTATTAGTAATAACCAGAATCTGGAAGCAATATAGATGCCCCTCAACCAAAGAATGCATAAAGAAAATGTGTTATATTTATACAATGACTCAGCAGAACAACAATAACAAAAAATGATAAATAAAATCTTGAAATTTGCAGGAAATAGATGGAACTGGAAGAAACCATCCTGAGTGAGGTAATTCAGACACAGAAATAAAACATGATATGTATTTACTTATAATTGGATATTAGACACAGAGCAAATGATAAACAGCTTATAATCCACAACCCCAGGGAAATCAGGAAACAAGGAGGACCCTAAGAGTGACTTACATGGAACCCTGGAGAAGGAGAAATGGCCAAGATCTATTGAGCAAATTGGGAGCATGGGGTTGAGCAGGAGGAGGTAGGTAGGAGGAGAAAATGAGGGATCTGGAAGTTCAAGTCAGGGGAAGAATAGAGGAGAGCAGGAAAAGAAATACCATAATAGAGGGTGCTATTATTAGTTTAAAAAGAAATCTGGCACAAGGCAAATGTCTAGGGATCCAAAGGATGACACAAACTAATAGTCTAAAGAATAGTGGAGAGGCTACTTTAATGCCCTTACCATATGATGAGATTGATGACTATCTTAAATGCCATCATAGACCCTTCATTCAGTACCTGATGGAAGCAGAAGCAGAGATTCACAACTAAACACTAAGTTCAACTCTGAAGTCCAGGAATCCAGTTGTAGAGAGGGGGAAGTTATGAGCAAAGGGGTCAAGATCATGCTGGGGAAACCCACAGATACAGATGACCTGAGCAAGTGGGATCTCACAGACCCCAGTCTGACAGTTGGGGAACCAGCATAGGACTGAACTAGGCCCCCTGAATGTGGGTGTCAGATGGGAGGACTGGGCAGTTTATGGGGCCTATGGCAGTGGAACCAGTAATTATCCCTAGTGAAAGAATGGGCTTTGGGAGCCCATTTCCTATGGAGGGATACTCACTCAGCCTGGATACAAGGAGAGGGCCTAAGTCCTTTCCCAAATGATGTGACAGACTTTGATGATCCCCCATGGAAGCATTTACTCTCCCTGGGGAGAGGATGGGGTGATATAGGGGTTGATATGGGAATGGAATTGACATGCAAAATAATGTTTTTAATTTAAATAAAAATTAATAAAAACTGATTGCATAAAGATTAAGATGATGGGGTGTGGTGGTGATTAGATCCCAGCACTCAGGAGGCAGAGGCAAGTCGATCTCTTTGAGTTCTGAGTCAGCTTGATCTACAAGGTGAGTTCTAGGAAATCCAGGATTACACAGAGAAACACAATCTCAAATTCAAAGCAAAAAGAATAAGATATGGAAAGATCCCAAAGTAGATGAAAATAATGACTGTCAACAGAAACATTCAACCTGTAATTAAATCTGCACAATTGTTATCTTTGCTGTATTTAAAGCCTAATATTAGGATTGATTGGATTAGTGTCTCTCACGTGAAATTATTATGTTATGTTAGGAAGTACTGCTCAAATTTCCTTCCAGAGGCATTTTCTCTTTTGATCAGTAATACTATTTTAAGTATGGAGGTATAGTTTTTACATACTTGAATATGAATTTAAAATGTAATGAAAATATTTTGCATATTTGACTTTGAATAAACATTTATATTACTTACCAAGAGAGAAAATAAATATTTCAGAGTATTTAACAATTGTACCATGAAAATCCATACCATATGTCAGCGGGGCTCGGGCAGCTGGCAGAAAGAGTTACATTACAGTATTATACCAACCTAATTAATAAATGACTCAAATAAAACGCAGGTATAAATCCCAATAGCAATAACAGAAATGAGTATTGAGTCGAGGTAAAATATATTAACTTGATAAAACATTTGCAAGATATATTATTATAAAAGTAATTTTTTGAGTGTTTATGCTGTTAGAAATTCAGAATATTATTCTGAATTTGGATTTGGGTTATGGAAGAAATAAGGTAAAACATCATTTAAGAACTTAATAAAGCTCAAAGACCACTGATAGCAGTCAAGAAATGTTGACAAGGAAAATCTGGAATATTATACAATAAGAAATAATTAATAAAATAAATAAAGTATATTAAATAACGATTATACACATCATTCAAATGAAATAAACCTAAATACACTGGAATTTAAAAGGTTAACTGTTTTTCTCAAAAAATCTTTAAATGAACAAAATAAAATTGAAAAACTGTTTTTCAAAGTGATTAGGTTGTTAATGAAGAACTTTTACAGATTTGTTTCTCATAAGGGTTGAATGTTCTAACTGAAATATCATTTAAAAGGCTTATGTAATATTTAAAATCTAAAAATAGAATTGTGTCTCCCTCTCAACATTAATATTTCAATGTCCTATACATGTTCTATGTCAATTGTTTCTTATGACTGAGGAGTTAGCTTATTTCTCTTATGAACACAGCGCCACATACTGATTTCTATAGTGAATAATATTGTCTCTTAAGTATAAAATTCTTCAATTTTTGAATCATATAAAATTTTTATTTCCCAGACTAGACTCAGTAATTCAAGGGTAAAATAGAAATAGAAAGAGTGGACATACTGCCTTGTTTGTGATCACAGGGAGCATGGCTATTCTTTCCTCATGAGGAATAACATTAACCAGATTTTGTAAAACAGATATCCATTCCAGATCTGAGAAATTTACTTCCTTGCCCCTAATTATAAAGTTCATGTTAATCATGAAAGTGTTGGCTTTTTATATATTTTTTACATATTATTAAGATATTTTTATTTCTTACTAATAAAATTTATTTTTTCATTTAAGGTATAAATTATTAAATTAATTTTATCCCACTCTAATAGAGTACTACTATTTGGCTGATTATATTTACATTCATATATAGAATGAATATTTGGGTATTTCTACTTATGGGAGATTTTGTGAAGATCTATTAATTCTTCTGGGAAGTTTTCTTAGAATTTATCGTGAAAATATATGTTCCTCTTTTGTGACATTTTTTATTTTATTTTATTTTATTAGTTCTAGTTAGGGAACAAGCTTATTTCAAGTCCCTTCTCCCTCTCCCTCCCCTCACCCCCAACCCTCCTCCCCCACCCCCATCCACCCACCACTCCCCAGGCAGGGTAGGGCCCTCAACGGGGGCTCTGCAAAGTCCACCAAGTCTTCCTATGCTGGTCCTGGGCCCTTCCCCATGTGTCCAGGGCCAGAGTGTAACCCTTCATATGGAATGGGCTCTCAATGTCCCTTCTTGCACCAGGGAAAAATACTAATCCACCACCAGAGGCTCCCTGGAGTGCAGAGGCCTCCTTATTGACATCCATGTTCAGGGGTCTGGATCAGTCTTGTACTGGCCTCCCTGACAGCATCTGGGGTCGATGTGCTCTCCCTTGTTCAGGTCAACTGTTCCTGTGGGTTTCTCCAACCTGGTACAGACCCCTTCGTTTTTCATTCCTCCCTCTCTTCAACTAAATTCCCGATTTCGGCTCAGTGTATATCTGTGGATGTCTGTCTCTGCTTCCTTCAGTCACTGGGTGAGGGCTCTAGGATGGCATAAAGAGAAGTCATCAATCTTATTTATTTATTTATTATTTATTTATTTATTTATTTATTTATTTATTTATTTATTTATTTGTCTTTTCGAAACAGGGTTTCTCTGTGGCTTTAGAGGCTGTCCGGGAACTAGCTCTTGTAGACCGGGAAGGTCTCGAACTCACAGAGATCCACCTGCCTCTGCCTCCCAAGTGCTGGGATTAAAGGCCTTTGCCACCAACGTCCAGCTTTTTGTGGCATTTTTATTGCTAAACTAGTATTCATGTGTTTAATTAGTAAACAAAAGTTATGACTTATTTATTACATAGTATACAACTGTTGAAGTTTCTGTTTTTTGAGTTCATTTTGACATTTTCTCTTCCTGGGGGCTTTGCCAATTCATTGGTAATCTACTTTGTTTACATACAAATAGCCATTCCTTCACATTCCTCTACATAGAAAATAAATACTGTCATGTCTTTCAACAGTGATGTCAGTGATTTCTGTCTTGCCTCACTGTTTCTACCACTCCCTATTTAAGTTATGTCTGTGAATTTCACTGGTCTTTTTACTAAACCAGCTGTGCTTTTCTTTAATTTTTATGCAATATAAAAACTTTTTGTTTATCAATATTTGCTATGTTTTGATTTTTAACAGCTCTATTGTAATGGAATTATTAAATGTTTATTATATGTTTGTATCTGACAGATGCAGTAATTCTTAGACTCATTATTGGACATTCAAATGCATTTTTTATATTTTACCATGTATGAAAGTAATATGCAAATTGCCTGTAATAACATTCTATTTATCTTCAAATATTCTTTTTAAAAAATGTCACCATGGCATTATGACAGAAACTTACTGTGCATTTACGTATTCTATCACCTAGTGGCTTTTGTATTTATGGACTAGTATGCCTGAAAGTGCACTGGGAAGGTAGACTTGCTACTAAGATTTTTCTTGGCTTTTTGATAATTTTATTTGTCATTAACACACTGTTTTAATCTTAAAGCATCATTCAGGCAGTTAAACAGATAAACACTTGTCAATTCTACTGGAAAAGTATTGGTGTTCAAATATTTAAAGCAATTACAATTTGTCAATTCTTAGCAATTTCAATTCTATCACATTAGAAATAACATAAACATCAGTAGAATTGGAACTTTGAAAATTTTAACTGAGTTTTTAGTTTATTAGTGTCTAGTATTATTTCATTTAGATTGATTTCTTATTTCATAATATATACATATATGCACATTATTATACAAATAATATACATAAAATTTAATTTGATCATATCCATGCACTGGCTTCTTCTCCAGTTCCCTCTAGATCCTTTCCAATACAATCTCTTCCCAAATTCATTTGTTTTTTTTTTTTTCCTTTTTAGCTATTCCACTGAGTCCACTTAGTGTTGTTAAGTCTGAGGCTATCTGTGAGAGCATAGGCAACCTAAAAGTGGTTTTATCCACAAATGAAAAATAAAAAGCAAAACCACTCTATCCTTCAGCAGTTAGAATTTTTTAAATTATTTAATTTATTTAATTATTTAAAAGCTATTGCTTTTTAAATATGGGGCTTCAACATCCCCCCCTCCATCCATGCTGGAATTTTGACAGACTTGATCTTACATAGTCTTTCTGCAGATAATTTGAGATGAGAGTTCATGAATACAACACCCACTTCTTATATAGAAGACCTCATTCCACAGCACCCCTCCTTAAAATTTTTGTTCCTTACACACCCTCTGTCATGATATTCCCTGAGCTTTGGTCAAAGATTAAGTTGCTATCGATGTCTTGTTTAGGGCTGAGCACTTTGATCAGTTATGAGACTCTGCATTAACCACTGCCCAGTGAAAAAAGCTTACATAAACAAAGTGGAAAGTAGCAGAGATTGATAAGCATGAACACAAATATTGAGAAAACAGATTTTACAGCATTTCCATTTAACAAAGTGATAGTATCTTCTCTCTTAGGATGTTTCTGTTGCAAGATTCTTGGATTTTGATGAGTTTTATAATACAAGTCATGGTTCCTTCCTGCAAAAATGTCCCTATTTCAGTGAGAAAGCAATGGGTTATCAACTTAACATATTTACAGTTATTATTTCAATAGGCACATTTTCCATGGCAGGTTGGTATTGCAACATTTACATCAGAACTGATAAGGATCACTGATGTCAGTGGTATTTTTTTGATGAGAATGTAACATATAGGCTCATGTGTTTGCATACTTTGTCCCCAATTTGTGGAATTGTTTGTGAAAGATTAGGGGCTGTGGCCTTGTTGGAGAAGATGTGTCTAAGCCATAGGCTTTGAGATTTAAAAAAGACTCAATCCAACAGTTCCTGTCTCTGCTTCCTAACTCATAATTTATGTACCAAGATGTGAGCTTTCTGTTATTTTTGCTATCATACCTATGTTCCTTCTTCATGGACTCTAACACTCTGAACCTGTATGCCTGATTAAATTTTTTCTTTAATAATTTCTTTGACCATGATGTCTTAATAAAATAATAGGAAAGAAAGTCATACAATGTCTCTGCTCTTCTAGTCAACTGAACAGCACATGTCAGTACCATGAAAACTACCAAGAAAGGGCAGAGATTTCAGGTCAGTTTTAGACTGTCTTCTCTGCCCTGAAGTGCTTTGATTTACATATTTTTATTTAATATGTCTGTGTGTTTATGTACGCATGTGTGTGCATGTACACAACACAGCACATATGTAAAGGTCAGAGGATAAGTGCTGCAGGTAATTTATCTTCTGTATCATGTGAAACCCAGGACATCACACTTGACAGCAAATATTGTTACTCAGTCGTTTCATAGGCTCCTTGGAATAATTTTAAAGAAGACACAAGTATACTTAAATGAAAAAAAAATGACTCACAAGAGTCAGAATAATCAAGGCAAACAACACTACAACATATGTTGTTTTCATTCTTGAAACATCCAAATGGGATTTTCTGATGGTTGAGACTGAAATTAATTTATACTCATTAGCATTTGTTGGTGTTTTATTCATGCTCATACAGAAGAGTTTCCTTGATGCTAAAATAGCGGTGAATATCAAGAGGGACATTAGCTGAAATGCCTGCCATCTTATAAACATTGTCATTCACATTAGTCAGAGTATGAATTTCCTCACATAGTTGACAAGTTTTTCTCTTACTGAAATAACTATTTTGATTCATAACTTGAAACTTGATGACTTTAAAGAAATTATTAATTAATATTGAAACTTTGGAAATATAAGCATCATCATCTATGGGTTTTATCACCTAGTACTAGTAGGCAACCAGCAGGAATGGCATGTGACTTTGTCACTTGGTAGGCCTTCCTGACCACAATTCATGAAGTATTCCACACAGGAAATGAGGTATCTGTTGAATAATCCATAGATTAAAATGTAAAATACAGAAACAAAAAAGTAAAATAAAATTTAAAGAAACGAAAAAATAATCATCAGTAACAGAGGCATGAATATGGGGACCTTCTGGTGAAGATACAGTAAATGAAAGTGAATCCTGTCACCTCTGGATGTTGAAAATGGCACAGTTATTATGGATCTTGGATGTATAGTTAAGTAAAATTTTACAAACCCCAATTCACACAGAGCATTTCCTATAACCTATGCTCTAAAATACACAAAATTGAAATCCTCATTAAATTTACATCTCAGAAGATGAGACTTTCAAAGATAAAATATGTGTTTATTAGCTTCCTAATCCTTCATTTTCAATCCTTATTCTTATATGTTTAAGTTGTTTAATGAAATTACACTGTAGTTCTGAAGCACTCACTCACTTCCATACTCTTGCTGTGACACACAGGAATTGAGACATATTCCATGGGAAATCAGACACTCTGAAGTGAGATCAGCAGTCTTATGTCTTCATAGAATTCATAAGTCAGCATTTCTATATGCTGTATCTTAAAACGTGAACACGAGTGTACACAATGCATATAAAGTTACTTAAGGGCAAATGAATATGCCTGGTGTCCTTATATAAGTAGTTGCATAGACACACAGAAGCCATGTGACTCTGGAAAGTCTCTGAAGACACACAGTAAACTTTGCCTGCTGTAAGCCAAAGAATGTCCTCAGCTAAGCAAAAGTTTGCAACAACTTATCCATGGCATTCCCTGCCTCCAAAGTGACAGAGCATGACTGTTGTTTATTCTTACTGGTCAGTGATAATATCCTTAGCAAACATTTTGTTGTTGTTGTTATAAATAAAAGGAAATTTGTCTAGCTAGGGTAATCTATTTTAGAATTTATGTCAGAGCCTAGAATGTACAGAGTAGAGCCTAGAATGTTCACAGGGATTTCTCTATTTAGGAATTATGGGAAGCTACATAGAATGACGGACAAGAGAAGAAAAGGCATCAATCATCAACCACACATGGAAATGTGTGCAGTTGTGGGTGGGTGTAGTAATCTAATGAGAAATACCTCCCCAATCTGTTACATCACTACTGGGTCACATTTGCCACAATAGCGAGTAGACTGTGGTAGCAGGATCTATGGATTGAGCATTCCTTCTCACCTTAAGCATGCAAAGTCTACTTATACTGTCATGTATATCATGGGATACTGGTATTTTAACTCATAATGGAAGGCTAGAGAAAAAATAAGCATCACATCTACTTTTAGAAGTCCTCCTTTAGGATGTTTGTCTCCATGTGTTACATCAGATAATACAGATCAAATCTGTGGCTGTTACAGACTGAAATGATAGAAACATGCATCTTTGATTCCTTTTCACTCAAGATGATATGAATGGAGCATTAAAAACAAGCCCATAATAAAAACCACAAACAAGCTTTCAAAATGAGGCAAACAAAAAGATACAAGAACAGCTGCTATTGCCTGTCAATCAACTGGCAGACACAGAAAAATAAAACCAAATTGAATATTTGTTTCAGATATATTGCTATGAGACTTGTAAGAGTGATTGACAAGTGGCACCCATTTTTGGTTCAGGCAATTCCACTGAAAAATTGCATCACATTTTATTTATTCAATTCTCAAATACTGTACATTGTTTTCAAATTTCATCATTTTCTAAATGGGGAGAGTCGTGAAAATGCTTATTTCCAAGAGGAAATCTTTTAACCAATGCAACACAAGCTCTAGGAGGTAATAAATAGTATTCTTTGTTTGCAGAAAATGATACTTTTTTAAAACAACAAAATAGAACATTCTACTCTGTTCCAAATTTACTGGCTCAAGATAAAGCTGTATCAACTGTAATTTTGTAACAATTCAGTTCATACAAAATAAAACACATAAATAATTTTGCACATGTTTAGATGTATTACAAAATAAGAAATTCTTTGAAAATGTCTGATAAGAAATAAATGTTTCCAGTGCATGGAAAAATAGCATATCTTTACATGTATAAATTCATAGTCATTCATGACTATTTTCATGACAGTACTAGGGAAGTAAGATGATTTTATGACTAATATATTATTACTTTTACATTGAATCTTTTATATGCATATTTTATAGATAATAATATTTGACAGGTCATTGTAAAATGGCCATATTCTGTTGACCAATTATGCTTCCATGATAACTATTCTTTATATATAAACATCTCAACTCTAGAAGATAACTACAAACTTGACCATTGATGGATTTTCTCCTCATTTGTATATCTCCCTTGTTACCAAGCTATAATCAAATAAATTTTCTGACTCATCTTGACTAATAATTTAACACCTTGTAATTTAACTCAAATAATAGTAACCATTCTAAGTGGTAATTGGGATGTTAATATAGAAAAATAACAAAGCTGTTCAAATACACAATCATAATTATAATCTCTAGTAATCAATAGCAGTAATTACATAGCTTTTAATTCAGTGTTTCCTGTTATGTTTAATATTTTTGATTCTAACCTGAAATGCAAACAAAGTATTAATCTAGCTTCTTATCATTTGATTGAAAACCAACATCTAAGATGCTATCATTTTGTGGTAGTGGATGATTAGTTAGCTATTTAGGGATAAGATTTTATACTTTAGTGATTTGATTCAAAAATTTGATTATTGCCCAATGTCTTGTAGGTTTCTTTCGGTTTTCAATAGTGGAGGGTGCTGGTAAATTGCATACTTACTCAAAGACAGAAGTCTTGTCATCTTCAGCTCTGGATATATAAGTGGTCTCATACAAGGATACTTGTGGGGAGCAGAAAAATATGGAGTGAATATGTGTATTGTTGAAGTGAGAATGGCCATTACAATGACCTCAGTTCCTCAAACCTTGTGAATGGCAAGGCCTCCTTTTGGTTGGCCTGAGAGGAATAGCAATGCCTTCCCCTATTCCAAGCATGGATGTTGAAGATGTGTGCAAATATTATCAGCTGTAAGTTTCTCATTTGGGATGACTGCATCCTCACGCAGCTTCTCTACAGAGGATACCTACTAAGATTAGTTAACATGCTTTCTAATTCATGCTACATACAATACATACACTGATCTGGACTGATGCTATTGCATGTTCTTTGGAATAAGTGCTCTACTTCATCCCAGGTTTTCTGCATCCATGTCTTTTATTTCTTCCATCTCTGTTGCTCAAGTCAAGTCAATAGGAAAACCATCAAGATCACAACTTATACTCAGTTTGAGTCAGTGAGTGGAGAAAATAGAGACACATACACTTCCAAACAGCTTTTACTTTAACTGAACCCCATCGGTTCTGTATTGATTCTGTAACAGAGAATCAGTAAACATATATAAATTTAGTTTGTGAAGAAAGCATAAGTTTCCGAGATGGGAGTTCTTGATGCGGTACCCAATTTCAAGACTTTATTGGATTTATATTAAAATGCTGGTTGACATTTTATGTAGACTGAGCAACTTATATTTAGTAATATGCATATATATGCAGTAACACATATATGAAATATATATGCAATAAAAATTAATTAAGAAACAGGTCATGAATTATTAGAAGGATATGGAAAGGCACATTAAAGAGTCTGAGAGAGAAATGATGCAATGTGTTATAATCTCAAAAATAAAAGAAAAATATTTTTAAATGTAAACCTTAAAGCAAAACCTCTGTTACATTGGTCAGTAATAACGAGATTTTAAGGAAGCAACAATTCTATTTCTGCAGTGTATTCTATACAATAAATAAAACAAGAAATCTTCGAAGATCATTATATAGTATTAGATCATCACAGATGATCTTTGTTTTATTTTGTTTGTTAATTTTAGTTTAGTTTTTGAAACAAACTACAACACAGCTCTGACTAACATGAAACTCTCTCAGTAGTTCAGGTCTGCCTGAACTCAACAGGCACCTGTCTGTCTATGTCTCCTTAGTTCTGTGATTAAAGTCATGTGCTACCATGCTCAGCCAGTTACATCCTCCTTTTTAGCACAAGATTGGACTGTAATATTAAGCTTCCTAGTGTTCATTTCTTCTCCTAATATTGTTTTTGTCTCACTACCTTTCAGGGTAAACTTGTATAAGGGTAATCAGAGATAGCCATTCCATTGATTGAATGTTAGGCTGTCGTAAATTTTTCCTCTGTCAAAAAATCAATCCAGTGCTTTTAAAATGTGTATCATGCTAACCTTAATTCTCAAGACACAAACACAATATAGCCATATTTTTTGCCAAACTAATACATGAATGATCTGTAGTCATGAGCTGGGCCTCCACTGGGTGGGCGTCTCTCAGAATCACTGTTTTCCATACTTCCACCATAATGGCCCTCAAATCTTGGCTCATGGCACTCAACTGATTTTCTACATCAAAATACCAAGATCTTCCACATATTTGTCAGGTGACACTGACTCTGTTTCAGGATAATCCCGAAGAAGTGAGGCTCAGAGACTAAAGTAAGACAGCAAGTACAATATTATGCAAGCAGAACAAACTCAGCAGTCATTTGTCCTAGCCCAGGTAGAGTCAAGCATTGCTTGTATATCTTTTTTTTTTCTTTGTTTAATGCATATTGAAGTATAGCAATACAGAACAACTTGCATTTTTACTGGTTGGCTAATGGAATCTGTGCAAATTATGCTAGAATCTTCTACCATATATAGAACTTATTACAAATTCAAAATGAGAGAGTGAGAGACAGACACACACACACACAGAGAGAGAGAGAGAGAGAGAGAGAGAGAGAGAGAGAGAGAGAGAGAGAGAGAGAGCAAAACAAACCCAGATAGTGGAGAGGGAAAGAGGATGCAGATTGTAGCTGAGTTGAGAATCCTGGGAAGTCCTTGGGGTGAGCAAAGCCATGTCTGAGGCTTGTGGATGTTCTGAAGCTAAGAGCGGTGAACAACCAGTTGCTGAGAGGTTTTAACCACATTTGCATCCCACCATTCCAATTCTTTTTGAGTCCCCTATTGCATTGCTATAACCCTCCTCACAATACCAATTTTTGTAATAGTTACTTGATGCTGATCTGGCAGAATGCACTGAGAAAAAGCAACTTGGGTAGAGAGAACTTATTTTGAATGATAGCAGTAATAAAGCTATAGCACCAGGAGAGTAAGGCTGGCCCAGAAGTCAGGTATCAGAGAAGGAGCAGAGGGTGAAACTAGAGTTGAAATCTCAAAACTCTTCCCCAGAGACAGATATCCTCCAGGAAGCCTCAATACTTTCAAGGGTCTGTGAATTTACAATATGACCACCAGAAGCTGAGAAACTGAGTATGCAAACACATGAGACTACTGGGGCATTTTATATTTTTAGTTCCATTTTTGTTGTTCCTGGAATATAATAAATACCATCACCAAAAGCAACTTATAGAAGAGGAAGCTTATTTTGACTTAGTGTTCTACAGACAGGGTCTCTAATGATGGGTGAGGCCAGGCAGCAGGCTGCCAAAGCAAGAAACCAGCTGATCACATTACCATCCACACATCAGAAGCCGATAATGTGATCTCAAAGTGGGACAATTCTATTAACTCTTGAAGCAGCCCTCCCCCACTGACTTACTTTCTTCAGCAAGAATCCAGACCATACAAGTTTCATAACTACCCACAAAGTGCCCCTAGAGATATTTCTCACCAAATCGCCACACATATTCAAACCACAACAAATGTATATCTCCAGAAGTCATCGCTGTTACCTGTTCTCAACTTTATAACAATGGTTATCCTCTTTCTTTTCTACAGGGGTAAGCTTCAATTATGAAAATGTAGAGGTACCTAGAAACAAGCACTGAAGACATGATGTTGCGAGACAATATTTAAGCCTGCTCTGTTAACCTGGAAATTGATGTTACAGAAACTATTGGAGGGAAGTAGAAAGGAAATTATATGAGTTAAATTTGTTATTATTATGAAATATTAAAATATGTACAAACTAGCCATAATGGCAAATGCTTATAATTCCAGGTATTCAGGAAGCTGAGATAAGAAAATGAGAAGTTTAGTGAAAACATGACCTAGAATATGAGTAAGATCAGTTCAAAAGCTTAGGGAGACATAAATCAATATTTGAAGTTTGATTGCTTAATTTTTACCTTGTAAATTTTGTTTGTGTTTTATTGTAAATTGTAATACTCTAAAAACTGTCAAAACAACCAGCTGCTAAAAGAAGGGATTATCATGTTCTTTCTACACATTAGCTACAGAGATTTTCTTTCTATTCCTGTTAAAGACTTCTGAATCAGCTGGGCAGGGTGGAGCATGCCTTTAATCCCAGCACTCTGGAGGCAGAGGCAAGTGGATCTCCTTGAGTTTGAGGCCAGCCTGGTCTACAGAGTCAGTTCTATGGCAGCTAGGGCTGTTACAGAGAAATCCCATTTCAAAAAAATCCCTCTGAATCCTTTCCCTACTCACTGCCAAGTCCAAAGTTATTTCCACAGCAGCCCCCTACTCATGATATGAACATACATATGAAATTTCCAAAGATGCTCAAACAAATTGTCAGACTGGACTAAAGGAAAAATTAATTCTCACATGTTTGTAGTAGCATAATTTTTAAAAATCAAGATGTTCAAAGCTTCATGCCTTCTGGATGTTACTAAGGGGAATCAATCCTTTACTTCTAGCTTCTGGAAACTGCCGGCTGCTTTTTCTAATCTCTTCCCATCTTCCGTCTCTTTCTTTTCTGGGTCAGATTGCTTCAAAACATGTGTTATTTGTTTGTTTCATTGGACTATCTGCATTGTTAAATCAGACCTATTTGGTAATCTATGAAAAAGTTCCATATTCACTTATATCATTCTTGTCTTCAAAAGACAGATTTATCCTCATCATTTTCTCTAAAATATATTAGTCAATGAGGGTAAGTTTATCATCCTAGCTTTGTGCCTATTTCTATCCAAAAATGTGTGTATGTGGGGAGGGTTGTAGGTGTATGGGTGTGTGTATGTGTATTCCATACAATGAAATTTGCATTTTGACATAAATTTCTCATCATATATTTTTATTTAACATTTTATTAAAATTGAACTTATAAAGTAGAATTTTGTTAAACTCTTTAAAAGTTCTGCCAATATTGATATTTTAATATCTGTTCAGGGAACAAATGGTTAATAAATTTGTTTTATTATGAGATCCAATTATTCTTCTCTACATTATTTTAGAGCTGCAAATATTAAGTATTAACATTTTTGCCATGTGTAGAAGCAATTTCTGTTCCTTACCAAAGTATTGGCTTTGCTTAAATGGAATATTTCTTCTCCTAATGATAGTCTCTCTATGTAACGTTTTGTTACTTACAAGAGGCACTGGGAAAGCAATTTATTTTGCTCTGAAATATTCACTGGATGGGATAGGGAGTCGGTAGAGGGCAGGGAGAAGGGGGACAGGGGAAGAGGAGAGGGAGAGGGAACTGGGATTGACATGTAAAACAAGTTTGTGTTCACTGGAAAAGAAGACAACACTTGTCCTAGGCTGAAGGCATAGGGCAGAAGGATGCTTTGAAAATGTGAAGTGAGCCAGGGGCAACAATGTAGGGGAAAAGAGCCCACCCAAAGTCAGATGCGCAGTTAGCTGGAGACCCTGGGGAGGCAGAAAGATCATTCATGAGCATCAGTCCCCATAGGTATAGCTTTGGTGTAATTGTAGGCTTGGGTTATGGTTGTTACACAGAGGTTCTCATTCCACACAAATGTGTTAATATCAGTTATTTAACTGATATGAAACTATCCAGCTTAGTGACACAAGGGAATGCCACAGCTTCTGTCCCTGGAAATACTTATTAAATCAAATCTATGTTTTCATTCCAAGACACAAGATCCATTATTGTTTCAGAGAATGCTGTAACAAAAATCTCCCAATCTTAGGGACGAAACAAAAGTGTAAAATTCTTTGTGGTCTGTCCATGTTCTCTCCCAAAGAGTTTATCTCCTGTCCTGGGGGATCCTGGATTTCATCAAGTTGACAATGAAATTATCCATCTAGCACAAACTAATGTTTTTAAAACATTGCACTTCAGGCAATTGATAATCTTTTTTAAACTTTAAAAATGTATTCATTTTTATTTAAATTAGAAACAAGCTGCTTTTACATGTCATCCTCAGTTCCCTCTCCCTTCCCCCTGCCCCCCACAGCTCCCCCATACCGACCTCGTTTTGTTCCCAATGGAGGGAGCAAAGTCTGTCCTATCATTTGAAGCAGGGACTAGACCCTCCTCAGTGTGTCTAGGCTGTGAGAGTATCCCTCTATGAGAAGACAGCTCCCAAATTTCATTTGTGTGCTAGGGGAAAATACTGATCCACTACCAGAAGCCCAGTAGATTGTCCAGACCTCCAAACTGACTTCCTCCTTCAGGAGGTCTGGAACAGCCCTATGCTAGTTTCCCAGCTATCAGTCTGGGGGACATGAGCAACTCCTTGTTCAAGAAAGCTGTTTCTGTGGGTTTTTCCAGCCTGGTATTGACCCCTTTGCTCATCACTCCTCCCTCTCTGCAACTGGATTCCAGAGTTCAGGTCAGTATTTAGCTGTGAATGTCTACATCTGATTTCATCAGGTACTGGATGAAAGTACTAGGATGGCATATAAGGTAGTCATCAATTTCATTACCAGAAAAAGGCTTTTAAAGTA
The DNA here is from genome assembly GCF_003668045.3 of Cricetulus griseus. NCBI lineage: Eukaryota > Metazoa > Chordata > Mammalia > Rodentia > Cricetidae > Cricetulus > Cricetulus griseus. The sequence goes on along the minus strand of NC_048595.1, from coordinate 355,056,262 downwards.
GCCTCTTGACTATTGCTTAGATTGTTAGTTGGGGTCGACCTTGTAGAACACTGGATATTTCCCTAGTTCCAGAATTCTCTTTAAAACTATAATGGCTCCCTCTATGATGGTATCCCTTTTCTTGCTCTCCACCATTCCTCCTCTGACTAGATATTCCTGCTCCCTCTTGTCCTCCTCTCCCATCCACTTCTCCCCTTCTCTTTCTTCTAACTCCCTCCTCCCTCCTCACATGATTCCCATTACTTAGGAGATCTTGTCCTTTTCTTCTTCTCCAGGGGACCATGTGTGTACTTCTTAGGGTTGTCATTCTTTCCTAGCTTCTCTGGCAGTGTGGATTGTAGGCTATTAATCCTTTATGTCTAAAATCCATATATGAGTGGGTGCATACCATATTTGTCTTTTTATGACTGGGTTACCTCACTCAGGATGGTTAATTCTAGTTCCATTTATTTCCCTGTGAATTTCAAGATTCTATTTTTTTTTCCTCTGAGTAGTACTCCATTGTGTAAATGTACCACATTTTCTCCATCCATTCCTCAGTTGAGGGGCATCTATCTTGCTTCCAGGTTCTGGCTATTACAATGATGCTATGAACACGGTTGAGCAGATGTCCTTGTTGTATGAATGTGCATCTTTTGGGTATGTGCCTAAGAGTGGAATTGCTAGATCTTGTGGTAGACTGATTGCTATTTTCCTGAGGAACCTCCATACTGATTTCCAAAGTGGCTGTATCAGTTGGCACTCCCACCAGCAGTGGAGGAGTGTTTACCTTTCTCCAATCCTCTCGAGCATAAACTGTCATTATTGTTTTTGATTTTAGCCATTCTGACAGGTGTAAGATGGTATCTTAGAGTTGTATTGATTTGTATTTCTCTGATGGCTAAGGATGATGAACACTTTCTTATGTGTCTTTCAGCAATTTTAGATTCTTCTTTTGAGAATTATCTATTTAGTTCTGTACCCACTTTTTAATTGGATTGTTTGGTGTTTGGGGGACTAGCTTCTTGGTTTCTTTGTATTTTTGGAATTCAGCCCTGTGTCAGATGTGGGGTTGGTGAATATCATTTCCCAGTCTGTGGGCTGCCATTTTGTCTTGCTGTTTCCTTTGCCTTACAGAAGCTTCTCAGTTTCAGGAGGTCCCATTGATTCATTGTCGATCTCATTGACCAAAGAAAATCTTAAGTCCAACAAATCCCTAACATAAAATAACTTTAATTTATTTTTAATTATATTTATTAATATGTGAGTGTAGGTGTTCATGGGGGACAGAAGCTTAGATCCCCTGGAATAGGAGTAATGTGAGCCACTCAATTTGGGTGCTGGGAACCACAAATGGGGCCTCTGGATTGGAAGAAAGTCTTTTTGACTGATGAATAATCTTTTTAGTTATTCATTGATGACATAAAAGCTTGCCAGAGATTCTTTGGCCCTGAGAATGATTGCCAGTTACCACATCATCAGTAGTTATGTTTATGCTATATTTAACACTTTGACTCTCAGAATATGTTACAAGTATCAGTTTATTCACTTACATGTTTTCCTTGTTGAACCTAAATGCCCTGAAAGTAGGGTCTTCATTTTCTTTGTTTTGCATACTTACAGAAGAGTTCAGAAATATTAGCACAAATGCATCACACCCAAGCTGGTCATCAATCAGATTTCTTTCCAACAGGAAATTTTGTTTGTCCTCTAGACACTTTCTAAACACTTGTTTGCAAAAAGCACCAAGTTTCTAGGAGAATTTATAATTTTTCTTATCCAGAGAGAGAATCTTGTTCTTTCTTTATGATCTCACAGAATGTGACACAAATTTACAAGTGGATTAATACATTTCTACTAATAAATGAGTAAGTGAACATTCCTGGCATGGAGAAATTTTCTCATAAATGCTCAGTCTAGTAAAGTTTTCTTTTCTGGTAATTTCTACCAATGTGTCAGGCTATTTGTCTCTCAAGAATTTTGTATTTTCCATCTTCTGAAATGATGGATGACAACCAGTGCCAATTACATTTTCATAAATAGATGAAGCTGATATGCAGGTAATTTACTTTTATTTGAATTCATGAAAATATCTTATCCATCTGAGGTTAACTTGGTTCCCTGCCAAAGTAGTATATAAAATGAAGGAACATAATTTTTATTAAAATTGGGTTGCTGAATCATGTAAGTCATATATAGTAAAATTATGCTGTTTTAAATATGCATTTCGACAAATAAAATTGTAAAATCAGAAGTCACATTGATATCAAAACTTGATGAAGTTTCTGTTTAAATGAAAGGATAATTTATTAAATTAAGTAGTATAATATTAATGAATATAGACAACATGAAAAGAAGTCAAATTAGGAAGTGTTTTGCCGATATAGATCTTCATTTTTCTGTGGCAGCTTTCCTTCTGTGGTATCTTTGGATACCCAAACCAAAGCTTACTATAATTACCCTTTAGAGGCCAAGTTCCTGTCATCATATCCAACCCTTGTAGCTAAGCTAGGGTGCTCAACATATTCAGAATTATCTTTTTGGTTTTTTTAATTGTGTATGTATATTTGTGTGTGTATGCATACATATATGTGAATGTGTACACATATGTGTTCATGTATGCATGCGTGTGTGTGTGTGTGTGTGTGTGTGTGTGTGTGTGTGTGTGTGTGTGTTAATTGCTGGAAGTGAAGAGCACACAAGGTATATGTGAGGTGCCAGAAATACTGATATATAATGTAACAGGAATGAATAAATGACCCAGAGGCTGATCTTTGGGTTCAAACTTCAAGCTGAATATCAAAACAAACAAACAAACAAACAAACAAACAAACAAACAAAAGCTGGCCACTAGCTCTCACCTCTAGCTCAGGCTGAAAGGGCTGATCCACACATGAGCTCTTCACCAAGTTTCGAACTGCTGCCTCTCCTCAGTGTGGCTAGAGAACGAATGCTCATATCTTCAGTGTGGCTGGAGAATGAATGCTTCCCTGATACCTTGCTTCTGTCTTATATATTTCCTTAATGTTGGGATTAAATGTGTGAACTATAATTCTCTTTTAGACTGATTCACTCTTGTACAGATCTTGGTGGCCTTGAACTCATAATCCTGAGTCCTGGTATTAAAGGTGTGTACCACCACCTCTAGCTTCTGGCTGCTAGTATTAGAAGTGTATGACTGGCTTCTGTGGTTTGTGGTTGACTTTGCTTTCTCATTGTGCCATGAGATATTGTCCACATTGCCCATGGTTCCTTTGTAATTAATACTCCACAAATATGATTTAGCAATCAAGTAGTAAAACATTTGAATTAAAGGAATTTATCAGTTACGTTTCTCATTACTATTGCAAAATAAATTATGGAATGTATGATGAAATGATGCATACACATCATAAATAAATGCAATGACAGCATGAGACAGAAATGACCTCAGGGAGGAACTATATATTTTGTTTCACTGTTTCTAAGGTATGAGAGCATGTGGTAGGGGAGTGTAAAGGCAATATCCACCTGGTTTTCTTTTTTGTCCACTTTTTAAATTCATTTCATGTGAAACAACCCTGAGTAAATTGGGAGCATGGGGGATGAAGGACAGAGGTAGGAGAAAGAGAAGGAAAGAAGGGGAGTGGGGAGAAAAACAGGAGGGATCAGGAAAGTTGAGTTAGGGGAAGAACAGAGAAGGAAAGAAAGAGATATCTTGATAGAGGAAGTCTTTAAGGGATTAATGGGAAACCCAGCTCTATGGAAATTCCCAGAAATCCACAAGGATGACCCCAATTAAGTAAGCAATAGTGGAGAGGCAACCTTTAATGCCCTTACCCTATAATAAGATTGATGACTACTTTATATGCCATCCTAGAGCCACTTGTAGAGAGAGAGGAGTGATGAGCAAAAGGGTCAAGACCATGATAGGGAAACCCAAAGAAACAGCTGACCTGAGCAAGTGGAAGCTCCTGGACGCCAGACTGACAGTTAGGGAACCAGCAACTGACAAAACCAGGTCCCCTGAATGTGGGTATCAGTTTGGGGGGTGGATAGTCTATGGGGACTATGGGAGTGGAACCAGTGTTTTTCCCTAGTGCACAAATGGGCTTTAGGAGCCCATTACCTATGGATGGATACTCTTACATCCTAGATACATGGGAGAGGGCCTAGGTTCTGCCCCAACTGATGTGACAAACTTTGATGGTCCCCCATGGAAGGCCTCACTTTCCCTGGATTGGGGGTGAGATGGGGAGATAATGGGAGGAATGAGAGGACAGGAGGGAGACGGAACTGAGATTGGTAGGGTAAATAAGATTGTTTTTAATTTAAATAAAAATTAATGTAAAAAGAAAATGTCCTCCCTACTGAAAGCAGAGATGTGCATTTCCACCCATATTATTCGAGTTCTAATCAAGTTGACAGTGAAGATTGACCATTAGTTTTGTCTTCAGCAAGCAACGAAAAGCACATGGAAGGAAAAAATAAACTTAATAGTCAATACTACCTTTGTGTTCCTTACTATGGCTTGTCATTCCTGGGTATTTCCACAGGTCATGGAATGTAGGATTTATTTTATTTTAATTAAGAATTGCAGGTCTTTTACTGCCAACCTTTTACATGTATGAAATATTTTTCTTAACTATTTTTCTGGTGAGAAAATATTGTCATGATTTCAAATGAAAGTTTTCTACTTCTCAGTTCATTACACAAATAATTTGCCAAATGCTTAACACTAATGATTTAATAAAATATAATCTTGGAACTGAACTTCTATTATTAATTATGTTTCATTGAATTAAAATGATTCAATGAGAAAGAATCTGAATCAAGAGTAATGGAACCCTCTTCATGCATTATGTTCTGTTCATGATCTAATTAAAGTTTAGACACTAGTTTATTCTCTAATCTCTTGGTGTTGGTGTTGCAAAGGCATCCTTTCTCTGTCACTTGGTCTTACTGTAAAATTCATCTCTAGTCTTACTTATAATTTCCCAGTTAATTGTGTGTTTCAGAGAGAGAGAGAGAGAGAGAGAGAGAGAGAGAGAGAGAGAAAGAGAGAGAGAGACTTCTTACCAGACATCCAATCAATCCATTTATTTTATCATGGTACTTAAAAGAAATCATACAAAATAAGTTTAAAAGGGGATTATAATTTTTTGACTTTCTCAGGTTGTTTTTAATAAATAGACTTCTACGCTATTCTAATAAATTCTACTGTTTTTTGGAACCATTGCTTATCAATTATTCAAATTCAGGAACTTAAGAAATCAAAATTTTCAAAAGAGTCTTGACATGGCAGTCCAGGTAATGATATGATGTCTTCTGGTCAGGATCCTACCAGGAGAAAATAAATTGATTGGTGTGATCCGTGGTCCTAACTTATCTCAAGGTAATTTTATGGTCATACACTCAGTTAGTTCTTATAGCTCCAGGACTACAGACCTGTGTTCTTGTCATTCACTCAGTTCTTATAGCTCCTGGACTAAAGTCCTACTTTCTTGTGACCTGTTAGAGTATGATCCCTGTACCTGAAAAGGTTAGTAACAAACCACTGCCAAAATTAGGTAGCCTACTTTTTCAATGCTGGTGAGAAAATCATATTGGGTATCAGTTTTTCCATCTAATGTACTGAATTAAATGCAAGAATAATAAAAGCAAATTCATGAGGGAAAACCTCTCATATAGAGTCTTTCACACTTTTAAGAGAAGGAGATTAGACTGGGCTGAGCCTCAAGAACAGATATTTTTTAAAAAAAACTCTATTATTTGGGTATATGTGTGTGTGCCTGCATTCATGATTTTGTGTGCAATACACACATGGAGATAGGTACCCATTGATTTCAAAAGAGAACATCAAATCCCGTGGAACTGAAGGTACAGGTTGTTGTGAGTCACAATGTGACTTTGGGAGCAAACCTGTGTCCTCCACAAGAGCAGTAAGCATATTTTAGCTACTGAGCCAGCCATCTCTCTAGTCCTAAGTACATAAATCTAGCTAGCCACTTTAAATACTAAATATGTTTATTATTAAGTATAATTATTTTTCACCTGCCAGAAAAATACTTACACACAAATATGCATAATATTTCCATGGAAACTCTGCTAAGCCATACCCACTGATTCTCAAAGTTGCTGGTTTTTTAAAAATCAAATGTTAAAGTCTGCATGTCTTAGACTTTGTTTCAGCTAATCAAAAGTAAGCATTGGTGGAAATGCCAGACAACTCAAATTTATGAACAGTGTAAAAACTATTCTCTCAAGAAACAACTCCAAGTTTTCTGTAAATAGATTGTGCACCCCTTCACAAATCTCAGCTCTTCTGGCATGGTATTGAGCACCTGCCTATGTGAAACTGAAAAACGTCAGAGAAAAAAGTAAATTATATGTCTTTATTAAAATATGAGCATAACACCTGCATATTTAATGAATGAAATGTATACTTATTGAACAAGTAGCAAATGGACATTATTTTATATACAATGCTATGATGATATAGGATTCAAACCAATGGAAGATGTAATTAGAGATATAAGAGGTTAGTAACCAACAATGTTATTTAAATACATGTGCCATTGTAGTACTTCCAATATTGAGCAAATCCAATCTAAGAAAAAATTTAAAGAAAAAATATGAGTGATTATTTAGATTACTTAACAGCAAAGAACATTTCGATTTTGAGCAAAGCAATATATTGTTTTGATGTCCCAAATAATGAATGGAAGGGAGGTTCAAACCAAGGAGTTTCTTGCAATGCCATCAGTTCTTAGTACCCCAAATAAGCTCTTCTTATCCTAGCATTGTAGAAGGATTTCTTCTCTGTGATTGCATATCACAGAGACACCTTTTGCAATTGATATTTTCATGTTCTGTTACTGGATGCAATTTTATGAAGAAAGAAAATCTCATCTCACACGTCTACCCTTGACTTTAGAGTATTCATGGAATAATGCATGTGGAATATTGGTTTTAAAGATTATGTTCATAAAAGGAAAGCAGACCACATATATTTTGAATATTACAGGACATACAAACTGTTACAGTTTCAAAGTCACAACAGTCAGTATTAGCTGAAATATGTTTATTGCTCTGCCATTCAGCATTTTATATGTTGGCTGATACAGGAAGGCAATGAAAAGTACTTGTAAAGACATAGGCATATTTGTTTATATGTTTTAAGAATTGTTATTAAATAATTTTTATATTTAAATCCTTCATAAACAGTAGACAATTCTATCTCTGTATATATGATTTGGGGATTTTGTGGCTATTGCATACCTAGACACTTTTCATCTAGACTTTGATGGCACCTACTTCAAGTCTTCAGATCCTTAAATACTGCTGACTCATAATCAAAGATACATACCAAAATTTCAGGTGCATGTGCATCTATTTGTAATGAAATTCTGTACTGACTTCCCCAGGATATTCTACCTTGCAGCTTCCATTGTTTAAGAACGTAATACTTAAAAAATGCAGACTAGAGGGCTGCAATTTAAGAGGGGATGCTGTGGCTAATCAGTATGTCCCTTTGCATACATATTTTATTGTTAACTAGCAAGAACAAAAAGTGGGACAGTATTTGAAATACATGCGAAAATACACACTAGAAATTCCTTTTAACATGATTTTTCCCTCACTGACTATTTTTAAGTCTTAAAATATTTAAATCAATTATCTTGTAGATTAAATATTAGTTTATAATCTTAAGGGGGATAGAACAATATTTTTTGGCTTATTTTGTTACAAAACTTGAATATCTGTTAGAAACACAATGCCAGCAACAGTATGCTTTATCCCCATACAATAGCCTGTAGACCTTGCATTAATTCACAACTGAGTATTCCTAACTCACTGTTCCACATTATAAAGTACCTCAGATCCACACAGAGCACAGTCAATGCAGAAGGCGTCAGAACACAGAACTCATATATACACCTCTCTGCCTTTCTCTCACTGCCAAATTCAGTCTAGAGCTTTAACTCAAGAGGAATATGTGGATGGAGTACATAATGACATAATGTCTGTACACTGTGTCCTTTAGTTCCTCATAACTTGGCAATTTTAAGAAGGGCCCTTGTACTTTAAAGGAAAAAAGAGACTAGATTATGAAGCTGGTTTACTAGAAATTAACCTGGGCTGCAAAATATGAAAGTACTAATTCATCAGGAATATTTTGTTTCATCTGTGCTGTGTTTACATATTTGCATTTTCTATAGTTGTCAGTCTCTAACCAATATCATCCAGTAAGCATTCCCCTTAAATAGAGAATAATAACATATACATTGTATCCCAGCAGGAACACGTGGTTACTTTCATCTTCTATACTTAATGAAGATATATCCTTTGAAGAACATAATATGACACTGTAATGGAGAAAATGAAAAATATTCTCAAACATATATCAGTGACCAGTTTTCAGTTTAACAATTAATACCTACAGTACTGATAGAGTTTAATTAAATTAATATTTAATATAATCTCTTTAATATTTGGCAAAAGTTGATTTTAAATGCTAAGATTATTTTTAAAAGTAAAGTAGACTTAATGCCTATTCTTGAATGATCTATATTCTAACTATGTAGACTGATAAAGAGATAGGAAATTGCAGTAAAATATAATACAGGTTTTTAGGGATAAGCTACAAGACACTGATGCTGTGGTTACTGAATTCAAATAAAAAATATGTGATATAGCTCTGGGATCACTGAGTCCTAAATCTGAAGTTCATGGTGTCTTCAGCAATACCAATTTAATGCTACATCTAGAGGGCAATTAACGACAATATCAAGAATGCATAATGCTTTAAGAGTCCTTTCCATAATCATGCCCAACAAGTCAAAAGAGGGCTTCTTGTCCCTGGTGTTAAAGTTTCTGTTAGAAACTCTATCAGTACTGTAGGTAGTATTGTCAGAAAAGATGAAAATCTTTCATTTAAACTCTATATGTATATTTAGACACCAATTTATATAAACTTTGGATAAATATATATTGATAGTTTTATAATTGTAATTAGAACAATTTTAAGTTATAAAGAAGCTTCTGTCAATCCCAGTTCCTTCTCCCTCCCCTTTTCCCTCCTTCCCACCCCCTCTCCCAACCCCTTTCTGCTCCCCAGGGTGGGTTATGCCTTCCATGGGGGACGTTCAGATTCTGTCATATCATTTGGAGCAGGGCCTAGACCCTCCGCCGTGTGTCTAGGCTGAGAGAGTATCCCTCTGTGTGGAATGGGCTCCCAAAGTCCATTCGTATACTAGGGATAAATACCGATCCACTACCAGAGGCCTCATAGATTGCCCAGACCTCTAAACCGACACCCACATTCAGGTTGTCTGGAACAGTCGTATGCTAGTTTCCCAGCTATCAGTCTAGGGTCCATGAGCAACCCCTTGTTCAAGTCAGCTGTTTCTGTGTGTTTCATCCGGCCTGGTCTTGCCGCCTTTGTTCATCATTCCTCCCTCTCTGCAACTGGATTTCAGAGTTCAGATGAGTGTTTAGCTATGGATGTCTGCTACTGCTTCCATCAGCTACTGGATGAAGGCTCTAGGATGGCAGATAAGGTAGATAAATATTTATAGTTATTTAAGATACCCCTGATATTTAATTTAGTTTAAACTTGAAATTATTATATCATTACCTCATTTCCCTTGCCCATCCATTTTATTCTTCCAAATCCTGTCATATATCCTTTCTTTTTCTCTTTCAAATTAATGGTGTGCTATTCCTCGGGAAAGACAATTTCTCCTGTTTTCAGAATTCCTTTCTTGTCTGTAGTTCTCTATGTAGTGTTAAGGTTTGACAGGCCTTCCCTGTCTTCCTCAGCATGCCTATTGTTATCTTCATGTTATGCAATCCTCCCTCCATTTTTCTATTTTAACTTACTCTCTACTCAACTAGAGTGTCAGTTTTCATATTTCCCTCCCTGTATTTCTATTACTCTGTTATTCTCTTGCTCCCCCTCCCCCAACAACAATGACTTTACCATTTTACTTTCCTGGTGTTTGAAGTTACTTCATGATATGAACTCACATCTGAAGATTTTCAGGTACTAATCTCAAACTAGAAAAAAATTTCAACCGTTGTCTTTTCTGGGTTTGGGTTACTATATTTAATTTGATTATTTCAAGTTCCTGTAAATTTCCTGATTTCAATTATTTTGTTAACACCTGACCAACTGGATGTTATTCAATATTTAAACATCACATTTTCAATATCCATTCCTCAGGTGAGGAAACTTAAACTATTTGCAATACTTAGTTACCAGTTAATTGAGCAGTAATGAACATATGTAGAATAGTGTATAAGGGATTTTTTTGGCATAAGCCAAGGAATGATCTAGATTTGTCATATAGTAGATTTATTTTTACCTTTGTGAGGATTCTTCACATGGATTTCCAGAGTGGCTGGACTAGTTCATAATTTCCCAATGCTAAATAGATACTCCTTTTTCTACAAATCACCTCTAACGTTTATTTTAGGTTGTTTTGCCATTTTTACAGGGGTAAGATGACATCTCAGTTGATTTGCATTTGCATTTTCCTTATTAGTAGGGATAATAAAAGATTTTTTAGATCATTTGCAACCATTTTATTATATTCTATTGAAAAAGCTCTGTGAAAGGCCATTTATTAATGTCATTTGTATATTTTAACTCTGCTTTTTAGATATTCTGATTCAATAATTTGACAGATATACATCTGGCTAGTACTAGTGTAACCAAAATCTGGTATTCAAGCTTCCAAAGGAGGGATGCAACCAAGTCCTATCCAGCTATGGTGCATATGAACTACAGCATAGAGCAGCTGGGCATGATGAATCCTAAGAATTACCTTGGTGATAACCAACAGTTCTCTAATGGATATAAGAGCCAGTCAATAGGATGGAAATCATTCTTGAAAATATAGCTAACTATTCAGTTCTAGAGAAGTCATGGATCTTGTTGCAGAACCAACAACTACCAGTTTAATAAACCATTATAATTCATAACTACTACCTAAATATTTTCTCTTTTACCCACAGATAAATGTAGTCCTCCCTCATTACCAGGGAAACAGCTCTTTGCAAAAGACAGAGAATACTACAGAAAACCATAAGAATAAAAATACTGACTAATTAGCCTAGTACCAATAGAAGCACCTATAACAAAACTGCACCTTGGGCACAAGATAGGCTTGAATTGTTTGTTCTCTTAGACCAAGTGAGGTTCTATGAGTTATTAAGTGTTTTCACATTAGACAGGAACTAATAACCTATTGTCCATGTTAAGAATACCTAGCAGTAATCATGCAAATCCAGATATCATTCCCATTTTTCATTTGAAGGTTTATTGAAGTAATTGAAAATAATAAACATTCCAACTGAAACCAGAGACGTGTTTCAAATGCAGCATATTTCACTACAAAGAACAAAAAGAGGTGGGTTTCAAATATGTTGCCTGACCTTTTAATCTTTAAAATCTTCCAGGTTTAAATGTTCTAATAATACCTTCTAAGTATAGTTAGAAATACAATTAAGTCTTGTTATTTTTGTAAGTGTTTAGATACATTCATTTCTGATCAAATAAGTTTGTCTTTCAACTTCACTTATAGGAAGTCAAAGTTGAGTAGACATTTAAGTTAATTAGCTGAGAAAACAATTAGAACATCTGTCTGTGTATTGAACCAGCAGACTGTGATCATAATCTTTGGTAAGTACACTTGTTTTGGCCAGATATCCATGATGCAGATCCTGAGATGGAGATTTGCAATAAGACTTATTGACTTCAGAAGAATAAAATGGAACAGGGAGAAGCTAGATATCAGTAGTTTACAGTAAAATTTTAAATGGTAGTATATATTCAACCTCCTTTAAAAAAATCATTTACTCTTATTTATTTTACATGTATGGGTATTGTGTTTGCATGTATGACTGTGTGATCATTCCATTTGGCTGACACATGAGGTGGCCTGAAGAGAGTACTCAATCCCCTGGGACTGGAATTAGAGGTGATTTTGAACCACCATGTGGGTACTGGGGAAAAAACCAAGATCATCTATAAGGTTAAGCAGTGCTTTTAATTGCTGAGACACCACTCAGGCCTGTATTCAACCTTCTAAACAGGTTTGATGTAATCTATCCCACATTTTTTTCATATTATACTTTCAGACTGTGCACTGAGGATAAGAAGAAAGAGATAGCCCAGGCCTGGGAGTTCTAACATAAACTTCATATTTGTCTAATGTATTCTCAGTCAGTGTCCACTAAAGGATCGAGGAGGAGACTCATATAAATGAGCCCAAGAATTTCAGGGTCAGATGTCTTTTTTCCCCAAAATTCTTCTGTCCAATTTGTTTTTAGTAACTTGGATCATATTAAAGGTCAATAGCAAAGGAACTATAAAAACACATTGTACTGTAGGTCTGTTTAACTACTCATTTTCCAAACTCTGCATTCATATAGCTTCATTTTTCAAAGCCTCTGTCCAAACTTTTTTATGTTTAAAAATGTCAAGGCTTCTGTAATTGCCCATATATGAGTGTGTATTTATAACTCTCTCTGCATTTTCTCCAGTGAACTTAATGTCCAGGTTGACATAACTAAGCAAACCAATATGACTTTAACTTTTAATTTTAAGTAGAATTTGTCCTGTCTGCTCAACAGCATAATAATGTAGCAAATATGAATGCAAATAGCTCCTGATTTGTGCTCCAAACAACACTCAATTAGTTAAAAGCAGTTGCAGCACAGATCTCTAAGAATGTAGTCATGTATAATGAGAGTCCACCATTCAAATGCAGCACTGAGCATATAATGAGGACATTGGTAAAGAAGAAGCAGCCAGGCTGCATGTTGTATCTCTATTTTAATGCTTAAAGGTTACATGACTATATCATTTTTGTCAATGTATTCCAATATGCTAAAAAATATTGAAATTCTGAAATACCTGCCAAAGTAATGACATTTTGAAGCTTTAGCAGCATTACCTCCAACTTTATGGGATAAATATCTCTCATAATGATCTCTGGAGCCCAGAGCTCTGACTAACACATTGAAATCAATACAGCAGATCAATGGAGATAGTTTGCACAATATCCTAATTTAAGGTCTCCTTGAATGAAATTCTGATCAAGGGTTTGAGAAATGCTGCAACCATAGAACAAGCACTGAATACACACTGAATATACCATATAACATGCATGGTAAAAAGATAAAAAGAATGCATGGATGTCCTAGTACCTAATAGCCTAGAGGGCAAGCTCATCCACACCTGTAATCCCAGCATTTGGGAAACCATGCCAGAAGCATTACAAATCTAAAGTCAAACTGAACAACATAGTTACTTCAAGACAAGCCTCACCTATGTAGTGAGGCCTTGTTTAAATATTGGGAATAAAACCTCTCTCAAATTCCAGATTTTCTGAAACTAAATTTGAGTCACACTCTTCAAAGTAACAATTGAAAGTATGATAATACCCAAATACTGAAATACCCAATTCTCGATGTCTGATGCCTGGTGGCATTGGTGGTAGAAGCAGAAGCAGGAGCAGGAAAGGAGACATTTTCATCTTAAAGGATACAGCTTTCCTGTATCCTTTGTGACAAGAAATATGTGAGTCCTCTCTAAAAGTGTGTAATGTAGTATTCTCATTTAGGATTTCAGGATATTGTGGTTGGTTTTATGTCAACTTGCCACAAGTTAGAATCACTTGAGTAGGGAGCATCACCTAAAGATCCCCTTAAGTGATGTGGGAAGTCCCACTCCCACCCCCACTTGTTGTGGGTAGCACTATTTGGTGGCAGTCCAGATTGAAAAGCCATGACAGAACAAAGATAACTTGCCTTTGCTCCATTGGCTGGATTGCATCTTAATACCAAAGCTGGTTCACCAGTTGCTGCTGCTGCTGATTCCTTTGCTAACTACAAAACCAGCATTTCCAAGCTTCATGTAGACTAGGGACCAACAGCCCTCTCTGACAATTTCTCAAATGCCAGAAATATTTTGTATGTCTTCATGAGCTTTTACTCCCGGGTCACCTTCTTAGTCAACACAGTTCTACTAGTAGTGCATCACTAAAGACAAAACATGACCCCTTTAACATTCTTCATTATGTCCTTATTGTCAGCCAACTCCAAGATGATTAGGTTCTCAACTCCCTTGTGAAGTTTCTTTTCTTTCACTTTCCTTTATAGTTCACAAAATAATATTAAGAACTGTGAATCATCTTAGATTTCTTATTCCCTGCAATTGTAGTTTGGGGGCTTTGTGGTAGCCAATAGAAAATGTTAGATTCCTGGCACAGATGTTTGCTAGTGTAAATTCACAGCAATGGAAATAGAGAGGTTTTTAGATTCAGTTCCTTAGAAAGGATGTAGGTTGAAATTTATGTATCCTTTATTGTCTAAGTAATAGACAGTGCTTAAATGGATCTTCCACAAAATCAATCAATCAAAACGATTAAGGGAAGAAAAATGGAAATGTGGAAATTTAGGTGTGTGGGCTATAAGAAAAATATCAACTTGTTTTGTTTGAACTAGAAATAAGGGTTTAGAATTATTCCACCAATTTCACAGTTAGTCTTCTACCCCTGAGAACAGGGAGTAGTTGTAGCTTTAGGAGACTCTGTACTGCTGTGGCAACCACAATAAGGCCAACATATATTGCATGCATTTACACAATTTACAGTATCCAAAAAGCAGAGATGTATACTGATGACAGACATAAGAATAGGTTGTCTTCAGCCACAAATGCAGCAAATACTTAATCTGCTCAAAAATTATGTTTTTCTTGAAGATTACATTATTTAATTTATGAATTTCAGACATGAAACTCATTATACTATTGTGTTGATTGGTAGGAGATATTAGATGGATACATGCTTGGCAGACAGAGAAACAGAAAAATAAAAACAGAAATAAGTAGGAAACAGTTTGAAGTATTTTCTTCTGGAATAGCTGCAATTGAGTGGGGGAGAGCTTATTTTTCCACGTGTTCCAGACTGAACTATGTCTGGGATTATCTCATTACAAATCTAGAGAAAATGATTTCTCAGGGAGAACCAATGTCATTTTAGCTTGTTCCTTGGATGTTAGCTGTCTCCTGTGAGCTGGCTTCAGCATTCTGAAGCAAAGCAGAAGTGGCTACATCAAACACTTAAACTGATAAACATGAGAAGTGCTTCAAATGGCAAAATACGATCAGTATGGCTTCTGGGTTTTAATTTAATTAATCTTTTCTTATGACCCAGTTATACAATTCAAGTCTCAATTTTATTGATGAATGAGCTACTATTCATGTTGCAATCTAAGACACTGAGTTAAACTGATCTAATTTGGTAGCACCCAAGAGAATCTCCTTAGTGGGATTTCTCACTGAGCAAAAGCTCCATGCAGAAGAGACACAATCATTTAGAAGAGGGATAATCCTTTTGGTCCTATTTTGATCTAAGTATGGCAGGCTTGTTTTTGTCTTTGATGATACAAATAAAAAGATTCAGCTACACATCCCCAGTGTTTGTGCCAACAATTTCTTGATTATATTCTGTGTCAGATGATTTCTAGTCCTTAAGAGTTTGCTTTTGCTTTCTATGTCCTCCAAAATCATTTATGTAATAAATTTTCCTATTCCTCAAGACAAGAATTCATGATTTTCATTACATCATACTCTAAGAGCTCTAATAATTTATCTCCAAATTGTCTTATGTCTTAGTTAATGTTTCTAATGCTTTGATAAAACACAATGACCAAAAAGCAAGTTGTAGCAGTACTTTTTTGGGTGACACAAGCTCACAAATAATGACATAGAAACTTATTATTAATTATGAAAGTTTGTCTTTTAGCTTCAGCTTGTATGGACTAGCTCTTATATCTTAAATTAACCCATTTATATTAATCTACAATCTGTCAGGTGGATTACATCTTTTCCATCTTCCATCTCCTGTTTCCCTCTGTTTCTGGTTGGCAAATCTACCCTTCTTCCTCCCAAGGTTCTCTCTTTCCAGAACTCCTAACTGTGCCTTCCGCCTAGCTATTGGCATTCAGCTTTTTATAATATCAATCACAGCAATACATCTTCATGCAGTGTGTAAATATCCTGTAACAGCAAGCTTCGGAGGAAAGGGTTTATTTGTCTTATCCTTTAGCATTGCTGTTCATGACTGAGGGAATCAAGGACAGGAATTCAAATAGGTCAGAATCCTAGAGACAGGAGCTGATGTAGAGGCAATGGGGAGGAGCTGCTCACTGGGTTGTTTCCCATGTCTTCTTCAGCCCACCTTCTTGTAAAACCCAGAACCAGCAGCCTAGGGATGACACTACACGTCATGGGCTGGGCCCTCCCCCACTGATCACTAATTGAGAAAGTTCCTTATAGCTGGATCTCATGGAGACATTTCCTCAGCTGAGGCTCCTTCTTCTCAAGACTCTAGCTGTTTCAAGTTGACACACAAAACCACCCACTACACCTTCAGTCCTTTTTCCCCTAAAACATTCTTTTGTTTTTAATGATTTATTTTGAGTTATGTGTACGTGTGTCTCTGTAGGGAGCTGCAGAATACCGCACCCAAAAGATGGCGCTGGTTTCCGCCATCCGCCAGCCCGACGGCGAGCGCTCTCTGTGGTAAACAACTCCAAATTTGGTTAAGGTCATGTATCCTCTTAATTCTGCTTGGAGACAACCTATCCTGGCGCGCCATGTAGGGTTAGGTGATTGGTAGATGTAGACTATATCAGGCCCCGTCTCCCTCGAACCGGGACCGCTGCCATTATACACTGTAAAAGCAAAGAGGTTCCCGATTAAACTGTGTTGAAGAAGATTCCTCGGTGTGGCGTCGTTCTTGCTGGTCAAGGGTGGATGCCGCATGTCTCTATGTTGAGCATGTGCACTCATGAGTGCAGCTATCCAGGGAGCATGCAGAATCCAATGGAGTTAGAGTTACAGCAGTTTGAAGATGTTTGTATGTGTATTAGGAACCAAGCTCCAATTCTCTAGAAGGAGTAGGAAATCCTTTTACCCTGTGGGCTAACATGCCAGTTCCAGTCCTGCAGCATTCTTCATACCGCTTTATCAATCATTGCTATTGACAAAAACCATTTATAAATGTCTATTTAAAAAAATTCAGCATGGGGCATAGAGAGGGGCCTTGGTAGTTAAGAGCACATGGCTGTTCTTACAAAGGTGCTGAGTTTAATTCCCAGCAACCACAAGTTAGCTCACAACCATCTGTAGTAGGATCTGATTCCTTTTTCTGGTGAGCATGAAGACAGAGCTCACTATACTGTATAGTTCACCAGGAAGGAACATTTACGGAGTGAAGTAATCATATTCAACAACATTAGAATTAGGACCATCTGGCTGAATATAGTGGCCCATGGCTGTATACTGAAGACTTGGAAGGTAACCCAGGTATCTCAGTATGTTTGAAGCCAGACTGGCCTAGTTATTGAGACCTTATACAAAACATCAAAAGTTAACTCATTCACTGGGGAATCACAATTACATGTATTTTGTTTGCCTAAGTATAGAAAAGTATCTTTGTATTTCACTCTTACAATAGTACATGACATGTTTTGAAAGTTAATACCTTAAATAGTAATGTTTGATGAAGATGGGATGAATATGATTATACAATTAATTTCTTGAGAAGATAAAAGTGTACATGTTAATTAATCTTACAAATTGAGGCTAGGCAGAGGTGGTACACACCTTTAAACTCAGTGAGTTTGAGGCCTACCTGTTCTACAAAGTGATTTCTAGGACAGCCAGTACTGTTACACAGAGAAATCCTGTCTCAAAAAACCAAAGAAATGAACAAATGGAAAAAAAAATGAATAGAAAACCTGTATTATACCATTTTGTAAATTGTGATGTTCAAGTCTAAAACACATATTTCTAATTCAGAGCTGCTTTGTTAAGGAATTGGAGAATTTAGTTTTTGTTTTTTGTTTGTTTGCTTGCTTGCCAACAAATGAACTCCATCTATTCATATATTCTTAAACTACAAATTTCCAGGAATTGTTTTCTACAGACATGGTTATCTAGGGTAGAAGAGAATGTCTGAATGAACTTGGTTTCTTTGAGGAACAAGATGACATACAGTGAGCTGCCAGTTTAAGTCACTTATTAAGTATGGATTTTCATGACTCAATTGCTTCTTTTCCTTCCAGCTTGTTATTCATACTCAGTGTTTTATTTGTTTATTTTTTACAGACGTAAGTTTATCTGTAGTACAACATATCTTTAAACTACATCACCTCTCATAGTACTCCGATAAAATGGCTTATTTGTTTTCTTGAACTTAAAACATCAGGTATAAGGGAAATGGCAATATCAATGATATTGTGCATCCCTTTTGAGACTTGGTTATCTGAAGTATGGCAGCTTTCCCACTGATAATTTTGGAAAACTGATCATTTGTGATATTTGTTAATGCTACTTAAGATCTTTAGAGTTGCACCAGAGTTTACTTAATAAGCAAAAACCCCAAGGAACTCCAGGACTGCAAAGCTAAATGAAAGAATTTTGATGGTAAGTAACTGGGGTGAGAGGCAGTGGTAGATAGGGATTTTAGTGGGTTATGTGGAACACCATTGAGTAACTAAATGTTAAAAGATCTTTAACCCTCTGAATATTTAAAAATCACTTGAGACAAAGTCTCCTTTCTAGAAAAAGATTTATATTTCAGATTCATAAATTTCCTAGCACTGAAAGTACTTCACACTGAAATAAAAATGGAAAAAATCAAGTTGTATTAGGCAGCACACAGGTGGACCTGTAAAAGGAAAGTATAAAAAAACATCTGTAGAAAGAGAGTTAATACAGATCTTGGAGGCACCAATGCCAAGCCCAGACTTTATTCAAAGGAATGGGACTCATTATGTTACTTAACTGGTAAAACTATTGTTGAAGAATATTTTACAAAATTCCCTATTTATCATTTGAGTTAGTGAATAGTCTGTGTACAGATTAAGTCTAAGTAATTTTTTGTTACAAAAGGCAGCATCTAAGAACTTACTCAAGTTAGCAATCCACTCTGCATTGGATTCTGAGCAGGTTTCTTTCATCATGTATTTCACACAACAGCTTCTGCTTCCAGGATGCAATCCCAGAAATCACTGTACTGGCAGATTGCTTACTTTTGTTTATCATTTTCATTCATCACTTTTCCATCCATAACCTTTGCTGGGATAGAAAACAGTATAACAGAGTACCGTCTTCAATCTGAAACACCATCACAAAAACAAAACTCTAACAACAAATAGGGAATTATTTGGTCCAGCATGGTGATGTATGCCTTTAAACCAAAAACAATGACAGCAAAGGCTAGTGTATCTCAGTGAGTTTGAGACCAGCCTGCTTAGCAGAGCACATTCAAGGTGAGCTAAGGATACAATACAGTGAGACCTTGCCTCAAAAAATAAATAAATAACACTTTTTGGAAAAACATAAAGAATCTGCTTGTGCAAACAAACTAATCTATGTTTTTATTTGTAGGATATTTGCCTATTTCTTCTCTGATTTTTGTGTCTTTCATCAATTTGTTTAAAATAAACTTCTTTCTAGAGATAAAAACTAACACATATTTATATATAGCAGTTCAAATTATAGTATGATTAGTTTAGTTCCCCAAATCATCCTTTTATCTGGATCAAGAAGCTGTTTCATGCAAAGTAACACTGTTGAAATGAAGATTCATGACAGATTGGTCCTCTCTTGAAGAGTGTTAACAGGACTGTCCTCCTTGAAGAATATATTCCTGCTGGTGAAAATTCACTTAAAGAAAACACGCACTGTTTAAAACAGGTAAGAAGACACACTTTCATTATTTGATAAATGTTTCTTGAAGGTGTTTAACCTCAGTGGACTCCCAAAAGTAGTGCCTGAGCCCTGTCATTGGAGGCTTGAGGAACTGCTGCTTCTCTACCCTGTCATTATAAAGGAAGGATTCCCACTGTTCATCAGTGGCAGGCTTGGATGGACTCACTCTTGAATGTCCATAAAGAATGATTTTTTACAAAATAGTAGATATTTTATTTAGAGAACTGGAAGTCTTTCTTCACACTTAAGGTATTTTTCATCTAAAATAGAACAGTAAAAGAACAATTTGTTTCTGGTAATTTAGACTCTCTTATGTTTGAGAGGACCGCATAGGATCATTTGTAGAATATACAACGATGCATGGTTTCTTTGTGAGGATTTTTGAGGATGCATTGCAAATTGTACTCCATTATTTGCCACTTACTCCTTTTTACTCAATTCTCTTTCCTGACCCTGTACTTTATTATGTCAATTTAGCAGCTGGAAGCTATGAAAATACATAAATAAGTGAAGATACTGGTCTCATAAAAGGACAGAAAGCTTTGCCCATCTCAAGTTTTAAACCACCGGTATTCTTACACCTAGAAATAAAAAAAAATGAAAGCCACATATTTATTTATTTGATCTTTATATTGTGCTCATTTCATTATTCTAATTCTGTAAACCTCTCCAAATATTGGTTATGGTACATTATTTCTGTGCATGCAGTCATTCTATAATAATTTAGTGCATTAACCAAGGGAAATAAGGTGTTTTTTTTATTATAGCAAAGAGTGTATTGAAATTAAATCGATCTATATATAGATATAGATACACTCTCTGTTATAAAAATCTACTTGATTTTCTATAGATGGATTTTATTTCAACATGCTCTCTGCTATCATAAAAAACTCCTTGATTTTTATGTATAAATCTATTATGTGCCTCCATGTACATAGTAGATTATATTTGTAATAGAAGTACTGGAGATGCTGAGGTAATTACTATGAGGTATGGGCCACCTTGGGAAATATAGAGAATTTCAAGCCAACCTGGAATACATAATGAGTCATGTTTGAAAAACAACAGCACTCCCTAAATAAACAAAGGAAAAAAAAAAGGAAAGAAAAAACCAAAATAAAACAAAACCAAACTCCGAGCTATTAAATAAATAAATAAACAAATCCTAAGACCAATTATCCAAATCATTTTCAGAGGGTGTTGTTTAGCTTGTTTTAAGGAATTAATCAATAACCTCAGATACAACCTATCTGGGTTCCTATAGATCTCCTGAAATTTGCTATTAGCCTGGCAGCATGAAGTCATTTGAAGTAGTAAGCCTTCAGAAGTTGAAATATTTTTCCTTGAGAATCATAGTTAGCATTCTAACTGCCTGTTTGTTTTGTAACAGTGAAAAAAATATTACTACCTCACAATATTTAACAGAAGAAAAGCATCGGAAAGAAAAGTTAACTATGTCATTTCATTGATGGTGGTCCTGGAAATGCTGCTGCTTCATTACCCATAGCACTGTAGCTGGTTTTCATCTCTGCACTAACTCTGGCTGCTCCTTGCTGTTATCAACAGTTGCAGTCACACAGGTCAAGCTGCTCCAGTTTGTTTCTGGAGTTTGTAATATGTATGGAATATGCAGCCTGTCTTATATCTCTCTCTGCTGTTGCCAGCAGAGAAAAGATTTCAGACTTGTGGAGGCCACCTCTCTCTCCCTCTGTAGACTTTTTTTGAACACTTTGTCTCAAGTTTGTAGAAATTTTCATGGAAATTCTTAAAGCCCAAATGGATTTTCTGGTTACAGTACAATCTTGATATTCTTGTTATTTGGCTTAACCGATATTCTTCCACACCAAACCTAAAGTTAGTGCATATCCCCACTGTGGTTAAAATCATCTGAGATATTTCGTCTTCCTTAGCTTGCTTGGTTTGAAGGGTTCCTAATTAAATGATCTTACCATCCTTTCAAGTGAAATTTGCTAAGTTGAAACCTTATAGGAATTCTTTTTATTTTTTATTAGTTCAAATTAGAAACAAGCTTGCTTCACATGACAACTCCTTCTCCCTCTCCTTCCCTTCCCACAACCCCACACCAGCCCCTTACCCCATCCCCCCTCTACTCCCCAGGGAGGTTAAGGCCTTCCATGGGGGTTGCCCAAAGTCTGTCATACCATCCTGGGCAGGGCCTAGTCCCTCCCCCATGTGTCCAGGCCAAGAGAGCACCCCTTCACTTGGGTTTGGCTCTCAAAATCCCTTCTTACAACAGGGATAAATACTTATCCACTACCAGGGGCCCCATAGAGTACCTAGGCCTCCTCATTGACATCCATGTTCAGGGGTCTGGATCAGTCCTGCACTGGTCTCCCAGACATCAGCCTGGGGTCCAAGTGCTCCCCCTTGTTCAGATCAGCTGTTTCTGTGTGTTTCACCAGCCTGGTACCGACCCCTATGTTCTTCATTCCTCCCTCTCTCCAACTGGGTTCCAGAATTCACTCCATTCAGTGTATATCTCTGGGTGTCTGCCTCTGCTTCCATCAGCCACTGGATGAGGTCTCTAGGATGGCAAATAAGGCTGTCATCAATCTCATTATAGGTTAGGGCATTAGCGGTAGCCTCTCCACCATTGCCTAGATTGTCATTTGTTGTCATCCTTGTAGATCTCTGTAAATCTCCCTAGTGCCAGATATCTCCTTGGACCTATAATGGCTCCCTATGTTATGGTATCTCTCATCCTGCTCTCCTGTGTTCTTCCCTGACTCAACCTTTCTGCTCCTCCATTTCCTCCTCTCCCCTCTGCTTCTCCCCCTCTCATTCTGCCACCTACCCTCATGTTCCCAATTAGTTCATGAGATCCTGCCCCTTCCCCTTCTCCAGGGTCCATGCATTTTTAGTCCTTCTTGTTTCCTAGTTCCTTTGGTAATGAGGACTGTAGGCTGGTAATCCTTTGCTCTATGTCTAAAATTCATATGAGTGAGTACATACCATGTTTGTCTTTTTTGTGACTGGGTTACCTCACTCAGGATTCCTAGTCCCACTAATCACGTGCTGGCCTCCCAGACTGATGTCTGGGGTCCATGCACTCCCCCTCTCATTCTCCCAGCTCCCTCTCTGTTGGGATCCAACCCCATGGGGTCTCTGTGAGTTGTTTTCCAACATAACCACAGGTATCTACTATTTTTCTGGATCTTGCCCACTTAGTATCAACATCCTGTTATGAATATTTCTTGCTTTGAAACATTATGCCTTGCCCCCATCCCCTTCTGGCCTCCTTGGCCATGGGCAGGTATTATGTTTTCCTTGTTTATGACAGGGCATGGGAATGCATTCTGCTAGCAGGTGGTGTTTTTCCATCTCCTCTTGTATATAAACTGCTGGCTGCAAATAAGCCGATGGCATTCGTTTCTACTGAATGACTTACAAGCAGAGCCTATTTATCATCTGCATATGAATCAAGTGTATATTGTGGCTTTTCATCTTGAGGATGCAGGTGATGTCAGTGTGTTGACTCATGACTAAGTCTCTGGCTACTAGGTAAGCACTGCTATGATGACAGTGTTTACTTTTGTTTTTTGATAACCTATTTACTATAATAGTAATTATAAGTCATATACATCTGAGTGAAAATTCAATAGCATTGCCATGTAGCCCCCAGATTTGCAATTATCACCATGTGAGTATCTCTATCCCTCTCCCCAGTGAACTGTCTCCACTTACAATGCTTCTTTGAAGGCACCCTTTCTTCAGGAGAATTCATTTGAGAAGAAATATAGAAACAATATAGTAATTGAGTCCCATATTTTTTCTTAGTATGTTTATCAATGCTATATATAAATTAACAACTGATTTTTATTTGTCAGTTTTTTTTCCTGACACAATTTTGAAATAATCGGTTTTAGTGGGTTTCTGGTGCATTCTTTAGAGTGTCTTATGGAAAACCATGTCATTTGTGGTAAAAGATACTTTGATTTCTTTTTTTTTTTTTTTTTTTTGGTTATTTGAGACAGGGTTTCTCCGTGTAGCTTTGGAGCCTATCCTGGCACTCTCTCTGGAGACCAGGCTTGCCTTGAACTCACAGAGATCCGCCTGCCTCTACCTCCTGAGTGCTGGGATTAAAGGTGTGTGCCACCAATGCCCAGCCCAGCCTGACACAGCAACTCTTATAAAGGAAAACATTTAATTGAAATGGCTCACTTACTGTTCATTGCATTACCATCATGATGAGGAGCATGGCAGCTTGCAGGCAGATGTGGTGCTGAAGCTTAGAGTGCTATATCTTGAAGGCAACAGGAAGTTCACTGATGTCCTGAGTTGTATCCTGAGAACTTGGGACCTCAAAGCCATCCCACAGAGCATCACACATCCTCCAACAAGGACATCCCCACTCCAACAAAGCCATACCTCCTAATAGTGCCACTCCCTGTGAGATTATGGGGGACAATTACATTCAGACTACCACAATTTCTTTTTTCCTCATATGTATTTCTTTTCCTGTCCTATTGTTATAACTAAGGCTTCAAGCACTAAACTGAATAAGAGCAGAGGTAGTACACATTCCTGCTTTATTCCTGATATTAATGATTCAAATGTCTCTTCATTTAACATGATGCTGGATTTATAGACTTTATTATATTTAAGTATGTTCCCTCCAACCGTAGTATCCACAGGACACTTATTAAGAAGGGATGCTACATTTGGTTTGAGGCATTTTCTGAATGTATTGATATAACCATGAAATTTTGTCTTTCATTTCATTTATGTGATTTATTAAATTCACTGATTTATCCCAGGGTCTCTGGGGTAATGGCAACATAAACATTGTGAATGATATTTTTGATTTGTGTTTGTGTTTAACTTGCAAGTAATTCATGGATAATTTTAAACCACATTAATAAGGGATCTTGATCTATAGTTCTCTTTTTTTGTGTGTGTATCAGGATTTCTTATTTGAGTAATGGTGGCTTCTTTCTAACATTTTAGATGTCATCCTTCCAGTTGTCTTATGTGGAATAGTTTAAGAAGCATTTGCTGTCATTCTTAATTAAATGCTTGGCAGAATTTTGCTGTGAACATATGTTGACCTGTGTCTTTTTCATATATATATATATATATATATATATATATATATATATATATATGAATATATATTCATATCTTAACACCAACACTTTTATTCTGAACACTTTGACCAATTGTGCATCTCTTTAATGACTGCTGCCAACAGCGCAAATAAACTTATCTGACCAAGGCTGACGAAAATCAAGAATTAAAGATATAAACATAAATATTCAGAAGGAGGTTTGAGTGTCCACAAACTGACTACAGCAGCGGCATGTGTTAATACCCATGCAAATTATTCATAATGGTTTTTAAGTTTTTGCTGAAATTTGCTGATTTCACTGAACATTAAGTTTTCAAGGACTTACTGTTTTGAAATAATTGATCCAGTGTGTGTACTTTATTGGATAATTGAAAATTACTTGAAACCACTAATTCCCATTAATGGAAATCTTTGTAGAGCTCACTGTCTCCTTGTTGAAAACACTGTTAGGTCTAAAGTGGGGGCCCCAAAATTGGCAGTGCTGGTGACAACCTCCCAAATAGAAGGACTCTGAAAGGGTAAGCAAAATAATTGTCATTGAGTAAACAGAAGCCTAATCTCAGCATTCCCCAATAACCTCACAAGTCTAAGAAAACACATCTCATGGACATCTTGAGTTTCCCAGGAATATCCCTACCTAAAGTGAAACCATTTCTATCTGTGGTTAGTGTTTCCATGATTAGTGTTGATTTTCTCATGGCATTTAATTTTTTAAAATCAACTTAACAGCCCTTTCCTGGGAATCTTGCAGACTATGAGCTAGATCAGACGGTGCCCAAAGGGACATCCAGCAAAGTCCAAGCACAGACTTCCCATCCTCTGAGAGAATGCATTATAGTCAAAGATCCAATACTGAAGGAGCTTCCTCTTACATCTGCCATGACATACCCTGGGCCAACAGATATGTGCAGCTTCCTTGTTTAGAGAAGCTGCTATGCTGTTCCCAGTATGATAATATTGCTTAGGAGGATGTGAGCACATATATAGTGACTTCCTTAGATCAGGATGGTCAGTGTAATACACCCCACCCTGGATCCTAGACCTCAAGATAAGGAGAGAGTTGAACAGCATTGTCAAGCTTTCTAAGAAACTCCTACATTTCCTGCATGATAATAAACTTTCAGATCCCAGAAGAAACACATCTAGGGCAAGTTTATCAGTCCTCAAATAAGAAGGCTAAATATGTTGTGAATAATGTACAAACCCTGCCTCATAAGGCCAGGGATGATGAAGCCAGGTAAGCCTCAGTGTATGAATATGTTTTTACAAGTCCTGAAGTTGTTTCCAGGAGGGCTAAAACAGCTTCTGTAGCATCGGCACAAAAGAAATAGGAGAAACCTTTAGCTAAGATCAACCAAGAGAAACAGAAACAGAAGACAGTAGACAATTCCTAGGAGGAATTGAAGGAGAAGCTTGTCTCCTTCCATAGCCAACTACCAGTTATTGAGGGCCCACTGGTAAATGGTGAAATAGTCTTATTAACAAGAGGCTCTGTTGCAGAAATGGAATGTTCTAGAAGCATGACTGGACTCTTTACCACTGGCTGAGTATTTAGTGTCTTGAGAGTAAGAGTGAAAAACTTAAGAGATTCCTGAGAAGGTTTGGGTAAAGTCTTTGTCAGTTGTGGCATAACGGAAATTGTCAAGGTTGCAGCAGGCAAAGGAAGGTAGTGGAATGGCTGTATCAGCATGATGCTTTGATGAACAATATTGGCTGTCAAATGACTCAACACTCTAAGATGAGACTAAGAATGTGTTCATGGATATGGTCAAGGATATGCCTCCAGGGACACTGTTTACATATCTGTTGTTTGATCCATGGATTATACAGGCAATGAAAATATAAGGTCATTATTGCTGCTACCAGAGAAGAAGGAGTCATTTTCAACTAGCCTCTGCTTGGTGATGAATGCTGAGCAGTGAAAAAATTGAATGCTGGTGGTTAAAGGCAGTGGGATTTCTGCAGAAAAGAAAATGCTCATCCAACTTGAGATAGTTCTTAAGGTTAAAAGATGTGCTATGTTTGACTGTGCAGGAACTTATGTCACTGCTCCTGGTGATGAAGCTCAAAGTATTTTGAAGTGTATTCTTGTTATTCTCAGTGGATTCTGGATCCTAGAGTTTGATTGGGTAACAGTCAAGATGCACAGCAAACTATGTGAGAGGGAAGAAAAGTACGAAGCCTCTGGAAGTCCACTGATGAGGAGGCCCATCAGAGAGCAAATGTTGCCAAAGCCATTTGATGGGCCCTTCTTCTATTTAGGGGAGACTTCAAACATCATCAAAAGTATGACTTCCTTAAAACTCACTGTTGCAGGAGGAAGCAAGATCCTCAGTAGAAAGATCAAGCCAGACAGAGATATGATTCAGACCATTAACTCAGTTGCACACCATGCCAATTCTGTTCTGAAGAGCACTTCTCTATGAAATATATTACCTATGAAGATCTATTTCATTGTCTTCCAGAAAGGGTTCAACAAGGCAAAGTGTGGGTTTTCTTCTACCTGGTTTATCAGCTGTGCAATGGCCTTCGAAATGCTTCCTCTTCACAGTTCATGTCACACCACACGAACATTTTCAGTTGAACATGCATGGATTGTGAGAACTCAGCCATTGTGAAACAGTTGCTCATTCACATTTTATGACTAGGTAGAGCCATTCACAGTTTTCCCTTTGAACTGTGAAATAAAACAATTGATGCTCGGTTAGGAATTCATTTAGATGCCTAAACTGCTTTTAAGATATTTTTGTTCTCTTTAGGGTGCAACTATAACTCAGTGGTAGATTCTTCATGAACCATGCATGAGACATGAGGTTCCCCACTGGGAACGGCAAAGATGTTTTCATTTTACAAGTGGCCTGTTGCTTTTGATTGATCATATCTTTCAGTTTTATCAGCATCTATCAAAATTTAATAAGTGAGGTGGCATCAGAAATACTTGTTAAATCTCTAAGTGGTCCATCATCAATCTTTGCATCCTTTACTAAACAATATACCATTAGATGATTTATTCTGTCTTTGTTGTAATGATAACAGAACATCTATCTAAATGGGACACTATGGATGGATGCCAATATAGAACAATATCCTTAGCCCAGTTTTGATATTGTTTCTTTTTTGTCTTTGTGTCTTGGGGAGGAGTTTGCACATGGCAGGCCAGTGAGCTGTACTTCCAGCCCTTATTTATTTTGAGATAGTGTTGGTTGGTAAGTCATGAATGAGAAGATCTTTCTCTTGATTCAGAAGCAGCCAAGGAGAGGAAGAAAGGAGGACAGCACCTGAGCATGCCCTCTGGCAGTTTACCCTCAATACCCTGTGTTCTCATTATGAATGGACATGATCTGAACTTTTAAATGGTTTGAAGAAGAGGATTCCTTGATGAATCTTCCCAGCAACTGAAGTGTTTGCAGCACTGCAGTCTGCAGAAGGATGAAGGATGTGCTGAGAGAATCTCCAGTTTTGTTGTCAGAGGCAGAACAGAGAAGCCTGAAAACCACTGGCTAGAACTGCACAACTCAGAACACCAGGAGGCTCTGAACCCAATCATTTGAAGGTTGATAACTAAGGAAGTTTGAGTTTATGCTGACCATTTTAAAATATACTTTGTGTAAATCTTCCCTTGACATACTACTGGCATGTTATGTGAACAGAATAATATTTTCCTAACATTGGGTATCCAGGGTTTTTGGAGTCTACAACTCTTTTATTTCATCTTAAAAAAATAACTCTTTTCTCATTTTATATACCAACCCCAGTTCCCACTCCCTCCCCTCTTCCTGCTACCCTCTCCTCCACTCCACAATACCTCCCATCCTCTTCTCAGAGAGGGTAAGGCACCAAGCACCCCCCTCTCCCTGTATCAATTCTGAGCAAGGTATCCCTCCAAAGAGAATGGGCTCCAAAAAGTCAGTTCAAACACTATGGACAAATCCTGGTCCCACTGTCAGCAGCTTCACAGACTGCCCCAGCCATACAACTGTCACTCACTATCAGAGGGCCCAGTTTGGTCCTAGGCTGGCCTCCACGCTGTCAGTCCAGAGGCAGTGAGCCCCCACTAGCTCAGGTCAGCTGTTTCTGTGAGTATCCCCCAAATGGTCTTGACCCCTTTGCTCTCTTCCATGCATTAACTTGACATTTCATTCTGAATCTGGGGTGGGTGGCATAGCATCTGAATTAAGCATTTCAGATCTGGGTATTTGGGTTGCACATTGCTATTGTTTTCATGAAGTTGATTTATATTAATCTTCTAAAACTGGAGGTTATACATCATTTTATACACATGCTTCACTAGTAGACTTAAACAATTATTTGTCCTTGTAAAAATATTCAAGGGAATTTTTGTTTGTTTGTTTCTCTGTGTAACTTTGAATCCCATCCTGACACTTGCTCTGTAGACCAGGCCTGCCTCTGCCTCCTGATTGCAGGGATTAAAGACATGTGCCACCACAGTGTGGCCTCAAGGTAAATTTACATATAAAACTAAAATGGCTAAATGTAAAAAGAGATGTTTTTAGCTCTCTGATACCAACCCCCTTTTTTCTAGGTTTGTTTATAAACTCTTTCCCTGTTAATAGTCATGGATACCTTTGAAACTTTTTACAGAAATTTAAATTTCTTTATGTCAGGATTCATAGGACCATACAGTGTGTAGAGTCAGTTGTTAAACTGCTGCAAAAATCCCAAGAAATACAACAACAAAAAGTTAGCTTAAAACTTGTAACATTGTAACTGTAAGGATTGATAGTTGAATTTTTATGTATAGATAATCTTCATTTGCTATAGCACAACATATATGTAACTTGTACTCAACTCTCATTTGGGAAAATAGATATTTTTTATTAGACTAAGGAAGCAACACTAGGCATCCAATATGGTTTGTGTCATTGTATTTTCTAAGAAGGCAGAACCGGGCCTCTAAGTTATTTTGGGTAAAGATTGATTTTTTTTAATGTTATAATGATCTATTCAGCCTAACAGAAACTGGCTTAAAGATACATGTCAAACTGTTTATGTCTTCACTGAATTTGGCAAGTATCAGTTATTTAGAAAAACTATATCATATGAGAAATTGTGACATATTTTAAATGTCCAGTATAAAAGGATTAGGAAAAGAAGGTTTTCAGTTTCTCTGTGTACTGTAGTTGTGTTTTAAAATTTATTTTCATTCTAAACGATCTTGAATTCAAATGTTATAAATTTTAAGGCTCAAACTTACCAGATGATGGCTCTGAACCCTTCAGAAATATCTGCCAAACATTGCATTTAAAGTATTTATTGGAAGGCCATCTCTGTCTTTTCCTGTGATAGACAGAAATACCAGCTTCCAGCAGCTACCCTCAGGCCACCTCCAAAGGAGATAGGGTAATAACTGACTCCACCATGAGCTTGCTTCAAACATAGCAACACTCATCTATGGGCAAAAAAATGGCCTTTCACCTTGCCTGCTACTAGTACCCTGCCCAAGTTGCAGACAAGATGTACACTTCTTTTTGCCTCCCCAAAATGTGTCACTCCTTCAGATTTGTCCTCCAGAGGAAAGTCTTTCAGAACTTCTGGGCCTGGTGACAGAAGATTGATTCTGTCCTGAGATTAACAGGGAGGAGCCTAAGGCAACTATCCAGGCAGTAGGTAAGTCTCTGTATTTTTAATAGTCTGGAGGGATACTTGGTCTATAATTCCTACTTAATCCAGTACAATTCGCCCTTCTATGACCTCTTTGATGACTACTGATGACCCACTCCACCATCCTAGGGCTATAGGTCCTTTCCTTTTTCCCTCTGGTGTCATCTGATCACTCCCTCCTTCCTCATTTTTAGGCAGGGATATTATTAAAATAGGCCTGAAACTTATCAAGCAATGAATTCTTAATAAAGATATTCTCAAGGCCATCTATTCCCCCATAACCAACATCCCTATCTTGCCTGTCCCAAAACCTGATGCATCCTACTGCTTGGCACAAGACCTTGGGATTATTAACATGGCAGTCCTCATCGATATGATGGTGCCTAACCTTTTCTCCACTTTCTCCTATTATTATTTCTACTCCTTCACTTTACTATTATAGACCATAAGGACCAGATTCCCATAACCTCCTTGAGTACACCTGGGAGGAGCCTGACACCAGAACAGAAGAATAGCACCTCAGCTTTCTTGGACTGTCCTTTCTCAAGGGTTTCATAAATAGCCCCCTTTATTTTTATCCAGGCTCTGGTTTCTGACTTCCTTCTTTTGACCTATCTACAGCTTCTTATTCCAATATATAGAAGACTTTTCACTCTACTGCCTTTCACTATCATTGTCATAACACACTCATCAAATTTTTAACTTTCTAGGAAGCAAATGTTACAGAGTCTCCCCATATGAATTTCCACTCTCTATTCCACAGGTTAAGCATCTAGGCTGTCTGTTATCCTCTAACAGCCTTGGACTCATTCTGTATAGCAGAAAGTACCTGCAATCCCTCAGACCTTCAGTCATAAAGGAATAGACTCTCTTCTTCCATGGTCTTGTGGAGTACCTCGAAAACTGGATTCCAAATTTGGATCTTCTTGTGCACTCCCTCTATGAAGCATCTAATGGCCTGCTCATTAAGCCCCTATATCCTACAAAGTCAATCATACCCACTTTCTCTTACCTCTGAGATTTGATACTATAGGCCCCTCTCTGGCTCTCCCATACCTTGACCAATCCTTTGTGGTGGAATATTACCAAACTATGGAAAGATGTGCTACCGTTGTTTATGTAGAGGAATAATACTTTATGTAAAGGTATGTTACATTTGTTATACTACATTTTCTTATCTATGTACAGATGTATTTGTTTATACTGCATTTGTTTAACAATGTAAATATATGTTGCCTTACCTGCCTAAGGCACCTGATTGTTCTAATAATAATCTGAATGGCCAATAGCTAGGTAGTAGAGGAATAGGTGGGGTTGGCAGGCAGGGAGAACAAGAAAGAGAGAGAATCCCTGGGGCTAGCAAGCCAGGTAGCTTCCAGCCAGTCAGACATGGAGTAGGCCATACAGAATGAAAGAAAGGTAAAAAAGCCCCAAGGCACACTATAGAAGAAAAGAAATAGGTTCAATTAAGTTATAAGAGCGATCAAGAAAGAAGATTAAGCTAAAGCTTAGCTTTCACAGGTAATAGTAAGTCTCCTTGTCATGATTTGAGTGCTAGTGGTCTGAGAAAGCCCTTTATCTATTATATTAATGAAAAATTGGAATGATACTGACAGTTTTGGGACACTTGAGAATATTAATTTTGTCCCTGTTAGTTATCTTTCCAAAGAGCTGGACAAATGTTAGGGGATGGCAGTATTTTATATGGATGCTTGCAACAAAATCCATATTAGCCCAGGAGGCCTCTAAGCTCATCATTGGTATCTCTCTATATGCTCTTCCCACACTGGCTCCTTGTAAGCATGAGTTTTCTGGCCTGGCAGGTCCTGCAGCCCTGGAGCCCAAAAGGAACACACAGATGCCATCTTAATTATGAATCTGTTGGCCAATGACTAGGGCTTCTTATTTGGCTAGCTATGTCTTAATTAATAACCCATTTCTATTAATCTGTGTATTTCCACATGGGCTTGGTTTACTGGAGAATGCTGAACCTGCAACTTCTTAGCCTGCTACATCATGACTCTTCTGGTGGCTTTCTTGCCTGCCTTTCCAAGACTTCTCTGCCTCTCCTAGTCCTGCCTATCATACTGCCTCATTGGCCATTGGCCCAACAGTGTTTTATTCATCAACCAATAAGAGAAAGATAAACAAAAGGACATCCCCATCATCTTCTGTCACTCAATACCTGTACTTTGTCCCCCCCTCTAAGCTTCAACTATTTCATTTCACCTTTCTTGAAAATTCCAACATCTCACTTGATATCTGCTCTCTTTTCAGCTATGCTTCACTCCTTCCCAAGGCCACCCTAGCTACCCATTCCTTCATAGAATCACTTGAAACCCTTTCCAAAAAAAAAAAAATCCACAACTAAAAAAAAAAAATCCAACTCTGTCACATCCTGACAATTCTTGATTTTTTAATGAAATCTCATCTCGAACTGCCATGGGCTTCCACGAAGATTATTATCCTCTGACTACATTGTAGAGTTTGCCACTATACTACCAGGCACACTCCTCATAAAGCAGAGTTGGTAGCTGCCACTAGAGCCCTCATCTTAGCATGAGACTGAAAATCATTATACACAAAGATTCCAAATATGCATTGCACATTCTTCACAACAATACTTCCTGTTGTCAGGATAAGGTATGTGCATCTATTAACAAAGATCTTCTATACTAAAGATTCGAGAAATCTCTCATTGTCTTAAGCAGGTGACACTTGTTTACTATTAAAGCCACAAAACCCTAGGTACAGCTTTTGGAAATGCTTTTGCTGACAAGACTTCTAAATAGGTCATGCAGCACTTCTACTTTCTTCCTCTTCTCCTCTTGGTTCCTCCAAGTCTAATCCCTAGCTACTGTGAGCTCAAATGGCAGGCTCTTCAGACTGTGTGATTCATTACAACCCCTCAGGGATGGGTTCTTTTGTAGATAGGTAGTGTCTCCCTTATACTCAGGCAAAGCCCTTTCTCACAGCTATTAACAAGTTTAACATTTGGCCAAGACCTCTTTAGCGATTCCATCAACTTTACTTCAACTCCAGCCTTTCTGTCCATCTTAAGTCTATCAGCCATGGACACTATACCTGCATTTATTACTGTAGTCAAGCCTTTAGGGCATTTTCTTAACTAGGTCATGATGGGGACAGAACACAGACAATTGTGGATGTTGCCATCCCTGATGCTGTGTTTCTGAGTTTTACAAGAAAGTGGGCTGAAGAAGCCTTGATGAGCAATTGAGTTAACAGTATCCCTCCATGGCCTCTGCATCAGCTCCTGCCCCCAGTTCCTGCCCTGTTTGAGCTCCTGTACTACCTTCCTTCAGTGATAGACTATGGATGTGGAAAAAAACAAATAAACCCTTTCCTCCACAACATGCTGTGTTTCATCATAGGAATAGTAACTCTAACTGTGACATCCAGATAGATGAAAGTTTTCCATATCATGGCTGAGAGCATAGAAATAAATTGTTCCCATCTCAGGAATGAATATTCAGTCCAGATTTGAATTTCCTAGATTCATACAATCAGATAATGGCCCAGCATCCACATGTAAAATCCCTTAATCTCAAAGGTTTAGGTGTATAGTGGCACCTTTATTCCCCTACAGCCCCCAGTTCTCAAGGAATGTAAAAAGAGCTATTGAGTTTACTTGACACATCCGTCAAAACTGTCTTCTGGAACTTTCCTGAACTCAACGCCTATCTGTAACCTTAACTGATGTTTGAGCCATATCCTGAACTCCTCTTCTATCAGTCCATCCTAATATCTCAAGCTAGGAAATCCTAATAGCCCTGGATAATAATAGTTTTCTCTTTTAGTTTTTCTTGTTCTCTTCCCCAATTCACCCTATACCTTGAGTAAGAATTCTATACTTCCCTCCAAATCACAAATAGAAAACAGCATTATACCACTTTCTTGGTCATGATTGGGATCTTTTTGGAAGCCTCAGTGGCTGCCACATGTTTGGTGTTGGTGTATTAAGTCACAGTTTATATGTGTCATGGCAGATTTCCACCCAGGGGACATATATTATCCAGGAATCAATCTCAGTCACGCAACTACTTTTAACCCTGCTCACCTCTTTACCCTTGTTGTCCTACAAAGCCAGCACAAGCTGTGAAGTTGCTAAACAATGAGAGATCTGTCATTGGCCTCTTCCGCAATGAAGAATGTTGCTATGATGTAAACCAGTCTGGCTAAGTGGAGAGAGGATTAAATATTTATACAAACTGGGCTACAAACTATGGTCTCCAAGAGCTGAGACCAATGCAGGATTCTCAAGTTTTCTCATAGATCCTGGCTCCAAACACTCACGGACTCACTGCCCTCTGTCTATTTCACAATCCCAATTTTTCTCCAAGTTTTCAGGTTACTTCAGGAGAGAATTAGTGAAATAACCTATGGCCAGTAAACCAAATGCCTTCTATGTAATTTCCTTAAGTCTCCTAACATTGCTTCCTGGCTCAAGTTTCTGATTTGGACCAGCAGTCCAGACTTCCTGCCCCAGCCCCATCTCAAGATCTAGGTCAGCAAGAAGGAGACAAAGAATTGCTTTGTGGCATTATCATCAACAACATGCAGGTATGTTAGGTACAAAGCAGAACTCAAACTAGCTGTGCTGGTGAAAATGTTCTGAACAGAAGGATTCTGACCAGTTAGATAGAGGATTGTTATTGGATAAACAGAAGCCCAACCTTAGCATTCCTTAGAAATATCAAAATTCAGATTTCTGTTTATCAGGAAAACAACTCCCTCCCTTTCCTACCAGAAATGGTCAATTACCTCAGGCAAGGGCATCTAAGTCCTGATAAGTCTGATTAATCTGAGGGCCTTGTATCAAAGACTCCCACCCTGATATCTTATAAAATCTGCTTGCTCTCTCATCATGTTGCTGCCCTCTTCTTTCTGAGGAAGCCTAAATAGAGTATTCTTTCTATGAACTGAGTGGTCCAGTTCTATGATTTGACTGTAACTCTCCCTTATGCCAACATAATTATTATATGTTATATAGACATAACTATTTGTAACTCAATTTCATTCTGCAATAGAATACAGATCCTTAAGGAAAATATTGTGAGGTTTCTCTGTAGGGTCTTTACTATTAAAGTCACTATCTGTTAATTTATTGTGAGATTATACTCTATGTGTACTTCAGAGTGTCTGTCTGGGAATTTGATTGAATGCTGAAGTCTCTTTCTTTGGAAGCTGGAATTAAAAGGATTGTATCCAGAAATCCTGCTTGAAAATTTGAATTTGTGTTATTATATAATAAATATTGTTTCTCTCAGTCAACATGGTTTAAGCTCTCAATATACGAGTGGATAATGATATTCATACTAGTAAAGT